>NC_047679.1:95427906-95771785 GCF_011762505.2 Arvicanthis niloticus | reverse complement strand
TGTACTCTTCCCAACAGTATGTGCAACATATGGATAGTGGAAGCTTGGAAGAGTATTTGGATGCAAATGATGCAGTACCATACCCAAGGTAAGCTAGATTTTTCCCTTCTAACACGTGAGAGTGATTAGCTCTTCCTATTTGGATAAACATGGCCAGGCACTTTCTAAACAAGCAGTCGAGGGTGACCTTGGGTGTTTGCATTTATGAATACAGGCTACTCAAACTGCACATATTTTCCAGGCATCTCACACCATCCCCTTTGGATGAAGGAGCATCAGCACTTAACTTGGGATAGGAGGCCTTCAGGCCTTTCTGCTCTTACAAATACTACCCTAAACCTTCCCCTTCTGTCCAAGGTCAGTTATAAGAATGACTGGAGTTTACTACTGGGATCTCAGAATTGTCATTTTGGCCAAGTGAACCAAGATCAAAGGGTCCTTAAAAACATCTCCCTACATATGGGCCTGAAATACAACCCTCTAATGATGAACTTTAGATCATTTCCCTCTAACCATGGCCACTAAGAAAATACCTGTGTGACCAAAGGGGCATTATTTTAATTTTGCTCTGTGTTAGCAGAGCCTGAACTTAGGTCTTCTGTTTTTCATACTATCCCTCATGCACATACCCATGTATCTGATGACAAGCTTCAGGAGGACTTAGAATCTGACAATCATGACAGATGACTAATGCTTGGACTGCTGCCAGGCCTACCACAGTGTAACTGAGGATGGGAATCTTCTAAACCGTGAAGCAGTCCTACCTCCCCTGCTCAAAGGTATGGCTAGGACGCTTAAAGAGGTTTGGGACTTAAGCAGATCTAAGTATGCTTTACTCTTCTCCTCCTAAACATCATTGCTTTAGACCATCAACTTCTGTCCATTATATATCAAATGTACCCTCTGTATATAGAGGGTCCAATATCTATCTTATAAGACTGACAGGGCCTGAGATCATGTCTACCTGCCTAAGACCCCAAACTCCACTTCCAGTCAAAAAGGTCCTTAATAATTACACTCTCTGATCAAGAAGGATTTTAAGCCATTCTCTTTCTGATAAAGGTGGGCACAAAATTGCACTTAACTGTCCTCACATCCAACACCTCATCTGAAAGGGAGATCAGAAATAACTTCATTTGTTCCAGTAAGCCTCAAATCCACACTCTCTGGCCAAGAGTTCTGTAAATGTCATCCTTTCATAGTGGGCTTTGATGCATTTTCCTCTGCCTATAGGAGCCTCAGACATTCATTCAGCACCTACTCATAATATTTCCTCTTTCCTCTCTGTCTAGGGGGCAACAACACTTTCTCCTAATGCCCTTATTTGCCTGAAATACTTGTTCTCAAAAGAGATTCATGCCTACCCTATCTTGTAAGGTATCAATAGATCTTGTTCTACTGACCTTGTGTACTGCTATATCCCAAATGTCGAAAGATTACTTCAAACTTATTCCTACTACATATATTCTGACACATTCCTCCACTGAAGAAAGGTGCTTTGGACTTATTTCATCTAACTAAAGGCTCCATAGCCCACAGATAACCATTCAACCTATTAGAATAATGGAACAACTGCTGCCTGGAATTTCTCACAGCGTACACAAATACTATGGACATTCTAAATACTAAAAAATAATCGGAAGCTGATCAAAAAATACTGGAATTTCCTCTACTCCACAAGGTATTTACATTTTCTTCCCAATACAAAATGGTCTTTTTTCTTTTATTGAAAAATAGACAAAGATTTTACCCCTTTTACAAATAAGTATAGAATTTCACTTTTCAGAGTTTCTCAGAATTCCAGCGTATGACCAGGGTGCCTCAACACCCTTATTCCCATGACGTCTGGCAAATTACCTCTTGAGGAAGGGCTCAACAGTCCTACTTCCTGGCAAGCTGTCCAAGCTCCTCCTCCATCTTACACAGGAAGATTTAGAGATTATAACAGAGAGGTGCTCCAGACCTGGCCTGTGTGATCGTGAGAAATCTCACAGATTCACAATCATCCCAGTGCATAATCCTACACACAGCTTCTAATTTTAGTGGTCTGGGGAAGCACTGATCTGACCTAAGAGACCTTAGAGCACTGTGGACTGATGTCTCAAACAGAAGAGTATCAAGGCAAGGGTAAATCAGACCACTTTCTTCATTTTGGTCCCTCAGACACAGACATTCTGTCCTCCATGCAGAGGAATGTGTGGTGGACATATTGTTTGAGGAAGATACGAACCTGAGACTACTGCATTACAGCCTCTAGAAGATTTCTAAGAGATTCTCTCATGCCTAGCACGAACATTCAGACTTTATGTATTCCTAATTGTGATTCCAAGTTTGGAGCTAATAAAGGCGTGAGTGCCTGGACGTTCTATAATATTCTCAAGGTATCAATCAACCTTCCACTTCTGCTCACTGTGCTCCAGACATAAGAGTAAGATAGGCTGAACTTCCACACAATCCTAAGGAGCTCCAATCTCACCCTCCTACTTTGGAACATATTAGATATATCACATGAACTCAGGGGGGACAGAAACTATTTCTCTTCTTCACACAGGAAAACTGGATATGTTCCCCTACCTGAAGTACTCTAAGTACACTTTTTTACTGAATTGGCTTTTAGACTATTTCCTCTCCCTACTTATACCCGAAATATTCCTCTTTCACCATAGGGTCCCAACCTTGCCTGTTCAATTAGAGAACTACAGTCCATTAATTCCAAAACGGTTCTCTGAACTTTGAAATATTCTGTTGTGGAAGTGCACTTTACTAAGTATTTAATTGTGCCTCAAATCCTTTTGTTGTGACCAAAGGATTCCAAACTCCTGCCTCTGGTTTTCCAGTGGGTCTCAGATTTCATTTTCCTCAGGCTGTCTTTAACTATGCCTTTATAACCAAGGAGGTCTCACATTGTCCTCCTCTGGTGCAGGGTCCCCAACATTCCCCATCGTATCTTTAGGACCTATAATACTTACAATCCACCTGAAGGAACCTCCAGACCTCCCAGGCTTAAAGTTCCAGAGCCCAAGCTTAGCAAGTGCAGCCCAGAACAGAAGCTCACTGCCTCAAGGCAGGAACCAAAATGATGTGTTCCCACATTTCATACCTAGACCTAGCAGCTGAAAATATATTATGAAGGACACCCAGTGGGGACTGTCAGCCAGGTTTTCTGATGATACTCAGACTGTTGCCTGACCAGCACCACATTCACTACATTTGACAGATGTCTCTGAGGAGGACCTGCTAGCTAATAAGGCAGTACCTGGAATGTGCTGCATTCATTAGGTAGGCTGGAACTTTGATCTTATGTCAAGGAAAGAATATGCAAATTTCAAACTCTATCCACCCAAGTGCTTGTTTACCTCTACAAAGGGCTTTCAGATTTCCAATTTTTCCCCAGAAGCCGCTCACACATTATTTCCCCCTCTGACCCTTCAGTCTTGTATATTTTTCAGGCTCTTGGCAGCACTTCTTCCTCATGCCCCTTACCCTCTCATATCTGACCACTAGTCATACATCTCTGATCAGTGTTGCGGACTTCTCCGTATGAAAATGAGGCCATCAATAGTGCTTACATATTATTTCTGAATAATTAGATCTTAAAACTTCACATCTGGCAAAGATACTTCAGATATTTCTTTCTCGTTACATGGGGTCTCTATACTAGCAGCTTTATTCAACAGGCCTCTGGTTTTACCTTTCTGAACAAGCAGGTCCCCCACTTTGCTCAAAGAGATGTCATAATTACACAATGTGGACAAACATGCTTTGGGAATTTTCTTATTTGTCAGTATACATTTCTTCCCTCAGGTTTGTTGTCCCCAGAGCAGCAAGTTTGAGCCAGGAGTAGCACTCATCATCTTCAGGGAATTCATCCTTAATGGAATGGTCCCAACCTTAGTGGCAAACATGGACAACTGAACACAAACCTGGTAGGCTGACAAAAGCTCTAGACACCCAACCTGTTTTGTAGACCAGTGTTCAGATTGATGCACATCATTTCTTAAGATGCCACAAATGACATGGTTACTTTTGATTGCTGTTGTTTGTTCTCTCTTGGTGGTGGTGTTTTCTTTTAAGTTTAGAAGAGGACATCCTGTTATTTTGTTGATTCAGTAGTCATCTACTGGCATTAAAAAACCAGCAACCAACTGCTTAAATGGTTCACATTTTCTGCTCTACTTAGAAACCACAATGTATGCTTATCCTTTTTTTCCTATTGTTTCAAAGACATACCCCTATGCAATTCTATTTTACAATGTAGCCCATTTTAACAAATATTCACATTACTATATATTTTATGTGCAAAACTGTTTCCTGTGCTGTTGTTGTTTTCCACTGGATGGCAGTTTCATTCAAAGTTGTTTGGAAGATCACTTCTTACTGATGTGTCCTTCAAAAGATATATCTTGGAACTGAGGGTGTATGACTGAGTATCTCTAGCACCATAAATACCTTCTGTAGCATTGCTGTCTAGTGGATTATAAGTATCAGTAAGTACACAGTAAGAACTTAAGCAAATGAACAAGTATGTAAAAAGAGTTTTTAGGGTGTAATCACTAAAAAGTACCAGTAACAAAGGAAAGCCTAGTTATAATCAAACCTATGCACATCAAATCTACATTGTATGTTTTGTGGGTGTGTTTATAGATGACTTTGCAGTTTCGGTGTACAGTCTTTATGTCTTAATTGAGAATTGTAAACTATGCTCAGGGTGTGTGTGTGTGTGTGTGTGTGTGTGTGTGAATTAAATGCCACCATGGCTTTACTGTTTATATTATCATCACATCTATTTGTCTGCCTCTCCATCATCTATGTATCTATGTATGTATGCAAGTACGAATTAATAAATGAATGTATTTATGTAGTTATGTATGCAACTATTTCTCTATCATCTATTTATCCCTCTATCTGTCCATCTCTTTTCCCCCTCTCTCTGTTTATCTCTCGTTCAGGAACATATGTATGCATGTAGCTAGGTAGATGTGGTAGTTTGAATGTAATTGGTCCTCATACGCCCATAAGGCAGTATTAGGAGGCATAGCCTTGTTGGAGTAGGTGTTTCATTATTGGAGGAAGGGTGTCCACTAGAGGAGGTGGGTGGTCTCATACATGCTCAAACCATGCTCAATAGGCATCTGCTTGTCTGCTGTCTGTCTGTCCAAGACTAGCTGTGACAGTATGTTAAGCTATCCAAGGAGGGAATGTGGGTTTGGTGGCATGGAAAGCAGGCACAGACACATTTACAAACTTGGTAGAAGAAGCAAGATTTAAGAAGCTCTAATAATTTTACATATATACATATATGCATACCCGTATATACATTTGGTAAATGGAGGAAAAGCTTCAACCACTTTACATATTTACTTGTGTTTGGTGGATGAAGCAAAGCTCAATTTTATTTCTTTCTTGTACTGATAACTTATCTCTGAAAAATCTTTTCAAGTAGTGTGAAAATAACAATGTGATTACATTCTACTTTCTTCTACTGAATAATTATGAGTATACATACAAAAAGCATCTTTCCCATCTTTATAATGATGCACTGTTTATAAATTATGGATAAAGACCAAATTATTCTCAAGAATCCACTTGGTTATAGATTAACAAGTTGCAAACTTGTTAACAAGGTGTAAACAAGCAAGTTAATTTTTTAGCCAGTTTCTCTTACTGGCAGGATGCAATGTGCAGTTATAAAGGAAGGATCAAATACGTTATTATTTATTTCAAAAAGTAATCTTATAAAATTTTAAAAGAATCACAGAACTATGCTTTTATGTAAAAAAAACAATCAACTATTTCTACTTTGAATATTCAGGGTACACATTTATTCATTAACCATGTTTTTATTAAATCATAAGTGGGTAAAAGAATTAGTCATCACCCTGATCACCAGCTCAGCTTTCACAAGAAACGGCATATTTGTTCATAGTAGTTCTTTCCAAAAGTGGTAGTTGAATCATTAATCTGCCCCAGCATCAATGCTGGAAAAAGTTCAATCTAACTAACACTGTGGGTCACAATGGCATTGTCCAGTGTCTGGAAACCCCCGTCTAGTTTTTCATACAACTCATAGATTATGAGGGATGTGATATAAGTATATAAAGCAGAGCAAAACTGCAAATAGCATGAAGTCATTAGGACCCATACTCCTTGGGGCTCTGCTTCTCCCAGGCACAGCCAATCCTGGTTGTGCTAACAAGTGAGCCACATTCTCTGAGTTAACTGTTGTGTCATTCCTTTAGCAAAGCACCCAATATCTATCTGTCTAATGTGTTGCTGCAGTGTGCATACCACACATATGAAAGTCCTAAGTATATGTCATAATTTCTTGTCTTTCTTTACACCATTCACATCTAAAGGAGGCAAACAGAGTAGCTGGCATAGCTTCAGTTTCCACTTACCTATCTAACCAGTCCTAATGCTATGTTGTAAAGCTGACATAAAGAATTATGTAAACTTTTATTCCCAAATGTAAATTGTATCATCACTATTGCCCCTGTTACCCATTGAATGTGTATTTCCTCACCAAGAATCCATCAAAATCAGTAGCTCAGAGGTAATGTATAGGTCACCAGGAGCCAATCTTTGAAGTTTAACTTAAGTTTTCATTTATTTTTCAATTTAAAATAGATTGTTTTCTCATATAATATATTCTATTTACATTTCACCTCCTTTTATTCATCCCAGTATGTCTTCCACTGTCCTCCCCTCCAGATCCACTCTCTTTCTGTCAGTCATTAGAAAGAAACAGGATCCTTGCCAGCATTAGTGTCACCTGAGTTTTTTATCTTAGCCATTCTGACTGGTGTGAAGTGTAGTCTCAGGGATAGGAGGATCTGGAGAAAGAGGACCACTCTTCCATTGTTGGTGAAATTGCAAGCTGGTGCAACCACTCTGGAAATTAATCTGGCGGTTCCTCAGAAAATAGAACATAGTACTACCGAATGATCCAGCTATACCACTCCTGGTATATGCCCAGTAGATGTTTCCAAGATATAACAATGGCATATGTTCTACTATGTTCATAACAGCCTTAATAATAAGAGCCAGAAGCTAGAAAGAACCCAGATGTCCTTCAACAGAGTAATGGATACAGAAAATGTGGTAAATCTACACAATGGAGTACTACTCAGCTATTAAAACCAATGACTTCACGAAATTCTTAGGCACATAGATGGAACTATAAAATATCATACTGAGTGAGGTAACCCAGTCACAAAAGAACACACATGGTATGCACTCACAGATAAGTGGAGATTAGCACAAAAGATCAGAATATACAAGATACAATTCACAGACCATATGAAGCTCAAGAAGGAAGACCAAACTGTGGATGCTTCAGTCCTTCTTAGAAGGTGAAACAAAGTACTCATGAGAGGAAATACAGAGACAAAGTATGGAGCAGAGACTAAAGGAAAGGCCATCCAGAGACTGCCCCACCTGGGCATCTCATATACAGACACCAAACCCAGACACTATTGCAGATGCCAAGAAGTGCTTGCTGATAGGAGCCTAATATAGCTGTCTCCTGAAAAGCTCTGCCAGAGCCTGACAAATGCAGAGGTGGATACTTGCAACCAACCATTGGGCTGAACACAGGGTCCCTAGTGGAGGAGTTAGAGAATGATTGAAGGAGCTGACAGGGTTTGCAACCCCATAAGAAGAACAACAATATCAACCAATGAGACCCCCTAGAGCTCCCAGGGACTAAACCACCAACCAAAGAGTACACATGGAATGACCATGGCTCCAGTGCATATGTAGCAGAGAATGGCCCTTGTTGAGCATCAGTGGGAGGAGTGGGCCTTGGTCCTGTGAAGGCTCAATGCCCCAATGTAGGGGAATGCCAATTCAAAAAGGTAGGGGTGGGTAGGTGGGTGGGTGGGTGGGTGGGGAAATACCCTCATAGAAGCAGGGGAAAGGGTGATGGCATAGAGAATTTCCATAGGAGAAACCTGGAATTGGGATAATACTCAAAATGTAAATAAATAAGATATCCAAATAAATAAATAAATATTTTTAAAATTAAAAAAAGAGAAGGAAACAGGATTATACAAGGTAACAATCAAACATAACAAAATAAAGTATTAAAAGATAAAACAAAAATCATCAAATTGAGGCTGGACCTGGAAGGCCAACTGAAGTCAGAAACTCCTAAATGCAGACACAAGAGTCAGAAACCCACTCATTCATGCACTCAAGAATCTCATACAATATCAATCTGAAAGCAATAATATGTATGCAGAGGACTTGGAGCAGCTCTGTGTAAGCCCTATGCTTGACACTTCAGTCTCTCTGAGTTTATATGAGCCTTGTTCAATAGATTTAGAGGGCTTCTTCTCCTGATGTCTTTCATCAAACTCTGGATCTTACATTCTTTCTGGCTACAGTGCTGGGTTCCCAGAATTATGAAGGGAAGGACTTAATATACACATCCCATGTAGAACTGTGTGCTTCAAGAACTCTTTCTCTATATCTCTGTCTCTCTGTCTCTCTGTCTCTCTGTCTCTCTCTCTCTCTCTCTCTCTCTCTCTCTCTCTCTCTCTCTCTCTCTGTCTCTCCCTCTCTTTCTCTCTCTCTATGTATAATGCCTGGCTGTGGGTTTCTGTACATTTCCTCCTTTGCTATAGAAGGAAGCTTTTCTGATAGGTAAAAATGTACTGATCTATGAGTATAGCAGAATATCACTAGGGGTCATTTCATCACTACATATTTTTTGTTTTTTTTATGCCAATATTATTGTTTGTATGCTAAGGTATTGAGCTATCTAGTCTTATGTTATTAATCATCCAAGTAGTCACACCCACAAGTTCTCTGCCACCATTAGCCTAGCATATCTTGTAGGGAGAAGAAATTTGCATTAAAAGTTTTGTGGTTGTGTTGGTATTTATATTTCATGTTAGCCTCATGATAATCCTCTTGCATCAAAGGCACTGGCATGTCAGAGTGATGGCCCTGTGTACCATCAGCTTTATTTCTTCCTGTTCAATGACTTGTGTTGGTGTTTTCCTTAGCAATGTGGCACCAGAGTCAGTTTGCAGAGAGAAACTCACTATCTTGGCAATGGCCTGGGTTATTTGAGGATTTCTATAGCATCCCCTTAGCCAACAACTCAATTAAATGCAACTCAGTCCCTGTAGTGGAAGCTTTGTGTGGTAACAAGAGATGGCCAGTTTGGACTCAGTCTCTCTCATGAGTAGGAAACTTTATTAGGATCCTAGCTTAGCTGAAAGCCTTTCTTGCAGTGAAATTTTAAGCATAAAGAATATATCCAGGTTTGATATACTCAAGATAACCAGAATAGCTGACAAGAATAATTAACTATAAGGAGACCTACAGAAGCCCAAAATTCAGGTTAGTTCATTAAGAGACTCTCACAGAGTTATGGACTCTGATAAATTAGGGCTTTGTTTGCATTTTAGCTTGCAGAGAAGCCTAGGACCTGAAAGGTACTTCCATCCATTCTCATCAGTAGCCCTGACCCATAGACCAAGGACAAGAGTTATTGGTGTAGCCATGGGTATGCAAACATTTGGAATTCAGATCAAAAGGATAGTTTCAGTTTAAATATGCTTGTCTCCAAAACCCTCACAAAAGCACCCTGTGCTGATAGGGAAAGTTTGGGGTGGCTGAGAGGTTGGGGGAATAAGGGAAGGTGTGCAGTTCTCACAAAAGAAAATCCCAAACATCTCATCTGGGCTCCTGAGTGAATAAACTACTTCCTTTTGACAGAATATGGCTTTTTGGTGGACACAGGACAAAGCAAAGGCAGCTGTATTCAATTTTTCAAGCCTGAGCCAGAAGTATAATAGGACTTAAGAATATTTATCAATATCTTTTATTCTACTTTCGATGGACCTTGGCCTGTGTCTTTGGGCATGAACCACTTAAGTTGAGCATGATGCCACAGCATGTCTTCCATGCTGGAGACAACAAAAGGGTAGTAGAATTCATTCACAGCCTCTGCTGAAAAGTCAGGAAACTCAGGAACCTGATTGGGGAAGAGAACATATCAAAAGGAGAAACATTCCATCCCACCTGCCTCCATGCCTGCCAAGCCCTGGACTTGGGCTCCCCACCTGAACTAAGCCAGGCAATCATAATGAGATATCTCAAGATCTGTGATAATCTCTATTTTCCCCAGCCACAACCCCACACAAATTCAGTTACAAAATAGACACATCAGCTGCAGATAGCTGATAACAACAGAGTGGGCTAAGAAAAGGTAAGTTGTTACCAGGTCTAGATGTTCCTTTTTGATGTATGCTCCCTCCTTGTGGTTTAACCAAGTGCTGTAAACAAATTAGCTTAAAGGCCAACATTCTTTTATCCTCTTATGTAACACCAAAGCTTGGAAACATCCAGTTGTGGATTTTCCCTTATAAATCCCCTTTTCCTAGAATTTGAGGCAGCTCTCCTATCCTTTTGGATCCTGAAGGTTTGTGGCCTGAGCTCCAGCTTAACATAAAGACTCTCATGTGCTTGAATTGAAGTTGTAGTTCCTGGTGGCCTCTTTGTGGTTTTCACGATCTGAGCACATCAACTGGATGCCTGGTGACAGGCGACTACATGTGGTGTTGTGGGTAGAATGGCTGGGGATGCTGAGAGTTTCTCCAGGCTGGAAGTGAGGCCCGGCTGCTGTGGCTCCAAGGTTCCTAATGGTGTGGCCCCAATGACACAAGAAAGTCCATGGGTTTTTACAGGCTTTAATGTCATGGCAGATGGTGGACGGATCTGGATGCACCCCCCACCAAAAAAAAAAAACCCAGGGCAGACCTGAGTTAAATAGGGAGGGAGAGAGAGGGGAGGGGCTGGGGAGGAATGATTAATTGGCTCCACCCTCTGGCCTTCTGGCCTTCAGGTACCTCATTAGTATGTAAAGCTCTCTAGGGCCCGGAGGCCTGTGACTGTTGGCCATAGACTTCTCTGTGGGAGTGGTTGTTGGAGGGATGAAGCTAAATGAAAAGGACCAAGACCAGGGATCAGAGCTGAACTCCTGCCATCCAGTAAGTTTCCAGGGTTCCAAGCCTGTGCTTGACCAAGCACCCAGTTGCTTCTCACAGCTTACTGCCCCACATGGTGTTTTGCTAAACAGAGGTCCCAGGATTGATGTAAACAATAGCTTGTCAATCTAGGTGAAATACTACCCTGAAGGAGGAAGCAGAATTTTCTTAATGATGCTTCCAACACTTTGCTTTGCTTGGCATGGCTTGACAGTGGTATAGGGGCATAGAGGAGCAAGGCAAAGGATACTTTCAGTCTTTAAAGTCTAGGGGGAGCTAAGTTCCTTGTGACTCTGGCAGCCTGAGCCAATCCAGGTTCCTAAAGCAGACAGGGCTCCATGTCTTTTGGCCTACTAGACACAGGAGCACAATATCCCAGTTCTATTGGTGCCTGGTCTGCCAGAGATAGGAAACAATAGCTGTCTAGCAGTTTATACATGACACTCAGGATTATAGAAAACTTCCCTAACTTTCTTTTTTTCTAGTAGAAAACATGTCTAAGTACACACAGCTTCCACAGGATCCCTAGCTACTTTCTATTTCCAAACTCCCAGCAAAGCTCATTTGTTCATACTACAAGTTGTCCTGGATATTCTGGCCTCTGAACATGAGATTGAGGAGACACAGACTTTCCCTCGGAGGTCCTTTTTTAAATTAATGTATTTATGTACATCAAATGTTGCCCCCCAACCAGATATCAGAGAGAACCTTCTGTTTCACCATCTCCTATCTCCTTCTCCTCTGAGAGGGTGGAGACTTACTCTGGGTATCTCCCTACCCTGACCCACCAAGTCTCTGTGGGGCTAGGCAGATCTTCTCCCACTGAGGTCAGACAAGGCAGCCCTGTAAAGGGAATAGATACTATAGCCAGGCTCAGCTTTGGGAAGAACTTTTTCTCCTCTAGATGTATTTTGTCTGTTTGTTTGTTTGTATTAATGTTATTTTGAGGATGTTTTGTTTTGTTTTGTTTTGAGACATGGTTCCACTGTGTAGTCTTGGTTATCCTTGAACTTGATCTATAGATCAGGATGGCCTAAAACTCAGAAATCTGACTGTCTCTACCTCCCCACTACTTGGATAAAAAATTGTACCACCAACAACCAGTTCAAAGGGTATTTTTCCATTTATTTATTTATTCACATTACTTGTCTCCACCAGTCTCTTCCCCTAGTCCCATACTTAAAATCCCTCACATAGAACTTCTCCCCTTTTCCTCAGAGAAGGGGAAGAGCTCTTTTGGTACAACCCTGCCCTGTGACAGCTAGTCAGTGTCCCTCTGACACTGAGTCCCAGCCAAGCAGTCTAGGCAGAGAAAGGGAATTTCTTTCAATTTTTGAGATTATGATGCAATTATATTGTTTCTTCTCTTTTCTCCCTTCAGACTCTACTATATATTCCTACTTGCTCTCTCTAAATGGATCATAGCCCATTAATATAATAGTTTTTAAGAAAGGAAAGGTATGTGGCAAGTTTGCAGAAAAAGCACTATACAAAAAAGTTACAGGCAACCATGGAATGCTTAGAATAGGAGTAATATGTGCTCCAGGGAAGAGCTTATAGATTGGTTAGCAAATACTATTATTTCTTATTTTGAAATTTTATTTATAATCACACAATCTCCCACTTCCAGTGTAAAATGAAATAAATCCTCTCTTATCTAGGTTTGAAGCCCAGGAACCAGTTGAAGTAGGTTCTGTATTCCCCACAGCAGAAGCCCACCTTTTTATGCTCTATGGTCTCTAGCAGTTTGAGTGTGGTATGTATCCACAGTAATGGCACATCCTGGACAGGCCTGGCCACTGTGTGTATCATTCTGTATTTGAGGAGTCAAGATGATAGCTTAGGATCCTATACCAATGCCCAAGTAGTAGTGTTTCCACTGAACAGTAAGATGACCTGAGTTCAGTCTCTGGGTCCAGTGTCCATACTTTTGTATCTGAGATTTCTGAACTCTCTTCCAGAAAGTGATGGGATTCCTTAAGGATAGTTATGTAATAGAGTTTCTGTCCCTTGAGAGAACTTAATCCTCAGAGTACATTGGAAATGGGGACACAATGGGTCTTTGTCTCCCAGGCTGAGTCACCTGATTCATTCTGAAAGGCACATATCTACCCAGAGGTGGTCATGATGCATTGTATGTGGAAGGTAATGGGTTGGGGTGTTTTGCTCATTAGAGGAATCAGGTAGAGTGTGGCAATGCATTATTATGAAAAGGCCTCTTATATCTCAGTTTTATAGCCCTAGGGTTGACTCAGTAGAAGGGCATGTTTCAGAAGTAGCACACTCTGAATCCTGTGTAATAAGCACTGTGCTACACAACTCCATCCCTTACCTTTAAACAGTAAGAAATTTGATTACTATACTACTAAACATAGTTCATGATTTGGTTTATCTGACATTCCACTATAAAATGACACATAATTAATGGAATAGAGTCTCCTGATGACTATGGTGACTCCTTCCCACATATCCTTGGTTTGGTTGGTCCAAAATCATCAGCCTGATTCCCCAGGTAGTAGGCTCAGTTGATGTTTCTTAATAAACATTATATTACAGTTCCCATCAACAGATCCTCATAAAAGAGATTATAGACAAAGTAGCTGAAGTTTCTTATTGGCACTCCCAGCTAGAATTTTAAGCAGTCATGACATTCTTGACAAAAGTAATTTCCCAACAAATTACAGAAAACTTATTTGCAAGTTTTCAAAGGGAAGCTGCAAGTTTTCAACCCTATATTTCATCCTTACCAGACGCTCCTATATCAATGGATGTGTGAAATCTCTGTACAAGAACATTCTTTCTCGAGGCTTGGAGTAGACCCCTGTCCAGTCTGCTCTTGTGTGGACACCAGATTCCTCCCGAGACATCCTGGAGGCTACACTAAACCCAGAGCCATAGGTAGGAAGACCCACACACTGACCTACACCCATAGCTGGGTGCCTGGAGTGCTCAGATTCCAGCAGATACCCAAAACCCCACCCCTCCTGAATAGCACTCCCCTTCTGCCCCTCTCTCAGATCTGAGGGCTGGCGCAGACCCCTGCCCGGTCTGCTCTTGTGTGGACACCGGATTCCCCCTGAGACATTCTGGAAGGACTCAACCCAGAGCAGTAGAGGTACCACTGAACCCAGAGTGGCAGAGGAACAACTGAACTCAGAGTGACAAACAACATATCCTGAGATATCCTAGAAGAGCCACTGCACTCAGAACAGTGGGCACCTCATCTTGAGACATCCTAGAGTAGACACTGCACCCAGAATAGCAGACACCTAGCTGCTCTGCTACCTTGGAGACACCTTATCCTGAGTCATCCTGGAGGTACCACTGTACTCACAACAGCTGGAGAATATAACAGAGACATCTGGACCCCAAGAAGATCAGACACAAGCAAGATAACTGGAAAGGCAAATTCAGTCAGAGACAGCAAGCACAGGTAGCATTAGAGTTAACCAGATGCTGAAAGGCAAGCACAAGAACGTAAGCAACAGAATCCAAGGTTACATGGCATCATCAGCACCCAGTTCCCCATAAGAGCAAGCATTGAACATCCCATCACACCTGAAAAGCAGGATTCAGAAATAAAATCACTTCTCATGATTATGATAGAGGACTTCAAGAAGGATGTAAATAACACTCTCAAAGAATTTAAGGATAACACAGGTAGACAGATAGAAGTCCTTAAAGAGGAAACACAAAAATCCTTTAATGAATGGCAAGAAAACACAACCAAACAGGTGAAGGAATTAAACAAAACCATCCAAGATCTAAAAATGGAAGTAGAAACAATAAAGAAATCACAAAGGGAGACTACCCTGAAGATACAAAACCTAGGAAAAAGATCAGGAGTCATAGACACAAGTATCACCAACAGAATACAAGAGATAGAAGAGAGAATCTCATGTGCAGAAGATACCATGGAAAACATTGACACAACTGTCAAAGAAAATGCAAAATACAAAAAGCTACTAACCCAAAAACATACAGGAAACCCAAGATACAATGAGAAGGCCAAACCTAAGGATAATAGGTATACATGGGGGGGAAGACTCCCAACTTAAAGGACCAGTAAATATCATCAACAAAATTATAGACGAAAACTTTCCTAAACTACAAAAAGAGATGTCCATAAATACACAAAAAGCCTACAGAACTCCAAATAGTTTAGACCAGAAAAGAAATATCTCCCGCCACATAATAATCAAAACATCAAATGTACAAAACAAAGAAAACATACTAAAAGCAGTAGGGGAAAAAGGTAAAGTGTCATATAAAGGCAGACCTATAAGAATTACACCAGACTTCTCACCAGAGATTGTAAAAGCCAGAAGATCCTGGGCTGATATCATACAGACCCTAAGAGAACAAAAATGCCAGCCCAGACTACTATACCTAGCAAAACTCTCAATCAATATTGATAGAGAAACCAAAATATTTCATGATAAAACCAAATTTACACAATATCTTGCCACAAATCCAGCACTTCAAAGAATAATTGTTAGAAAACTCCAAAACAAGGAGGGAAACTACAACCTAGAAAAAGGAAGAAAGTAATCTTCCAAAAACCCTAAAACAAGATAATTACACAAACATAACTCCACCACCAATAACAAAAATAACAAAAAACAACATTCATTTCTCCTTAATATCTCTTAATATCAATGGACTCAATTCTCCAATAAAAAGACATAGACATAAACTATCAGACTGGATACATAAACACGACCCAGCATTTTGCTGCATACAGGAAATGCACCTCTGTGAAAAAGACAGACATTACCTCAGAGTAAAAGGATGAAAAACAAACTTCCAGATAAATGTTCCCAAGAAACAGCTGGAGTAGCACTTCTAATATCAAATAAAATCGATTTTCAACCAAATGTAATAAAAAAAGGACACTTAATATTCATCAAATGAAAAATGTACCAAGAAGAACTCACAGTTCTGAACATCTATGCCCCAAATGCAAGGGCACCCACATACATAAAAGAAACTTTACTAAAGCTTAAAGAATACATTGCACATCACACAATAATAGTGGGAGATTTCAACACCCCACTCTCAGCTATGGACAGATCATGGAAACAGAAACTAAACTGAGACACAATTAAACTAACAGAAGTTATGAACCAACTGGACTTAACTGACATCTATAGAACATTTCATCCTAAAACAAAAGAATATACCTTTTTCTCAGCACCTCATGGTACCTTCTCCAAAATAGACCATACAATTGGTCACAAAACAGGCCTCAACAGATACAAAAAACATTGAAATAATCCCCTGTACCCTATCAGATCATCATGGACTAAGACATGTCTTTAATATGGAAAAAACAATGGAAAGCTCACATACATGTGGAAACTGAACAATGTTCTACTCAATGATGACTTGGTCAAGGAAGAAATAAAGAAAGAAATTAAAAGGTTTTTAGAATTTAATGAAAATGAGGATACATCATACCAAAACTTGTGGGACTCCATGAAAGCAGTTCTAAGAGGAAAAGTCATAGCTCTAAGTGCCCACAAAAAGAAAATGGAAAGAGCATACATTAATAACTTGACAGAAGACCTGAAAGATCTAGAACAAAAAGAAGCTAATATACCCAAGAGGAGTAGATGGCAGGAAATAATCAAACTCAGGGCAGAAATCAACCAAGTAGAAACAGAAAGAACTATACAATATATCAACAAAAACAGGAGTTGGTTCTTTGAGAAAATCAACAAGATAGATAAATCCTTGGCCAGACTAAACAAAGGGCACAGAGACAGTATCCAAATTAATAATATAAGAACTGAAAAGTGAGACATAACAACAGAAACAGAGGAAATTAAAAAACAAAACATCATCAGATCCTACAACAAAGGCCTATACTCAACAAAATTGGAAAATCTGGATGAAATGGATAATTTTCTAGAGAGGTACCAGATACCAAAATTAAAACAGGTGCAGATAAACCATCTAACCAGTCCTATAAGCTCTAAAGAAATAGAAGCCATTAAAAGTCTCCCCACCAAAAAAAAGTCTGGGGCCAGATGGTTTTAGTGCAGAATACTATCAGACCTTCAAAGAAGACCAGTTCTCTTCAAGCTATTCCATCAAATAGAAACAGAAGGAACCCTACCCAATTTGTTCTGTGAAGCTACTATTACATTCATACCTAAACCACAGAAAGACCCAAAAAAGAAAGAAAACTACAGACCAAACTCTCTTATGAATATTGATGCAAAAATACTCAATAAAATTCTCGCAAACCGAATCCAACAACACATCAAAACAATTATCCATCATGATCAAGTAGGCTTTCTCCCAGGAATGCAAGAATGGTTCAATATTCAGAAATCCATCAATGTAATCCACTACATAAATAAACTCAAAGAAAAAAACTACATGGTCATCTCACTATACGCTGAGAAAGCATTTGACAAAATTCAACATCCCTTCATGTTAAAAGTCTTGGAAAGATCAGGAATTCAAGACCCATACCTAAACATAGTAAAAGCAATATACAGCAAGCCAGTAGCCAACATCAAACTAAATGGAGAGAAACTTCAAGCAATCCTACTAAGTTCAGGGACTAGACAAGGCTGCCCATTCTCACCTTACCTATTTAATATAGTACTGGAAATCCTAGCTAGAGCATTTAGACAACAAAAGGAAGTCAAATGCATACAAATAGGAAAGGAAGAATTTCACTATTTGGAGATTATATGGTAGTATACTTAAGTGACCCTAAAACTTCCACCAGAGAACTCCTAAACCTGATAAACAACTTCAGCAAAGTGGCTGGATATAAAATCAACTCAAAGATATCATCAGCCTTCCTCTACTCAAAAATAAACAAGCTGAGAAAGAAATTAGGGAAATGACATCCTTCACAATAGCCACAAATAAAATAAAATACCTCGGAGTGAATCAAACCAAGCAAATGAAAGATCTGTATGACAAGAACTTCAAGTTTCTGAAGAAATAAATCAAAGAAGATCTCAGAAGATGGAAAGATCTCCCATGCTCCTGGATTGGCAGGATTAACTTAGTAAAAATGGCCATCTTGCCAAAAGCAAATTACAGATTCAATGCATTCCTCATCAAAATCCCAAATCAATTCTTAATAGAGATAGAAAAAGCAATTTGCAAATTCATTTGGAATAACAAAAAACCTAGGATAGGAAGAACTATTCTGAACAATAAAAGAACTTGGGGAATCACCATCCCTGACCTCAAACTGTACTACAAAGCAGTAGTGATAAAAACTGCATGGTATTGGTACAGAGACAGGCAGGAAGATGAATAGAATAGAATTGAAGACCCAGAAATAAACCCATACACCTATGGTCATTTGATTTTTGACACGGAAGCTAAAACCATCCAGTGGAAAAAGGTCAGAATTTTCAACAAATGGTGCTGGTCCAACTGGAGGTCAGCATGTAGAAGAATGCAAATTAATCCATTCTTTTTCCCCTTGTACAAAGTCAAGTCCAAGTGGATCAAGGACCTCCACATAAAACCAGATACACTGAAACTAATAGATGAGAAGGTGGGGAAGACCCTTGAATACCTAGGCACAGGGGAAAAGTTCCTGAACAGAACACCAATGGCTTATGCTCTGAGATCAAGAATAGACAAATGGGACCTCGTCAAATTGCAAAGCTTCTGTAAAGCAAAGGACACTGGCAATAAGACAAAATGGCAACCAACAGATTGGGAAAAGATCATTACCAATCCTAGATCTAATAGAGGGCTAATATCGAATATATACAAAGAACTCAAGAAATTAGACTCCAGACAACCAAATAACCCTATTAAAAATAGGGTACAGAGCTAAACAAAGAATTCTCAACAGAGGAAACATGAATGGCCAAGAAGTACCTTAGGGAATGCTCAACATCCTTAGTCATCAGGGAAATGCAAATCAAAACAACCCTGAGATACCACTTCACACCAGTCAGAATGGCTAAGATCAAAATTAAGGTGATAGTAGATGGTGGCAAGGATGTGGAGAAAGAGGAACACTCCTCCATTGTTGGTGGGGTTGCAAGCTGGTACAACCACTCTGGAAGTCAGTCTGGCAGTTCCTCAGAAAATTGGACATAGCACTACCTGAGGACCCAGCTATACCACTCCTGGACATATACCTAGAAAATGCTCCAACATACAACAAAGACATATGCTCTACTACGTTCATAGCAGCCTTATTTATAATAGACAGAAGCTGGAAATAACCCAGATGCCCTTCAACAAAGGAATGGATACAAATAATATGGTACATTTACACAATGAAATATTATTCAACTATTAAAAATAATGAATTTGAGAAATTCTTAGGTAAATTGATGGAACTAGAAAATATCATCCTGAGTGAGGTAACCCAATCACAAAAGAGCACACATGATATTTACTCACTGATAAGCGGATATTAGCCCAAAAGTTTGAAACCATAAAGATTCAACTAACAGACCACATGAAGCTCATGAAGAAGGAAGAACAAGTGTGGATGCCTAGGTCTTTCTTTGGAGTAACTAAACACCCAAGGGAGCAAATATGGAGACAAAGTGTGGGACAGAAACTGAAGGAGAGGTTTATGGAGACCATTCCACCTGGGTATTCATCCCATGTGCAGTCACCAGAAATAGATGCTTATATGGATGACAGGAAGTGCATGCTGACAGCAGCCAGATAAGGCTATCTCCTTAGAGGTCCCCCAGAGTCTGACTTACCCAGAGGCAGATACTAACAGTTAACCATTAATTTGATGAAGGGTTCTTAATGGAGAAGTTAGAGAGAAGACTGAAGGAGCTGAAAGGGTTGGTGGCCCCATTAGGAGAGTAACAATACCAACCAGGCAGAGCTCCCCAGGGTCTAAACCACAAGCCTAGGAACACATAGGGAGGGACACATGACACCAGCTGTATACGTAGAGGAGGATGGCCTTGTTGGGCATAGGTGGGAGAGGAAATTTTTGGTTCCATGAAGGCTAAACACTAATTGGGGCGGGAATCTGTGGGTGGGGAGGTGGGAGTGGGGGATAGGTTGGTGCACAACTTCATAGAAGCAGGTGGAGGGAGGATAGGATAAGAGGTTCCTGGGTGGTGGGGAGAATGGGGTAAGGGGATAAAATTAGAAATGTAAATATTTTATCCAATAAAAGATTGGAAAAAAAGCTTTTATAACCAACATCTTTAATAAAATGTCAGCCCTCTAAAAAATTATCTTGATACTAAAATTTGTTATTAGAATTGTATATTACAGAATACACAGCCTTGGTGTATCTACTCATCAAGCAAGCTGAGCAGACCTGCTCAAACCTCTGATGTCCTGGAATTCCATCTGGATGCAGTGAAGACACAGCATCAGAGGCTTATCAACTTACTCTTCCCCCACCCCTCTTCTAATATCTCAACGCCCTTAATCATCTTGAAGAAGTTAATGAAGAGTCAGCGCCCCTATTCCCTGGGCTTGGGGACTAAGGTGGTTAATAATAGTCTGTCTTTCTAGGGAAAAGTAGTGGTTTGTGGGAATAGGGAGGATTTGCTAGGATTTATTGTATAGCCATAACCTATTGGTAGAAATCTGTATAATTATCATCAAGATGAAGTTATAATCTCTTAAATGGCACAAATTTACTTTGATTTCAAATTTAAGGTTTTCATTGGTACGAGCTTCTTATTGATATAAAAGTGAGATGAATATTGATACTCTCATAGGTGTTGTGCCTGTATAACACATTTAGGAATACAAGGCTTAGACCCAGTCCTTCTTTAACTTATTAAACTGATTTGAGATGGTTAGCCTGTGAGTTAAGGGACTATAGCAAATTCATGGCTTTGAGTTTATTGTTAGGGTATTTTCTATGTTTTATTTAGAAATAGCTGTGTGGAGTTAAGAGACAACAGTCCAGATTACCTTACATGGATAGTTGGTTTTCAAAATGTCAGAAGTCCACAGAATTGATGTTACAAACATTTCTGTAGTAATGTTCATTTTGGTTAGAGACCTGTCTGCTCCTGACAGCTTCCTGTCTTGGATTCTAAGAAGAAATTGAGCATCCTTGGAGTTACTCTAGTTGTGGTGAGACAGCCACTAGGCAAGAATTGCCTCTTTCCATCTACAGACAAATTACTGTCCAGAAAAGGACACACTTGCAGAATAGTCGACTGATTATATCTGCCTAGACAGAGTAATCAGCCCTTAATAATTCTGCAGCACTAAGGTCTATTAGATCATCCTGGGCCAGAAGGCTGAAGATCAGATGCTCCAACGTTTTGTAGTATAGGGAGTGTCCAGGTGTTCAGTGGTCTCTATAAATTGGCTAAGTTTTAAAAGCTATGCTTTGTGCTTCCCATAATTTTAACTAACTCAGCCATTCTTGATTTCTGACGGGGTTTAAAACTTATAGTCTCATAGCCAATCCTGGCTATTTACCTTGAGAGAAAAGATTTGAGTGGATGGTTTTCAGCTGACATTTCATTCTAAAGCCAAGGAAAAAGCCATGTTCAGAACTAATTGTTTTAGTTAGGAGAGATGACAGAGGTTCTGGTTAGCCAACAAAATGATGGACTATCTTGTACTTCACTGGTACAAATTGTCATCATTATGCTCTAATTGTATTTTGAAAGAAAAGTTTTATTTTAACAGGAAGGGTGATATGTAGGAGGAGCTAAGGTGGGAGAGTGCTGAGAGGAAGAGAAGGAGTATGGAGAGGAGAAGAAGGGGAGAAGAAGCTAGGTGATGAGAGAGAGGGAGAGAGAGAGAGAGAGAGAGAGAGAGAGAGAGAGAGAGAGAGAGAGAGAGAGAGAGATGTTCACATGCCTCCACCAGTCAAAGATAGTTGATATATCTAGGTTGGGTATTGGGTTACACTTCTGATTGAGCATTACCAAACTTATAAAGCCTTTGATTAACATTTTAAAAAGTGTACATAAAAGCAAAAAGGAAAAGGGGGCATGGGATAGGGGTTTTCTGGGGGGGGGGATGGAGAAAGAAGATGGCATCTGAAATATAAATAAAATACCCAATAAAAAAAGAAAAAGAAAAGAAAAAAAGAACATTAGTTCTCTAGAAACTACCAAAAAGCATCTACCCAATGTTCTTGAATGGAAGGGTCCCTAGTTTCAGCACACTAGTGACCAATTCATGGGAAAAACTTAAACATTTACAGCAGCTAATCCAAGAACAACTTCAGGAAGTTCTTATAGAGCCACGCTTCAGCCCCTGGAATATGTCTATCTCCTGTACTCATGAATCTTGTAAATGGTTTACATATCCTCCTCTGTGTCAGTGCTTATCCCCATTATTTTGATGCTCCTCAGCCTGAAGTTTTGTCTTCTTCCATGGTCACTCAAAACTACCATATCATTTTTATTTATTTGCAGGATCATATTATTTTTCCTTTGTATACTGGTGATAAAGGTATGTGTTTCCAGTTCCTACTCCTCAACAAACAAGCACTGACAAGTGGGTTTCAAAATACTTCCCCAAGTTAAGATCAACAGCCCTATCCTCTGCCAATGCTTGGTAATACAGCAATATGCCCTAAAAAGCAAAACTTTTCCCCACATAGAATACCAAAATGCTATTATCTGAATGTAATAACAATACCAGTATACCCAAAACCTGTCAGTGTCACATTATGGAAAATAAATATAAATGCTTTTCCCTGGTGTAATTTAACCAAGAGTGAGCCCATATTGAATTCTTTAATTTTCTCCCTCCATATCTTCCTTTGTAGGTCTGTTCCATAAATCTGGGTCTGTATTGTCCTAAATGCAGACTTGTAAATGTGTCTTTGTCTGACTATGTGTCTGTCTTTGTATGTATCAGTGAGTCTTTCCCTAAAAATTCTCTCTCTCTCTCTCTCTCTCTCTCTCTCTCTCTCTCTCTCTCTCTCTCTCTGTACATGCCCATATGCATCTCAAGCATGTGTGTGTGTTTGCATGTGTAAATATGTGTCTAGTACAGTATCAGTGTGTCTGCTCCACAGGATGTAATGCCTCAAAGATTCATGAAACAATGCCACAAAAGGGATGGAGTACAGCATTTAGGGTGGAGAGTTGAGAACTGAAACTGAGAGATCAGGTTCTTTTTTAGTGTAAGCCATCTAGGGTCCCCTCACTCAGAAGGAGTCAAGGTGAGCATAATAATATCTGTACTTATCCCTGGGTGTCTGGTATGCATGTGGCTTAGCCATGTGGCTTAGCCAATCACAAACCATGTGACAATACTATGAAGGGTGACAAGACTCATAGTCAGGTGTCACTAGCATAAAATATCTGAGTACAAAGAGCAGGCCCACCCCTATATAGCTCTCTTTGGAGCATCAGAGCAGATGCCTACAGAAGGCTTGGTAGACATGGAGAGTTGAACTTCACTGATGGGTTTGTTGGCAGAAGGCTGAGAGAGTGGTCTTTTATGGTTGATCATGGAAATTCTGGGCATTGTGGAGTTAGAACTCTGGAGGCTTGGTTTTCAAAGAAAGTAAGGCTTCCTGTGAGTACAGAAAATCATTACCCAAGTGCACATGATAAATCCTCTGGCAATCAGACTTGCCCTGTTGCTTTGGATACAGTGGCTAGGAATATACACATGAAACATGTGAGAGGGAATTAGAGGTAGAGCCAGAAATAGAGAGACAGAGAGATAGACAGAATCCCATGTGTGGAGAAAGAGAGAAACAGAGAGACAGAGACAAAGACAGAGACAGAGGATTTTTATATATTTGTGTATAGTGGTGATGTTTTAGTACATGTTTTTAATTTTGTTGGTGTGTTTGCATTCAGTCTAGTGGCAAAACTCATTCACTTATGACTACACTATGGAATCTTGTCCCTGATCTGTGGATCTGAACCACTGGTGAGAATGAGTGAAAGTACCATTCAGGTCCTAAATTGCAGCACCTAGGCATCTCTACAAGCTAAAATGAAAACAGAGGCCTAATCCATCAAAGTTCATAGCTCTTCAAAAGTCTCTAAATGACCTAATCTAGCTTTTTGGCTTCTGTATTTCAGCTTTTGGTTAACAATTCCTGTTGTTTATTTTTTTCAAACACTTTATCAATATTTGTATAAACATATATACTTATACATATATGTATATGTATAAGTATATGTATATATATGTATACATATACATATGTATATATACATATATATGTATATATATATATTATACATATATAAACAATAATTAAATAATAAGATGTATTTAAAATGTATGGGGAGTTGGAAAAAGTGGGAGGAAGGAGAGAAAGGGGAAAATTATGCAAATACAGTGTTCATATATGAAATTCTCAGAAAGGAATCCAGTTTTTTAAAATGTTCAACAGATCAACTAGCATTTTACAATACAGAAATAAATATGACCTATAATTATGTTAAAGTGTTGGAGGCCGACTTTTAGCAGAAAGCAGCTATCAGCTTTGCAGCCATCTTGAGCCATATACCCTGACATGAGACTTGGATTACAATAGCCTACAACAGCTGAGCACACTCTGATAATCTTGGTTTAGATACCTTGGGTGTGTGAGATTAAAGGTATGTGAGATTAAAGGTGTGTGATTTAAGAGTGTGACCTAGAGATCAGATTTAGAGATAAGACCTGAGGCATGATTATAGGTGTGACCAAAAGGCATGGCTTAGAAGTGAGACATATAAAAGGCAGAGGTAGACAGAGAGAAACAGACTATATAGAGAGAATCAGACACTTCAGAGAGTTCAACTTGGAGTACAACTTGGAGTAGGAATTAGGCATTAGGTAGCAGGCACTTGGAAGAGAACTTGGAAGAAGTAACATGGAACTTGGAGGCACTAGGAACTAGGAACTCAAGACTTGGGACTTTGACTAAGAAGAGAGACTGAAGAATAAATGGGACTGAAACACACTCTGTCTGGTCTCCATTCTTCGAGTCCGACCTCACTCTCTCTCTTGCTGAGCCGCAACCCGTGGACCAGAGCTGCAGCTTGGGCCAGGATACAGTGGCCACCAAACTCGGGGCAGCCTGGGCCTCACCATTTTGCTCGGGCCATGACATTTTTGGCCGCCCGAACGTGGGGCTAGTGCGGTTCTCAACATTAAAGGACATTTTAACTCACTACAAACTTTGAAGTTTAAAATGAGATCAATAAAAATCATTTTACCCAGCACACTAACAAAAACCACAGTAACGTTTTATAATTCAATGTATTTCTGACAACAAGAAAATAGATTGTCAGGAGCTAAGTCAGCAGAGCCAGGGGTACACTGTGTGTTTATTTTTTATCAAATCATAATTTTTACTTTTTAACATGGGGGTTATAAACACAAAAATGCAAGATGTGGGGAAGGGGATGACACAGGAGCATAGGTGTTCAGGGGGAGTACAGATATTGTTCAGAACAGGGTATCAACTGGGTGAAGGTTCAGGGGTCAGGTCACTATGACTCTGCCTATGATTCACTTGTCCTTATCTAATTTGGTACTATCTGCCATAGGCTGCCTATTTACAAGGTCTTTGACTACTCAGGCTGGTAGATTTCAACAAAAGCTGCCTGTTTACAATAGTTTATAGTCCTGTTTCAGTGTTTTTCCATAGAGACCCAAGACTTTGTGTTAGCAGGCATGTAAGTCAAGCCTATTGCTGATTTTAGGCTGGTAGATTTCAAGAAAAGCTGCCTGTTTACAATAGTTTATAGTCCTCTGTTTCAGTGTTTTTTCCATAGAGACCCAAGACTTTGTGTTAGCAGGCATGTAAGTCAAGCCTATTGCTGATTTTAGGCTTATGGCTGATTTTAGACCTTAAGTGTATAAGCAGGGCTGCCCTTGACATCTCCTCCCTTCTCCAAGAATAGAAGGGCTGTGGCGATTCTAATCTTGCCAAGGCAGGGATAGAGGCCTATCCTCCAGTAAGTAAAGGGGACCTTGTAATGGCTCCAGTCCTCCTGTCGTTGTTTAGTGAGGGATGAGGGCCATACCTGTCTGTGGGGCAGAAATCTCAAGGGCGGGGAGAAGGGAGGGAGTCCGGCGACAGAGTCTCAGGGCGGTCTGGCACCAGGGCTTCCCGCGCCGCCAGCCCCACATTCATGCAGCTGTCGGTGGGCGGGCCGGCGGCTGCATCGGCAAGGTTCCAGGGTTCCAAAAGCTGGGAATCAGGCGGAGAGACCATGGACACGTGGAGTCCGGTTTTCCAAAGCTTTTATTGTTCATGACATGGTGAATGGATGCAGGTGTTGTGCGCTTCTTCCCCCCCAAAGGCCAGGGGAGACCAGTCTTATAGGGAAGAGAGAAAGGGGAGGGAATAACTTAATTAGCTACGCCCCTGGCCTTTTGATAATTCATTAATATTTAAATCTCTGGAGGTAGAGACTTGTTAATCACGCCCTCTACCTGTCCTACGTGACTGAAAATAACAGGTTAAATGGAGTTACCTCCAAGGCCCAACACCTGTCCCGATGTCTTTTTCCTGGAGAGGGGATACTTTTGACATCAACCCCTATGCAGTCAGGCTTGTCCCTCAGGGAACCCAGAAACATATTTTTAACTTTTATTTATATTCCCTTGCAGTGATTAGCCTCTCAACCTATGCAAGAATTCAGATCACCAGACAAAGGGGGTTCTGGGTGGCCCCTCTCTGCTTGGTCTAGGGGCAGAAGTCCCCTCTTTTAGGTTGGGTGGAGATGGGTCTTGGGAACACCCTGGATAGAGTAACATCCTCATCTAGAGTCTCATGGTCCTCCATAGTTAACATATGATAATGTATCTGAATAGATTTTGCTATCAGATTATCTATGTGTTGTTTCACAAAGTTAGACTATTTAAGACACAGGGACCAAAGGAAATAAGCAAAAATAACCCAATTAATGATCCCAAGATGGAAGGAAGTAGGGTTAACAATCATGGAGAGGTTGAATACCAATTCTTGTACAAGCTCTCCTTTTCCTCTTTCTGTCTCTGTCTATTCTCAAGACCTTCTCTGACCTTTTCATGCTCTCTTTAACCATCCCTGTTTTGTCTATGTAAAAGCAGCATTCTTCTTTAAGGGCTGTACACAGTCTAGAGCTATACACAGTCTTTTCTATTGTGAAAGAGAAAAACAGGTCCAATAAAGACCTTTGCAAATTTGTGAGATCACATCAGACAGCGAAACAAGGAATTTCTTCAGATTAGTGATGTCAATCTATAGCTATTTGATGTCCTTGTCAAAGGCCCATCAGATGTCTGAGTAGTATAAGTTCGGAGGCCAGCATCAGGATTAGAACACGGGTGATTAATTTTTACCTGGAAGAGAAAGAAGAAAGGAATTCTCAAGGAAATTTCTCTTCCCTGGATGTCAATTGTTATTCATCTTATTTATAATTGGGCCTGGTTTGTGGAGGTATCTATTTAATTCATTAATCTTTTTGGCAGCCATTTAGTTGTGCCTTCTGTGGTATCAAACAGTCATATCAATCCTTGACCCCATATATCCTGGGGTATTTAAGGGTAAAAGTGTCCTTCCACATAGTTGTGGCATAGTTTTTATTCGTCTCAGCAATGCCAGAGGCAATCAGTGGCAGATTTGCCGTGAGCTTTCAGTTTTAGAAAGTTAAGAGTAAACAAGGCATGGTCCTTCCACCCTCAGAGAGTCATAAAGACACTATTTAAAGAAACATAGTTCCTCTTTTATCAAAGAACTATTATAAAACAGCCAACAATTAATCAATCTATATAGTATATCAATTAGTGAGAGCTTCTTCTACTTTTTGTAAAATTACTCCTCTTTGTCAATTAATTGTTGAGGAAAATTAAGATTTGCATCTCTCTTAAGAATATTAAACAGAGACATAAATTCTTTTGTGAAGAGCTTAAAATAAGATCTTAGCCAATAAGCATTTCATGGGAACCTTTGAAAATCGTTTGAAATAAGTAAACTATCTTTTTTTTTCCAGACCCATTATCTGGATTTTTTTTTTTTGGATATTTTACATATTTACCTTTCACTGTTATCTCCACTTCCTTTCTCCTTTTTTCCTTACTGCTTTTAAAATTCTTTCTTTGTTTTGTGCATTTTGTGTTTTGATTATTATGTGACGTGAGGTATTTCTTTTCTGGTCTAGTCCATTTGGCATTCTATAGGCTTCTTGTATGATTATGGGCAACTCATTCTTTAGATTAGGGAAGTTTTCTTCTATAATTTTGTTGAAGATATTTATTTTGTTGAAGATATATATTTGGCCCTTTAAGATGGGAATCCTCACTTTCTTCTATACCTATTATCTTTAGGTTTGGTCTTCTCATTGTGTCTTGAATTTCCTGGATGTTTTGTGTTAAGAACTTTTTGCATTTTGTGTTTTATTTGACAGTTGTGTTAATATTTTCTATGGTATCTTCTGCACCTGATATTCTCTCTTCTATCTTTTGTATTCTGTTGGTGATGCATCTATGACTCCTGATTTCTTTCCCAGTTTTTCTATATCCCTGGTAGTCTCCCTTTATAATTTCTCGATTGTCTCTCCTTCCAATTTTATGTCTTGGATGGTTTTGTTCAATTCCTTTCACCTGTTTGGTTGTGTTCTCTTGTAATTCCTTAAGGGTTTTTTGTGTTTCCTCTTTAAGAGCTTTCACCTGTTTATCTGTGTTCTCCTCAATTTCTTTGAGGGTGTTATTTATGTCTTTCTTAAAGTTTTCTATCATCATCATTAGAAGTGACTTTAGATCTGAATCTTGCTTTCCTGGTGATATGGGGTAATTCAGGACTTTCTAATGTGGGAGAACTAGGTTCTGATGAAACCAAGTACCCTGGGTTGCTGATGCTTGTGTTCTTGCACTTGCCTTTAGCCATCTGGATCTCCATGGTGCTACCTGAGCTGTCTCTGGCTGGAGCCTTGTTTTTCCTATTATCTTGGTTGTGTCAGAACTGTTTGGGATGGGTGTTGATGCTGGGGTTAGAGCTGAGATCTAAGATTTGCTCCGTGCTCAGGTGGAAACAGGAAGGAACCAGTGCTCTGGGCCAGGAGTGAATTCCTGGGTCCCTGCGGGTCCTGATTACTCCCTGTTTGGGTAGAGCATTGCTGTCTCCTGACCTGAGATACTGCCCAGGTTAGAACTCCTGGGTGCCCTGCCACCTCTGGGTTTTGGGAGGTTGTGTACAGAGCTGTCTCCTGGGATCTGCTCTGTGCTCAGAGCCCAAACAGGAAGGAACCAGTACTCCTGCCCAGGAGTGAATTCCTGGGTCCCAGTGAGTCCCAGTTACTCTCTATTTGGTGTGAGTGTTGCTGCCCCTTTACCCAAGACACTGCCTGGGTTAGAGTTCCTGAGAACCCCATTTCCTCTGGGTTCTGTGAGATTGGGTGCAGACCTATCTCACAGGATCTGCTGAGCATTCAGGCCCAGTCTGGAAGGTACCAGTGCTCCAGGCCAGGAGTGAATTCCTGGGTCCTTGTGTGTCCCAGTTATTCCCTGTTTGGGGAGAGCATTGCTGAATCCTTACCTTAGATACTGCCCGGGTTAGAGCTCCTGGTAGCCCTCACTTCATCTAGGTTTTGTGAGGTTGTGTGCAGAGCTGCCGCTGGTGATCCTGCTCAGTGCTCGGGGCCCAGACCGGAAGTATTTTTGTTAGCTCTGGTATATCCAAGCATGAAATTTTTTTCTTGCTTAAAAGCTCAGCCTAAGAAAAGCCTGGGGGCTACACTGGGATTTTGAACACCCAGTACAATGTCTAGCCAACTAATAAAGACTTTATTAGCCTAAACATGACTGAACAGTTATCTGCAATGAGTACCTTGTAACATTTCTGGAGGCCTTCACTAGATCCCAAAGAGCAGACCTTGAGATATCAGGGTTCTTAGGGAAGAAGATTGTAGTGGTCTGTGGACTTCTAGGAACAAGTGAGATGTTTCAGATCCCCAGATATCCCTTTGTTCAATTGCTGCCTAACACTTCATAGGGATCTGACATCTCCAGCACAGAAGAAAACATATTAGAAAGTCATCTAGTCCGTCACCTCCAGAAGTAAGTCTGGTTAAGGCACCTTCTGTTTGGACACATAGGATAGGTTGGAAATGGTTGCTGATCCAGTGTTCAGGAACCATTTGAGATCCCCTTTCCTTTTAGTCTCTACTAGCTTGCCAAAAGGATCCTAGACTGGATTCCTGTCCATGAAAAAACAAAAGCAAAACTCCACCTCTCTGTCCCACTTCAGGAGTGGGGAGCACTTGCTTGTTTTGTTGCTTGACTCCTGCTCATAGTCAGAGTAGTTTCCTATGTAGAAATGGTGAAAGCACAGGCCTCTCATCCAGGGCCCACTGTCATCTAAGCAGAATACACACAGGGAGAGGAAAATAATCCTGCTATCTTCTTACATTTTGATGACCCATTGGTGATTATCTGTGACTGTCACTATGATAGATGAAACCAGGTATGTGGGAGCTATAGTAGGTACTTTAACATACATGATTTGGGCCTGAGCCAGGTACTTCAGCTCAGAGAACATAACTGATCAGTGTGACCCAGGGTCTCAGAAAGGGAAAAGAAAACTCCACCACCATACATGTAAACAGTTGGCTATGCTTTCTACTATTGTATCTACTATGTGGTCTATAAAAAGGGTGTCTCGCCACTAAGAAAAAGAATATTAAAAACAAAGAGAAAACATTTGCATTTCTTAGTGGCTATTTGCCTTTCTCTATGAATTGTGGTCCTCCATTGCCCAGTTGCTGACTTGGATGCCCAACAAATGCCCTGAACACCAATAGGGACTGTTGATATTCTGAAGGTTAGGAAAGTTTTCATGTATAATTTTGTAGAAGATGTTTGCTGGCACATTGAGTTGGGAATCTTTACCCTCTTCTATCCTATGATTCTCAGGTTGGGTTTTTTCATTGTGTCCTGGATTTCTTGAATGTTTTGAGATAGGAGCTTTTTGCTTTTTGTATTTTCTTTGACTGTTGTGTCTATGCCTTGTATTGTATCTTCTGCCATTAAGATTCTCTCTTCTATTGCTTGCATTCTGTTAGTGATGCTTGCACCTGTAACTCCTGATTTCTTTCCTGTGCTTTCCATCTCCAGGGCTGTCTCCCTTTGAGTTTTCTTTAATGATTCTACTTACATTTTTAGATCATGGAGAGTTTTGTTCAATTTCTTCACCTGTTTGTACAGCATTCTCCTGTATTTCTTTGAGTGGTTTATGTGTTTCCACTTTAAGGATTGTTAATTGTTTATTTGTGTTCTTCTGCATTTCTTTAAGGAAGTTATTTATGTCATTATTAATGTCCTCTGTCATCTTCATTAAGTGAGAATTTAGATATGAATCTCGTCTTAAGGGTGTGATTGGGTATCCAGGACATGCTGTGGTGGGTGAATTGGGTTCTGATGCTGCCAAGTCAATTTGGTTTCTGTTGCTTATGTTCTTAAGTTCGACCCTCACCATCTGGTTATCTCTGTTGCTATCTGGCCTCCCCAACTCTGATTGGAGCCTGTTCTTCCTATGATCCTGTGATCCTGGGGAGTCAAGCTGCTACTGGTGTATATGTCCTGTGTGGGATCAGGTCTCTGTTCCCTGCAGGCACAGGTAGAAGCTGAAAGGTGCCTGAATTTCTGCTTTCCATGGTCCCAGGGGTCCTGGTCCACCGGGCCTTGGGGTGGGGTTCAAGATCTTACCTGTGAAGCTGGATGTGTCTGAATACCTGGCGGTTAGAGCTGCAACTAGGGTGTGTGTTATGAAGGATCGGGTCCAGCACTGGGTCTCTGCTCCTGGCAGGCTCAGGGGGAAGCCAGGTGACATACCTCAACCTGATGTTGCCTGAGACTCAATGATAAAGAAGAAATAAATAGCTCAAAGCCACCAGTTGATGGAGGACACTAAAGGCAAAGATAATTCTCTCACAAACAACTGGCAGGATTATTGGTAATTGACCTTCACCAGGCATCTGGGGTCCACAAAAATTTCTGAGTTGCTCAGATTTGCATATGTTATACCTAAAGTGGACATCCTGGTTCAAGATGCCTAGTTTATGTTCAAATATATCCAAGCCAGAAATACCTTACCTAGGAAGTAGTCTGAATATGAGATTAACTCTTTGAAACTCTAGGTAAACTGACTTCACCAAGATACCACCTGCCAGGGAAGGCTAAACATTCTTGCTAGTTTCTTTTAGTTACCTTTTTAAGGTGGGTAGAAGCATTCAACTGGACTGAAACTGTTCAAATAGTATCTTTAAAGCTCCTCCAGGAACTCGTCCCTTATTGGAATCCCCCAGCAATGGCATCCAACAATGGCTGAGCTTTCACAGCACAAACTTATTAATTCATAACTAATGTATTAAACAGAATTCTAAGATTTCATTGTGCATATATACCTCAGAATTATGGACAGGTAAAAAAAATAAACAGGACATTACAAGAAACTTTAACAAAGCTCTCATTAGAGTCCAGCAAAGGATGGATAGATTTCTTTCTTTTGCTTGGGGCTTCTGCACCCCATATAGGTAGAGATTTACTCATTATGAGATTACATATGAAAGGCCTCTCCAACTGCTACCAGTACTCAGAGGTCAGCACTTGGCAGTATTCTCTAAAATACTTTCTCAAGTTACTGTAGGCTCTCTAGTTCTCCATAAAGGATATTTATCCGATTATCTGAGAGTTCCAGCCAACATCTAAAGCCACAACCAGTTTCTGCTTGTTCAAATCTGGTGATGCTGTATGTGTCAAACAGGGGACCTGGAAACAGTTGGAATCAACTTAGAAAAGATCCTACATGGCAATTCTCTCCACTTCTATGGCTGTAGAGGTAGATGGCATTACACCATGAATTCACCATATTCAGGTCAAGGTAGTGGAAGCCATGGATGTCCCTGACAAATGGACTATCTCTGGGCGTATGGATCCATTTCATCAAGCCCCAGACCCTTTCCTTCCCTGCCCTTCTACCTCTGATAGAGTATTGTGTTTTATACTATGGCAATAAGTATAGGGTAATTATCCAAACCCTATGGCCTTTAGGACTGAATTTTGGAACTAAGGATGACAGATACAGAGAAGGTATTAGCTAGCATGACTACAGACCAGAAACCTATATTCATCTCAATCTTTGCTCACTGATGTCTACTTTAAATGTCTGGGTTGTATTTGAAAAAGAAAAGAGGTGGGGTTTATCTTTTGAGATAAGTTTGCCAAGTTTACAATACTATGTATGCCCTGAGGTGCCCCTCAAAAACAGAGTTTCCATTGCAAAAATTTTGGTTGTAATAAAGGATTTAAAAAAAAAAACAAAAAAAAAAACAAAAAAACATGAGTATATAGAAAGAAAGCTCTCTTCAAAGGAGTGCACCACAGAAAATTATAATTCAATGGCCATAAAGTGAAAAGAATCTAGAAATTTCTTTTTAAAATAACCTGGCCTATGTTAAACAGAGAAAAACCTCAGGAATCAAGATTCTTTGTCACAGGATGTGATCCCAGGGATAAATTTGATCATTACCAGCCATAAATGTGCCAACAATGATGGTTATGTTTAGACACCCATCCTTGTACTAACTAAACAGATGGTCCACCATTAACTGACAAAACTCATTGTGACTGGGGAGCCAAAATTAACATAGAGGACTTATAAAGAGATGAACTTTAACTAATATCCAAAACCTTTAACCTATGTACTTCTCCTTACCCTATTGCCTATTATTCTTCCTAATGGATTAACTCATGTGGACAACAGCCATATTACTGAGACTACTTGATGGGCATGTAACAATGGTTTGACTAAATATGCTCGTTCTGATGCTTTCTAAACTAAGTAGACATGTTGATTATGACCTAGAAGTATTAAAACAACAGTTAGATTCACTTGTGAAAATGGCCCCATAAAGTGAAGAGGCTTAGAAGTATTTCTCACAAGATAAGGGGACTATGTATGGCTTTTCAAGAAATGTTTCTACAGTGTATCACCAGGAGCAGCTCTGCACCCAACCTCACAAAACCCAGAGGAAGCAGGGCTCCCAGGAGCTCTAACCCAGGCAATATCTCAGGTAAAAAAAAAAAAAAACAGCAACACTCACCCCCAAACAGGGAGTAACTGGGACACAAAGGGACCCAGGAATTCACTCCTGGCCCTGAGCACTGGTTCCTTCTGTTCTGGGCCCGAGACAGAGCAGATCCCGGGAGGTAGCTCTGAACCCAACCTCACAAAACCCAGGGCTCCCAGGAGCTCTAACTCAGGCAGTTTCTCAGGTAAGGAGACAGCAATACTTGACCCAAATAGGGAGTAACCGGGACCCATGGGGCCCCAGGAATTCAATCCTGGCCCAGAGCACTGATTCCTTCCTGTCTTCACCTGAACACTGAGCAAATTTTGGGCCTCAGCTCTAACTGCAGCAGCAACACCCATCTCAAACAGTTCTGACAAAACCAAGATAATAGGAAAGATAGGCTCCAGTTAGAGACAGCTCAGGTAGCACCAAGGAGATCCAGATAGAGATCCTTGCTAGAGGAAAGTGCAAGAATACAAGCACCAGCAACCCAGGGTACTCAGCATCATGGGCATAGGGGAAAAGTTCCTGAACAGAACACCAACGGCTTGTGCTCTAAGATCAAGAATTGACAAATGGAACCTCATAAAACTGCAAAGCTTTTGTAAAGCAAAGGACACTGTCAATAGGACAAAGCAGCAACCAACAGATTGGGAAAAGATCTTTACCAATCCTACATCTGATAGAGGGCTAATATCTATTATATACAAAAAACTCAAGAAATTAGACTTTAGACTACCAAATAACCCTATTTTTAAAATGTAGTACAGGGCTGAACAAAGAATTCTCAACTGAGGAAATTCGAATGGCTGAGAAGCACCTAAGGAAGTGTTCAACATCCCTAGTCATCAGGGAAATGCAAATGAAAATAACACTGAGATTCCACCTCACACCAGTCAGAATGACTAAGATCGAAAACACAGGTGACAGCGGATACTGGCGAGGATGTGGAGAAAGAGGAACACTTCTCCATTGTTAGTGGGAATGCAAGCTGGTACAACCACTATGGAAATCAGTCTGGCAGTTCCTCAGAAAATTGAACATAGCATTACCTGAAGACCCAGATATACCACTCCTGGGCATATACCCAAAAGATGTTTCAACAGACAACAGAGACATATGCTCTACTATGTTCATAGCTGTCGCTACCCACGTCCAACCAGCGGAATAAGGCAATGGCAACCGTGTTCTTCTTCAAGCGGTTTATTCAGCTATCCCTGTACAGTGAGCTTCTTCTCTTTCTTTTCTATTCTCTTCTTTCTCCTTTCCTCCCCACCTCCCACAGCCCTTTATAAGCATTGCCTTCATTCTATCAGCAACTGCCACAAAGTCACTGGTGATTGGCCATTATCAATGATGCGAGGTGGGGTGATCAGGTAACCACACCTCTCAGCGCATACAACTCCATATATGGAGTTGTCTTTTCTCTCAAGCAATGCCTATGCCAAGAGTCACTTTGTAATGGTGAGAGTGGAGCTGCTTCCCACACATAAAAGCCTTATTTATGATAGCCAGAAGCTAGAAAGAACCCAGATGCCCTTCAACAGAGGAATGGATACAAAGAAATGTGGTACATTTACACAATGGAGTACTACTCAGCTATTAAAAATAATGAATTCAAGAAATTCTTAGGTAAATGGATGGAACTAGAAAATATCATCCTGAACGAGGTAACTCAATCACAAAAGAATACACATGATATTTACTCACTGATAAGCAGATGTTAGCCCAAAAGCTTGAAATAGCCAAGATTTAGCTAACTGACCACAGGAAGCTCATGAAGAAGGAAGACCAAGTGTGCATGCCTCCATCCTTTCTTGGAAGGAGTGACAGAATGCTCAAGAGAGCAAATAAGGCAACAAAGTGTGGGACAGAAAGTCAAGAAGGGGCCATCAGGAAACCACTCTACCTTGATATCCATCCCATGTGCAGTCACCAAAGATAGACGCCGATATGGATGTCAGGAAGTGCATGCTGACAGGAGCCTGATGCAGCTGTCTCCTCGAAGGTCTGCCAGAGTCTGACATATTCAGAGTCGGATGCTCACAGCTACCCATTTATCTGATCAAGGGTTCCCAATGAAGAAGTTAGAGGACTGAAGGAGCTGAAAGGGTTGGTGACCCCAAGAGGAGAGCAACAGTACCAGCCAACCAGAGCTCCCCAGGGTCTAAACCACCAGCCTGGGAGCACAAAGGGAGGCACCCATGACTTTAGCTGTATACTTAGGGGAGGATGGACTTGTTGGGCATGGGTGGGAGAGGAGATCCCTGGTCCCATGAAGGCTGAATACTGAGCAGGGAGGAATTTGAATGTGGGGAGGGGGGAGGAGAGGACGGGGGCACACCCTTGTGGAGACAGGAGAGGGGATGGGATAGGGGGTTCCTGGGTGGTGTGGGGATTTGGGTGAGGGGGTAAAATATGAAATGTATTTTAAATTAGAGAGAGAGAGAGAGAGAGAGAGAGAGAGAGAGAGAGAGAGAGAGAGCAGAAAGCAACTTATTGCTTCTTCCAAAGGCCTGGATGATTATTGCTGACTATGTTTGTTCCTCTGGCTTGTATTTAGCTGTCCAGATCTAGGCAGAAATGTAGAAGTCATTTCATTTCTATTGACTTGCCTGAAGGCAGGTGGCATGGGTTCTATGCTCTGACTGTTAAACTTGTACTGTGGGACCTGAAACCACAGAGTCCTGGAGTCCATTGTTTATACAGTGAGTCAATTGTGGAGCAATCCCTGATCAGTTAGGTGTAAGTCTATTTTGAATATACTTGAAAAGGTAATGGGCCTCATTTTTGAGAGGGAGCTTGTGTTGGGAGGGTAGGGAAGAGCAGGAATGTCACAGGATCCTTCTGGTAAAAGTTTACCTAGGGAATTGGAAGAAGGTGTAGGAAATACCTTATCAAGTACAAATGATCTCACAGGCCAGAATACCCATGTGTTCTGGGACTCTGAGGTATGCATGCCAACAATCAGAGTATTTTTTCTAAGAATTTGGTTGGTATTACATGGAGCTATGTCCTCCACAAGCCTTTCAGCAGCAGCACAGGCATGGGCAACAAATATGGGACTGTTCCATGTCTGATGAGAATCCTAAAGGAAGTAGGTGTTAGATCAGGTCAATTTTTACTGTCATATCCAGGATATTAGGTCAGAGTGGTCTGTAATCCCCTTGGTCATTTGACCATATCTGGTCACCTAGGTCAGAAGGGAAATATTAAAACCTCTTAGAGGAATAAATCTATGAATAGAGGTAAATTCTCTGAGGAAACCATTGTCAGGAATGTTGATTTAGAGTTTCGTTGAAAAAACTGAAATTCTGAGTGAGTTTTCATGTCAGGGGCTTGGTCTACAGCCTTTTTAATCAAAAGAATTTGTATCAAGCCCCCTTGAAATGAAAGTGTGTGTCTAACATTCCCTTGTTCAAAGAAGACAGACTATACACAGACTATACACAGACATAATACCCTTGACAGAGTATTATGTCACGGGTTCTTCATTCCATAGTTATTGACCCTACACTTTACCTTATACTGAAGAAAAAATTGAGGAACCATTTATTTAAAAATGTTTGAGGCTCATTCCATAATATCAGGAAGTTGTGTGTGTCTCCTCATATTAAATGAATGTCTAAGCCTCCTTTGAAAAACTTGAATGATTTGAGACATCCCCCCTTTGCTTTAGTGAGAACATCAGATGCCTCCTAAATCAAGGTAGAAGGAGTGAGTACCCTTGAGAAGAGAGGAGGTTCTGAGGTTCAAGTGATAGAAGAGATAATCAAAGTGTGAAAAATCTCATAATACTCAGAGCTAAAAAAATTTAATTTAGCTACCATAGTTTATGAAATCCTAATATTGCTTTACCTTCTAACTATTCTTCAGAGTCTAACATATCCATATGTTTAGCTGAGTCTGCAAGAAACAAAGTATAAATACCAGGATGCATGAACAGCTTGGGTATGTGTCTCAGCATTATTACCTTTTAAGAATTATGTTCATCCAAAGAGAACTGAGCCAGATTGATGATATCACACCATATCAGGTGACTTTACTCAAGAAAAACAGCAGGAAGTTTAAGGATGAGTCTGCTCTTTTTTATTTCTGTGGACACTAACAAGAGGGTAAAATGCTCCTTGATCACCTTGAGGTGAAGTAGCCAGTGAGCCCTTGCCATAAAGGAGATGTTCTGAGAGCCCATTAAGTCAAGGGGGTAACTTTCAAGGCCTAAATCATCAAAGAATGAAAGCTACCAAAATTTTGGAAAGGAAAAAGATCCTAGACCCTGTTGGACAGACATGGAATATTCCCATTTTTATTTTCTGTAGAGAAGGCTGGTCCAGGCACTCTATAGACTATATAAACTCTATAAAATTCTTGTCTCTGAGTCCTACACTGCAGGCTTGACAGCAAATTGGGGGTTCTTTTGATAGGTTTGTTCAACATACCTACATCTGTTCCCTGCTTAAACTTACAGTGAGCCACACAGGTGTGGATGTGGAGGACAGGTATCTTTTTGTGAGCATCTTAAAGATAGGTGGCCTTGTATTCAGACTAAACCCTGCCCCTGCATTGCCCATGGACTTGTATTCTCTAAGGGGTATTTTTGGTGCTGAAGTATATTGATATCCAATAAGGTCTGATGTCTTAGTAGTATGGTAGACTTGAGTCAACCATAAATGGAAGGAGAAGCTTCTATGAATTCTTGCTCACAGGGATTCAGAATTAACCACTCTTCAGCAGAGTATGAACATTTGAGGTACACATCCCTAGATTTGAACCTCACAGGATGAGTTCTATAGCTTACTTCATCAGAAAAGCTTGTCTCAGACCCCTGATAAAGAAGACTGAAATGTTTTTATTCAAATACAGTATTTTATAGCACCCTCTTTGGCATAACATTAAAGTCAGGGGCTACTATGTTTAGAGGAAATAATTCTAAGGCCCTCTTCAGAAGTTCTCCAGCAGGGTTTCAGCCTCCTTCAAGTCATGGGTTAGTTTAATACTGAGAGGGCATGTCTAAGAGTTTATAGAGTTATTAGCTAGAGGCAGACATTGTTCTGATTCTAGAAAGATAGATCTGAAGCCACATTGTGACTGCAGAAATTCTATCGCACATTTATTCTAAAAGGGCTATATATGTGACAGTCTTGGGACATTGAGGAGGTCTAAGTTCCTTTGATTAGCAAGTTGTATGTCTCAGAACACCTTCAGTCACTGAGAATGTGTGTGACACTATTGTTCTGAAAGGGTAAGTCTGAAGTCCGTTTGGGCAATTAGTGAGTGTCTGAAGTTTTCTGGTTCTCAAAGGAATGATGTATCAATGGTCCCTTAAACACTAGGGAGTATCTAACACCTTTGGTTTCGAGAGGGTACATTTGAACCCCCCTTGAGTTATTGGTGAAAGTCAGAGTAACTTGTGTAAGTGTAGAGAAATCAAAAGTCCTTTCTAAGGAAAGGGGGGTATCCAAAAGTCTTTGGGAAGAATGTTAGCAACTAACTTCAGCACATACTGAAAAATCCATAGGTGCATCATCAGATACCACACATCCTGGTGTAGCTGTTAAAGTTTTTTGTGCACAGGGTACAGATGGTAAATATCCACAAGAGCCCTGGGGATATGGCAAAGGGTCTAGAGAGCCTTTTGCAGTTACATAAATTCTCAGAGACCATTGAACAGATTTCAAAGTCCCTGCCTTTTTTGGAGCATGGTGGGTCCATCCCTGAAATACTTGGGTAAATGGAGAATATGCTACTGTGCACTGTATAGAAGTGGATGGTGTTCCTGTACTTTATATATGTAGGAAAGGATTGGAGAGCCCTTAGGCATATGGGGAGTTTCCTAGAGACCTTTGTGTAGATGTGGACAGACATATGGTCCTTCGTGCAGGTAGAAAGGAACCCATAGCTCCTTGAGCATAATAAGATGCTTGAATGCCTTGTTTTGAGAAAGAAAGTCCGAGAGGTTTGGGAGCACCTTCAGAAGATTTTGATATATATACCATTGCCTGGGCAAAGATGGTAAGTTTCAGAGGTCCCTGTGCTGACTGCAAGGGTGCTAGATACTCTTGGCCAGATGAAAAGTTGTTGTATCTCCTTGGGTAGAAGATTAGTGTCTACCAGATTTTGGAGGTGATACTGGCAAACCTATATACAGTCTCTGAAGCAAACTGAGAAGATTCCAAAACTCCCCCACACATGCCAAATGCTCCAATGCACTCAGTGTGTTTGTATTGTTCCCAAATCCCTGTGGAATATGCTGAAGGCCTTGGAACACTTTAGTTGAAGAAAAAAGTGCTTTGCACAGGCAGAGTACTTCCTGTAGGCCTGGAAAATTCCTTGGGCTTTTGAGAGAATAGCAAAGGTTATCTACCAAACCCCTGAGGTAGATAGAGGATGCTGCTGAACACCTAGTGCAGATGTGGAATGTCCTGGATCTGCTGGTAAAGACAAAAAAAATCTTGAGATTTCTGAGTAGGTAGGAAAAGTCCAGTAGCCCCTGGGGAAGACTGTTAACATTGTTCAGCATGGCAAGAAGTTGGATGATTCAAAGTCTGTTGACTTGATGACTCAGCTTCTCTAGATGTTCAGATGTGGACAGTTTTAGAGACCCTTGGGCAGTTCTGGACTGTCCCAAAGCATCTTGTTCATTGGGAAAATGAACAAGAACCTAGAGCTTCTTTTGCAGATAAGGAAAATCCCAGAGGCCCCTGATCAAATGGGAAAGATCCTAAGAGTCTAAGAGTACCTGAGTATTTGGAAGAAACCCAAGAGGTCCTGGGTTGGAGGCAAATGTCCTACAGTATATTTTGCAGACATGGACTTTCCCAACATGACTTTACCAGATATAAAATTCCTACCTTGTCCCTGAGTGGGGCACTCTAGGATCCACTCTAGCATCAGATCCTAGAGTGCTTTGTTCAAATTCAGAAATTTTCAGAATGCCTTCTGCTGACAGGCAATGTCCCACACCCTCTTGATCAGATTGAGAAGATGATGGAGTCACTTGTGTTACAGAAAAAGATCCAGATGCCTTGTAGCAGAACAGGAAGTGCCTGAATTCCCTTGAGCAAATGGATAAATTTCATGTTTCTGAAACTGCTGGGGAAGGTGATGAATGCAGTAGAGCCCACGCAGCAGATCCTAATGTATGCATCATTGGCTTGGCTGAAATTGAAAGTTTCAGAGGCTCCTGAGCTGATTTCAAAGGTGCTAAATACCCTTGGCCAGGTAAAAAAGCCAATCCCTCTTTTTCAGTAGAAGATGAATGGAGGTGATGATTGCAGTTTTTGTAGTCCCTGAAACAGGTTGAGAAGATTCTACATTGTCTCTCACATATGGCAAATGCCTCAAGGTACTCTGGATGTGTTTGTATTGTCCCCAAATCCCTATGGATATAATAAAGCTCTAGACACCTTTGGTTAGATAATAAAGTACTTTAAACACACAGTATTCCCTCTGCAGACCTGGAAAGTCCCTTAGGCCCTTAAGAGGATAGCATAGGTCCTAGAACCCCTGGAGTAGAAAGAGGATGCCCATGAGCACCACCTGCAACTGCAGTATATTCTGCATACCATGATGTAGACCTTAATGACCCTTGATTTTCCTGCATAGAAAGGAATGGTCCAGAGGGTCTCGAGAAAGATGGTGAACTTGTACAATATGTTGTGAAGATTGAGAAAATCTGAACTCTGCCTGACAAGAAGTTTGATGTTTCAAAGATGTTTGAGCACATGAAACATTTTCTACAGTACCTTGTTCAGATGTGGGCAGCTTTGGAGACCCAAATTTTGGGAATGTCCCAAAGCCCCTTGGGATGATGAACAAGATCCTAGAGTTTCTTGTGTAGATAAGGAAATTACCAGAGGCATTTTAGCAGAAGGCAAAGATTCTGGTAGCACTTGAGTACTTTGTGTTGACCTAGAGGTCTTGATGGCATAGGTCCTATCATCTGTTTTGCAGATATGGAGTGCCCTAGTGTGGCATGTGCAGATAGGAATCATCTCCCATGCTCTGAGCATATGGGAAAAATCTACGGCCCTTGTTTAGATTTGGACACTCTCAGTATTCCTTTTGCTGGTAGGCAAGATCCCACATTCCCTTGATCAGATTGAAAAGATGACAGCGTCACTTGTTTTGATGCAGAAAGATGAAGATCTTCACCTGGAGGTGTTGATATCAAAGGTCCTATAACCTCTAAAGTAGATTGAAAAGATTCCACATCTTTCCATACAAATGTGAATGCCCGAAGTTACTGTGAATCTGTTTGTTTTGTTCCAAAATCGCTGTGTAATATGCTGAAGGTTCTAGAATACTTGGGATGATTGATGAGTTCCCTTTGAAGCTGTGCAAAGTTCAGACAGTGCCCCTTGCATAAAAAGCAAATGTTCTACTGATCCTTGAGAAGATGTCAATGAATCCATAATCACTTGTCCAGATAAGAAATTTTTAATGACCATTGGGCAAAGGCCATAGAAGCTTGAGTTCCTGTTGAAGAGGAAGAATATTCCACAAACCCTTCAGCATATTGTGAATGCTATGGTGTTTCATTTCCTAATGGGGAAAGTTCTGTGTGCCCTGGAACAAAGGATAAAGCTCTTGAAGTCCCAGAAATACTTAGAGAAATTTCCAGATTTGCCTCCTGGCATTAAAGGCTTGTATTACCATGTCTGGATCTAAATTTAACTGGGTGGAATATTGCCCCAAGGTCATTACTCCCTTAATTCAATTTAATATTCTTGAATACAAGATTCAGCTCCATTTCACTTCCTGTTGCCCTTTAAATTTTAGAACCACATACTTTATATTTTCCTTTCTCAGCTTGATACACTTTTTATGAATGCTCTTCATGAGACTTAACCAGAGAACAAAATCTATGGATGGGTGTTTCTGAGACTTCCCTTGTCAATGCAATTAATATAAATCTCTTTATCTTAGCCTCATGTAGACTCTTCAAACAAGGGCAACATTCTTTAACAAATGTGGCAACCAGCCACAATCTTTAACAAAATTCCACAAAAACAGTCAGTAAGCCACATTCTAAAATTCTCATTGAAACCTCTTGGTGAGGTACAAAACTTACCTGTCTTTCAGTACTCTTTGTTACTCTCAGTAAGAAAGTCTTTTATATTCCTACTAGCATAGTCTGCTAAGCTCCATTTAAAGCATTCTGCTGCTGTCCAAATCCAAAGTTCCCAAATCCACATTATCCCAAACAAAAGCATGGTCAAGCCTATCACAGCAACACCCCAGAAGGATCTCCTCTGATGAAGAAGGAAACTGGATGCCAGGTGTTCACTTGGGTAGTGAGAGAATGTCTCTCCCCAGAAAAGGGATGTACAAAAAACCATCTTGGGTAGATAGGGATGATTGTAAAGCACCCTGTTCAGATATGGCAGATCCTAGGACCTCTTCCTCAAATGGGAAAGGTTTTATTGTGCCTTGTGTATATGTATAAGTCTTGACTATGGCTTCAGGGTGAGGAGAAAATACTTGGGATTCCTGCTCATATGTAACCTCTCTTAGAGCATCATGGACATATGTGGGAGGTCTAAGAGCCTCATGAGCAGATAGCGAAGTTTGTAGACCTCTGTGTGTACTTTTGGAAGTTTCAAGAAAACTTTTTTTAGTTGGAAAAGGGGAAATATCTTTCTGTATAGAGATGTCAGGTTTATTAGCCACCTTATGGGCAAAACAGATTTAAAGCCCCTTAGGAAGATAAGGTAGAATCCAGAACCTTTGTCATATTTTGATAGATGTTCTGGAGATACTTGTGACCAAGGGGAAGGACTAATATCCCTTTGGGCTGATGGGGGAAAGTCTATAGCATTTTTTATATTTGCAGCAGTTTGCTTATACTCTTAAGGAGATACATAAATTCCTATAGCCTCTTGTGAAATTTGTGGAAGTCCAGTGGATTCATCTGTGCAGGTGGAACCCAATCAACCTCCTTCTTTAGATGTACAGTATGCTACAGAATCTTGTGTATGCATGCCATGTCCCATAGTCCTCTGTTCACATAGGGTTGGAATCTAGAACTCTGTGTGAATATAGAATATGTCCTAGAACATCTTTTTTAGATGTGTCACATCCAAGAGCCACTTCTAAAGGCAGAGATGTGGCTAGAATTTTTGTAGATGTATCCTGTCCCGCACTCCCTTTATGTGATAAGGTAGTACTCAGAGAGTCCTGGACAAGTTTGGGATGTCCTAGTATCTCCAATGTATATGTAGAAATTTTAGGAGCCTCTCCTACTGATGCTGAATGTCCTAGATACCATGGGCATGTAGGGAACATTGTATTTTCTCAGCACCCTGGAAAAATGTGGGGCTTGCATGATTCACTTGGAGTGTCTTGGCATAATGTTGGCGCATTTGTGACTTATGACAACTCAGAAGCACCCTTTTTGCTGGTAAGAGATATTTGAAAATGTCTTGGTCTGATAGAGACATTTGGAAATCCCCATGCTCATAGGGAGCATCTCTCAGTCTCCTGTTAGAATGAGAATGTTCAGTATCCCTTTTCATAATAGAATAATGTTGGAATCTCCTTTTCTGAGGGAGAATATAGTTGAGAATATGCCATTGCCCCTCTTCTGTAGATGTGGACAATCCTAGTCGCCCCCTGACAGATTGGGTCTCAGAACCACTGGGGAAGGTAGTGAAGGGGCTAGATCACTTTGTGTATGTGCAGAAGGCACAAAAGTTCCTTGAGTGGATCCAGGAGTTTCTGCTACTACTTCTGTATTGTGGGGCCATGAAGAGATGGTCTGGTCTCTCGGTAGAGCACTGGGTTAGAGATAGCTGGAAATCCAACAGTACCATGGCCTGTGAGAGACATGGCCTGTGAGGGACGGCATATATCTCCCTACGCCCTGGAATCCAGGCTCTTACATGTGGTCCACATCTCTCATTAACCTGCACTGTCAGTCACTGACCTGGCCCGCAGGTCTAGTTATTTCGTGGGTACGAGAAGGACCACAACCTGAAAGAAGAACGGGCAAGACAGGGAAAAGGACTCAAGGAAGCAAATGCTTGTCAAGAGTCATATATTTGGGTGCAAAGCGCTTATTTATAATACATTTTGCAAAGGGAGGGGTAAGAGGGATCCAGGTGATGGGAAAGTACAGAATCTTCTTGGCCTGTGCCCTGAAACAATGGCGGTCTAACTGCTTTCCTCAAAAGATACGGTACACTGCTTTAAGTCTATAAATCTATTTGTAACTACCAAGCCGAACCTTGTGGTTGCTAGGGAGATGAAGCTGCAGGAGATGTAACTATCAAGCAGAACCTTGTGGTTGCCAGGGAGATGAAGCTGCAGGGGACATTGTGCAGGTGGGGAGAAGTAGGGGGTGAGGGTAAGAGGCGAGGGTCCTGGCTTCTGACAAGTCACATAGTGCACAGGTAGAGGGCGTGACTAACAGACCTTCACCTCAAGATTTCCATATTCATGACTTATCTAAAGGTTGGGAGCATAGTTCAATTAAGTTCCTCCTCTTTCCCCCTCCCTATTTAAGCCAGCCCCTTGGCTTTTACGGGAGGGGGGGCACCATCCAGATCCAACTACCCCACTATGATAATAAACTTTGAAACTCTTGGAGTCCACGTGTCTTCAGGGGCCTGCCACCATATTTTCAGCCTTTGGAACAGGACTTTCTAGTGTCTATTGGGACCCGCCAGCTGCCGGTCTGCCTCTGCAGCTGCTCGTATGTGGGATCCAGCAGCGTGGAAAGCCCACCCTGGACCCTGCCACTAGTTCTCATTTGTTCCCACAGCTCGCCCCCAAAGTGGAACTCGAACACCCATGCGACCACAGGACAGGTGAACACTTCCCACAATGCGCGGTGCCAGAGCCCTCTGTCTCTCCTGGCGCAAGCCGCCAGCTGGGCTGGCGCTTCCCCATCTCTATTTTGCTGTGCCTCCCCTACCCAGTGGTGTCTCCAAATAGAGACATTGGCCTCAGGGTCCACTCGCGAGCTCTGCCCCACTTTGCGGAACAAAACTGAGTGAAAATTCCCCACGTTGGGCGGGACACCATAGCGCCCGTCTGGTGCTGTGTGCAGAACCTGCTCAGCTACACCTCTGGTGTGTGCTTCTGATTCTCTCTGGTGCCTGCAAAGAACAGAAGACGCTCAGACTCACAACTCAGCACAACAGAGAAGCCCAAGCCCGCGTACAGGCCATCATTACCCTGCCCACACACCACCCCATTGGACAACGAGTGCAGCGCCAGCTCCAAAAGCGCCCCCTGCTGGCGCCTGCAAAAACTGTGAGTAACATCTCTGCCCACCCTCTCCTCTCTTTCTCTCTCATATTCCTGGCTAATGTCTTTTCTCTGATTCTTAGCTACAGTCTAACTTCTGCCTAGTTCAAAAAGACTCTCTCTCTCTCTCTCTCTCTCTCTCTCTCTCTCTCTCTCTCTCTCTCTCTCTCTCTCTCTCTCTCTCTCTCTCTCTCTCTCCACGTATTTTCCAGCTCAAGGGCAAGATCGTGGCGGCTACCTAGCCCCTCACTCTTTCCATCCCCCCAGCTCCAGAGAGGGCTCCTTCACAGCTAACAGCTGTCCTTCAGGCCACAGCACCTGCTGTAACACTCATTCTAAGATTCTTTCCCTTGGTTGAGGGACTCCTCATGGCTGACACTATTCTCTCTCTCTCTCTCTCTCTCTCTCTCTCTCTCTCTCTCTCTCTGCCAAGATATCGGCTCCCATGTGTCTCCTATGACTTACTCTCTTACACAAAATCTCACTGCTTCTGACTCTCCTGTCAAATATCTATGCTTCTTGCTTTAAGCTTTCCGCCCAGGATCCCGCTGCCAGTTCCCACACGAGTTTGTTCCCACAGTGTATGTATGTAAATATATGCACATACAAGAGAAAATATAGTGTATTTTATATCACTTATCCCAGGAAGCTTCCTTTCACAGTGATTACCAAACTAAGTAACATTAGTAACCACATACAAGTAACCACATACAAGTCTTGCTCAATAGGGAAATTTGGTTATAAGGGAACAACAAACTCGTGATCTCACACTGAACACAGTATATCTTCCAGATCCAAATTGTCTGCAGATCAACCCAGACTATGTTTAAAGTACCAGATATTTGATACCTCTTCCTCTTTTTTTTTTCTTTCATGTATATGGCATTAAATCTTTGTGCTCTGGATGAAGAGGTCACCTAGTCTCTTGACATTATGATTATGGACAAATTGATGCCATTTGCATTTCTAATGCTAAAAATAAACAGAGGGAAGCAGGGGCTTGGAGACTTGGGTCATGGAAATGTAAGCTGAGTGTCTGGAGCCTATAATTATGATTATTTAAAACATCTTGTTTGTGACTAGTACTTCAAGAAAACTATTGTAGAGGAACTTTTCTTATTTCAAAGGACCTTGCTAGGTATTCTCAAACCCTAACTATAATTTCTCTGACTATAATATGTAGTCAATCCAGAGGCCCCTTTTTCTTAGAAAATAAAGGAAAAAAATTAACCTGCTATGTCCTTCCTTTGACACAGGTCTGAAGTTATTGCTAAAACTATATAAAGTAGACAGCTTCAGAGCTTGTGTGCTTATAAAAATATGTGTTTCTAAGTCACCAATGTTGATTCTGTGGGGACTGTGATCACACAGTGCTTGTGAAAAAAAGATGCATGACAGAACGGAGCTGTGTCTCTCACAGCTGGACTTGCTTGTGTCCTATACATACTTTACAATCTGACCCCCTAATGATTATGGCTTGTATGAGATGATAATACACTTTCTGTCTCAAATGATTGTTTCATGATTAGCAATTTATCTTAGATAAATTGATAAGTGGCTGGGTGAATAAAAACTTACCCAACATATGATCTGTAATCATAATTTTAGAATTTAAAAAATGTTGGAGTCACTCTGATTCAATTCTTTTATTATCTGGACAAAACTCAGAGGAAAAATGACTTGAGAAGTCATTGAATGTAGCTGGAAACACTGTGGGAACAGACTACAGTTTTCTTGACTTTTCTTCACTGATCTTCATTTTGACACTTCTGTTTTGTTAGTTCTCTACTATTTATAACTATACAATTCTCACCATTTTCTAATGCATCCTGAATATCATTATCTAACACCATCCTTATTAGTTCTCACCAAGAGTTCTCAAGCATAGAGAGCTGGGCAGAAACTAGACTGTAAGACCTGGGTGTCCAAATGTAAGAATCTCCTCTTCTGTGAAAAAGAGGATTCTGCCCAATTGGGGTAGTCTATGCTGAGGACAAAGAAAGGGAAGATGTGTGGTAAGGATTCTGAATACTATATATTTCAGGAAATCCTGAACATGGAGTAAACCAGAGAGAGAAATTGCTGGAGCTAATAGAGCTCATGAACTGAAAATGAAAAGAGTTAGGAGCAGCCTGGGTCCTCTGGGACTGTGCTATAAAAGGTATAGAATGGATCTTTAACAGCTCAGGGGTGGATGGTTCTGGTTCTACAAAGTAGAATCAGTATATGTACCTTCATCTGACTTCTGAGAAGAAGACTGATACTTCCAGAACCCCCAGGGAGGAACAGATCAGAAGAAATTTGACTTAGACTTGTGGAGCTATGTCCTCTCTAGACAATGTTATTGTTTCAAGTTTTAGAAATGCATTCCAGAGTATAACTCAGTCTGGAAGTGAGTATATCTACTGAACAAAGAATGAGAGTGTAAATCACCAATCTCTTTTCTTAGACATGAATGTTTGTCATAATTGAGGTTGAAAAAGAGGGTTAGATGATAGAAATTCTTACCAAATCATGTGGTATAAGATAAGAGCTCTTTAGTTGGTTGTCAGTGAGGCTTAAGTTTCATAGACCAACACGTGGATATGTAAACTAATTTCTGTCATAGACAAGTTTATTGTCAGCTTGGAATTCTATCTCATGGCTTTTGTTGCTAGCAATGACTCTAAAAACAAGGTGTTCTTTTTGTGTTTTGTTTTTAATTAGTATTTTTCCCTTGAGTCACAAGACACGGTATACACTGGTGTGACCTTTTGTAAATTGTTTAGAGTCCCCAAATTTTCTGTGCTGAATTATTGGAGTGGGAACAGGGATGAAATGTTTAATAGAAATTCTTTTTTTTTTCTTTTTTTTTTTTTTTTTTGGTTTTTCGAGACAGGGTTTCTCTGTAGCCCTGGCTGTCCTGGCACTCACTCTGTAGACCAGGCTGGCCTCGAACTCAGAAATCCGCCTGCCTCTGCCTCCCAAGTACTGGGATTAAAGGCGTGTGCCACCACCACCCAGCTTAATAGAAATTCTTAATTATCAATTTTTATAAAGAGAATGGGAAGTACACATGGATATCAAGCCTTAATAAAGACTGGATTTATAAATTTCTTGGTTGAATAATTCCATATGTGTGTGTACACTTCCTATATTTTTATTAAAAAGAAAACTATGTGAAAAAATCCCTCTTGTAATTTCTTTGGTTAATACAGGATCACACCTTTAATACAAATCAAAACCGACGCAATCAGAAATTTCAACTTCATTTTGTCCTCCATGTAAAATCAGTTTCTTTTGCTTACTTGTTTTTCCCCTTTCTAAGACTGACTGCAAAGAACACAAGAATTTGGTTTTGGCCTCATCTCCTTTCCTTGGTCACCCTCTGGTGGAAGTGAGTGAAATTAGGCAGAGGCTCATACAGCAGGGAAAAGTTGTAATTAGGTCCTCAGCACATGGGTCTTAACGCCCATAAGACCTTTGAAAAATAGACATTTATATTAGTTTTATAGCAGTAGCAAAATTATAGTTATGAAATAGCCAATGAAAATAATTTTATGTTTGGAGGGTCACCACAACATGAAGAACCATGTTAAACAGTTACAACGTTAGAAAGGTTGGGGACCACTGAATTAAGACAATCAGGCAGGGAGCTTCTTAATTAGAGATGGGAAAACTTGACATGTTTTTATGTTGAATTTCACATTTTGCTGAAGCCCAGGAAAGGGGGAAGCTACTTGCTCCAATGAAGAAAGCTAATAGCAGAGCCACATATAAGTACCATCATTTTGAAGACACTCTTGACCCAATCATTTGGGAAGTGGAGGCAGGAGAATCAGATGTTCAAAATCAGCATCCACTTTAAAAAACAAAAAAAGGAAACAAAGTAAACAGAAAAAACCATTCTTCTTTATATTTGATTAATCTGAGTTAACAACTTTTTTTCCTACAATGTAAGAAAATTACAAAAAAAAAAAAAAATGACCTGTTTCACAGGGAAATGTAATAAAAAAGAAAGGTGTCAAACAGAAAAACAGGAAATTTATGTATGTAACAATAGTTAGGTCAAATTTATGGAGTGTTAATTCCCAATTTTTTCTTCTTATAAAATCTCTGGGAGTGGGGAATTTCATTCTGTAGGTTTTTCATGTTTTAAAGACTTCTATATCTTTGGTTGTGAGCCTAGCCTTTAATGGCTGAGCCATCTCTCCAGCCCACTGATAAGCAGATATTAGCCCAAAAGCTTGAAATAGCCAAGATTCAACTCACAGACCACATGAAGCTTATGAAGAAGGAAGACCAAGTGTAGATGCCTTGGTCCTACTTAGGAGTAACAAAAATACTCAAGGGAGCAAATATGGAGACAAAGTGTGGGACAGAAACTAAAGGAGGGGCCCTCTGGAAACCATTCCACCTGGGTATCCATCCCAGTGTCCCAAAGCTAAACACTGATGTGGATGTCAGGAAGTGCATGCTGATAAGAGCCTGATATAGCTGTCTCATTGGAGGTCTGCCAGAGTCTGACACATTCAGAGGCAGATGCTCACAGCTAACCATTGATCTGATCAAGGGTTTCCCAATGGAGAAGTTAGAGAGAAGACTGAAGGAGCTTAAAGGGTTGGTGGCCCCATGAGGAGAGCAACAATACCAACCAACCAGAGCTCCCCAGGGTCTAAACCAACAGCCTGGGAGCACACAGGGATGGATTCCTGACTCCATCTGTACATGTAGGGGAGGATGGCCTTGTTGGGCATAGGTGGGAGGGGAGGTCCTTGGTCCCAAGAAGGCTGAACACCGAGTGGGGGTGATTTTGAGGGTGGGGAGGTGGGAGTGGGGGGAGTAGGTGGCGGCACATCCTCATAGAAGCATGAGGAGGGGGGATGGGATAGGAGGTTCCTGGGTGGTGGGTGGAATGGGGTAAGGGGATAAAATCTGAAATGTAAATATAATATCCAATAAAAAATAACAACTTCTAGACTTCTTTTTTATTTGATTCAAAATTTAATTGTAAAAAATTGAAGGACCCAAAGAGCACAGGGCTGCTCCACAGGAATACCCACAGGGTCAACTAACCTGGACCCTTGAGGCTTCCCAGAGACTGAACCACCAACCAAACAGGGAGCACGGGATGGACCTATGTCCCTGAACCGCACATATGTAGCAGATGAGCAGCTTGGTCTTCATGCATGTCTCCAAACAACTGGAGTGAGAGCTGTCCTTTAAATCCATTGCCTGTCTGTGGATCCCATTTTTCCTAACTGGGCTGCCCCACCTCAGAGGGAGAGGATGTGCCTAGTCCTGCAGCAACTTGATGTGCCAGGGTTGGGGTGTAGGGGTATGGTGTGTGTGTGTGTGTGTGTGTGTGTGTGTGTGTGTGTGTGTATTTGTGTGTTTGTGTGTGTGTGTGTGTGTGTGTGTGTATGTGATATGGGGGTATCCTCTTCTCAGAAGAGAAGGTAGGAGAAATTGGGGGAGGATCTGTGTGAGGGGGTACTGGGAGGAGGCAGGGGCTGATATTGGGATATAAAGTGAATAAATAAAGTTTAAAAATAATCTGAAAAAAGTGCCCACAGGGCCAGAAGGAAGATGGCATATCCTCTGGAGTCACAGGCAACTGTGAGCCACTCACAGTGGGTGCTGGAAACCCAACTCAGATCCTCTGTGAGAGTAGCATGCACTCTTAACCATGAGCCATCCCAAAGAATCTCACAAATAGTATTTCACTGCAATGACCATTGTACAGCAAGGTGAGTATGGAAATGGAAACATCAAAGAGATAGAGAAAAAATTGGAAAAAGTAATTGAGAACAAGTTGTCCAACTGTTACTACTCAATAGTATTAGAGCTCAGGACCTGTTATTGTGTATGAGACCTGTTTTTCACTAAGTCTCCTATATTTGGTTTCACAGAATGCCTTTACCCATGTTTCTGAGTTCAGTCAAGTTTTGAACGTACTAGATGAGAGACAGGCAGAGTTCCAGACCCTTTCACAGGCACTATAGACCTCTAGGAAGACTGAAGAACAGAGGAGGAGTCAACCTTGAAGCTCCAGACAGGAATCAAAGAAGACAGGGAAGGAGAAATTATAGTGAATAGCTCCATCTAGTGGCCTCACTATGCAGCACTCAGGATGATCACAGCTTTTCTTTTCTCTTAATTGGGTACTTTATTTATTTATATTTCAAATGTTATCCCCCTTCCAAGTTTCCCCTATGCAAACCCCCTATCCCATACCACATCCCCCTGCTATGAGGGTGCTCCCCAACCACCCACCTACTCCCTGGCATTCCCCTACACTGGGGCATCGAGTCTCCACAGGACCAAAGGCCTCCCCTCTCATTGATGCCAGATAAGGCTCTGCAGTTGGAACCATGGTTCCCTCCATGTTGGTGGTTTGGTTGGTGGTTTAGTCCCTGGGAGCTCTGGGGAATCTGGTTGTTTGATATTGGAAATCCATCAACATAATCTACTATATAAACAAACTCAAAGAAAAAAACCGCATGATCATCTCATTATATGCTGAGAAAGCATTTGACAAAATTTAACACCTCTTCATGGTAAAAATCTTAGAAAGTTCAGGAATTCAAGGCCCATACCTAAACATAGTAAAAGCAATATACAGCAAACCAGTAGCCAACATCAAACTAAATGGAGAGAAACTTGAAGCAATCCCACTAAGATCAGGGACTAGACAAGGCTGCCCACTCTCTCCCTATCTTCAATATAGTACTTGACATCCTAACCAGAGCAATTAGCAAGATGTCAAAGGGATATAAATTGGAACGGAAAATCATGACATTTCTTTTTGTTTTTAAATAATTTACTCTACACCCTTATCATAGCTTCTCCTCCCTCCACCTAGTCCCTCCTTCTTTTCTCCCCTCCTCCATCCTCCAGTCCTTCCTTTCTCCTCAGAAAATGGGAGGCCTCCCATGGCTATCAACCCACCTTGGCATATCAGGTTGCAGTAGGACTAGGCACATCTTCTATTGAGGCACCACCGTTAGGGCAAAGGGATTCCAAAGGCAGACAACAAAATCAGTGACAGCCCCTGCTCCTGCTGTTAGGAGTCCCACATGAAGACCCAGTTGTACAATTGTTGCATATGTGCAGAGGGCCTTAGTCCTTCCCATGCATGCTGCCAGTTTGACAGTTAAGTCTCTGTGAGCCCCTATGTGCCCAGTTCAGTTGATTCTGTAGGATTTCTTATGGTGTCCTTGAACACTTTGGCTCAAAAAAAGCTACAAAACAGGGCCTTCATTGCTAAAGCTCTGCTTTGATGTTTAATTGCCTTAAATTTACATTGCCTATCTCCTGCTGTCAGGGTGGCAGTGCATCCCACATTTGAAGAAGAAGACTTCGGGGTAGGTTGAAGAAAAATAATCAGAAAACAGTCCAATAGACCAACTGGACTCCAAGTTATACTTACAAGGCAGAGAAAATTGACAGTGAAGAAGGATTTTTTACTCCATGTATGTTATTCTGGAAGTTCATCAACTTAGGAAAAATGAAAAAAAGAAATGGTTGCCAACTTGGTGGGAATCAAAAAGGGAAATCGAGGCTTTCCCAACCCTTGAAATAGGCCAATGATTACATCATACACTTCTGCTATGGCTTGGATCTTACCTTTTCCCCAAAGACCCATGTGTTACAGACATAATCCCTAGAGTCCATGGTGGAACATGTTTTTTAAGATGTGTGTGTGTGTGTGTGTGTGTGTGTGTGTGTGTGTGTGTTTGTGTATTCCACCATGATCGCATATCTGTGCAAGTACCCACTGAATCCAGAAGGCATCAGACCCCCTGAAACTGGAGTTATAGGCAGTTGTGAGGCCACCTGATATGGTGGGGGGGAATAAACTCAGATCATCTGCAAGAGCATAAGCACTTTTAATCACTCACAGAATCATCTCTCCAGCCCCTATGATGGAACTTTTAAGATAAAAAAAATCAGGTGACAGCAGATGCTGTTGAGGATGCGGAGAAAGAGGAACACTCCTCCATTGTTGGTGGGATTGCAAGATGGTGCAACCACTCTGGAAATCAGTCTGGTGGTTCCTCAGAAAATTGGATTCAGCTATACTCCTGGGCATATACCCAAAAGATGCTCCAACATATAACAAGGACACATGCTCCACTATGCTTATAGCAGCCTTATTTATAATAGTCAGAAGCTGGAAAGAGCCCAGATGTCCTTCAACAGAGAAATGAATAAAGAAAATGTGGTACATTTACACAATGGAGTACTACTCAGCTATTAAAAACGAGTTCATGAAATTCTTAGGCAAATGGATGGAGCTTGAGAATACCATCTTGCAATACCTAAGATACAGCTCACAGACCACATGAATCTCATGAAGAAGACCAAAGAGTGGGTGCTTCAGTCCTTCTTAGAAGGGGGAACAAAATACTCAGGGGAGAAAATGAGACAAAGTGTGGAGCAGAGACTAAAGGAAAGGCATACCAGAGACTGACCCACCTCTGGATCCATCCCATATACAGTCACCAAATCCAGACATTATTGTGGATGCCAAGAAGTGCTTGCTGACAAGGGCCTGATATAGCTGTCTCCTAAGAGTCTCTGCCAGAGCCTTACAAAAACAGAGGCAGATGCTTATAGCCAACCATTGGACTGAGCACAGGGTCCCCAATAGAGGAGTTAGAAAAAGGACTAAAGGAGCTGAAGGGGTTTGCAACCCCATAGATGAACAACAAATATCAACCAACCAGACGCCCCAGAGCTTCCAGGGACTAAACCACCCACCAAAGAGTACACATGACTGATGGCTCCAGCCACATATGTAGTAGAGGATGGCCTTGTCTGGCATCAGTGGGAGGAGAGGTCCTTGGTCCTGTGAAGGCTGGTTGCCCCAGTGTAGGGGAATGCCAGGGTGGAAAGGCAGGCGGGAATGGGTGGGAGGGTGGGGGAACACTGTCATAGAAGCAGGGGGAGGGGGATGCGATAGGGGATTTCTGGTGAGAAAACAGGAAAAGGGGATAACATTTGCAATGAAAATAACCCATAAAAGAAAAGAAAAAGAAAGGTGAGACCTAGGGAGAGAAAGTTAGGTCACTCTGGGCATGACATTGATGGTGCTAGTGGGGCCACAGTACTTTCTTCTTTCCCTGTTTTATTCCATTATCATTAGATAAATGGTTTCACTTTGCCACTTGATTCTTTTACAGTATGCTACCTCAGCACAGGCCCAAAGCAACAGGGCCAATCATCAAGGACTGGGACCTTGAAGACTTGTGAGCAAAACACATTCTTTTAAAAGTTAACCACATCAGGTATTTGTTATAGTGCCAGAAAGCTAACCAACAGAACTTCCAAAGAGTTGTAACTATACAGGAGAGAAACCTGATAACCACTACCCCAGCCTGGTGCTAAGTCACATTGACTGATGTGATATAATAGAGTAATTTACCTCAGTGGTCTTCCTTTCAAAAGTCTATAATTGTAACTGCATCATGAGAAAAATATCAGATAAGCCCAAGTTGAGGGACACTCACAAAATAATCAAATCCAGGTTATGCTTGGTGGCAGGTGCCTTTATCTGATGAACCATCTTGCTGGCCTACTCTTAAATTCTTAATTGTAGAAAAATATATAATATATTAACATAAGCCTAAGAGTAGGAGAAATAGATATAGAGGGTACAGGTACTTTTTTCAACATCTATAAAAATATGAAACTTTGAAATTTTAAAAAGCATTCTATAAATGCAATATGGCATGCAGGTTTGATCTTTAGAAAACTGGAAAACATGATAGAATCCAAATAAAATTTGATGTCTACTTAATAATAATGTATTGGTGTTTCTTATTTTGATGAGCATACTCTGGTAATATGAGACGAACATTAAGGAAAATTTGGTCAGGAGTTTAAGGGAACATCATTGTATTTTTACTACTATCACTATTATGTATTTATGCAATGATTATGTGTGGTGAATGCGCATGTGTGTGTGAATACCTCTGTTCACAGACCAAAGGAGTATGCCTGGTGTTCTGCTCTACTCTCTGCCAAAACCTTGAGACACTTTTACTGAACCTGGAGCTAGGATGCCTACCAGGAAGTCCCATAGAACTGGAGTTATAGGCACATAGGTGGCTGTGCTAGGCCTCTTTACATGGGTGCCAGAATTTGAGCTCGGGTTCTCATGCTTTAGTACCAAGTTCTCTTACTGAGTAAGGCATCTCCCCAGTGCTACTGTTTTATATTTTTATGGTGCTGTATATCATGCTGAGGCAAGCATGTCTTTGAGAATTTTCTACTATTTTTTGCAACATTGTTATAAATCTAAAGTGGTTGTAAAAAATCAAAGAAAATAATGTACTGCAGGGTAGATGAAAATACTGAAAAATTCATTTGGACTACTCTATGGAATCTGTTCAAGGATACTTGATATATTTAGGATTCTGTGGTAAAGTCTTTCCTTTGACACACATCTTAATACCTAATATTATTTGTTAGAACAGTGTGAATGTACTTCCTGCACTCATATCTATTAAAAAAAAGGGGGGGAATCAGATGACCTAAAACTGGAGAATAAAACAAAACAAAAAAACTTTCAGAAATGATAGAAAGATGAGAGCAACTGGGAGGAAAGATCGTTAACCACATAGCTTAAATCAGAGATGGTTAAGATTTCTCTGGGAAATAAGCCAGTGGTTCTTACATCGGGTAAAGGAAAGGGCCAGAGACTTAAGAAAAATATTGACAGCCTTGCTGGTACCCCATTTTCTCTGCCTTACCTATCTGATGCACAAACTTTTTTACCTGTATTATCCCTAGTGCTTTATATGAGATCAACAAAGAGTGGTTTAATAACCTAATGTCGGCCATGATTTACTACGGGTAAAACACATAGGGATGGGGAGAGAAGGGGATAAATCTTGGCACCAGTCACAAGATAGTTCCGAGTATCTTGTTCCTGCCATCTTCTCTCTAGTGAGCTCTTTTGGCACACGCATTGGCCTGTTTATTGTCTTAGTTCAACAGCTCCCTATACATAATGGGTACTTAATGTGCACCATGTAATTAATAAGCAAAATGGGAAGCTGGAAACTAGTGCAACTGGCAAAATATCTCTTTTGGGAACCTGTGATAAAGGCTGATGTAGTGGCATATACTATACACAGAGGTAATCACAACACGCTAGAGTTAAAGGATTGGTAGCCATCATTAACTACATAAGGAGTCTGAATCCAACCTAGGTATGCTAGATTATGTCAATGTGACACAAAAAAAGTCATCTGAGAGGAAGGAACCTTAATTAAGAAAATACCCTATAAGATCAGGCTGCAGGGAAGCCTATAGGGCATTTTTTTTTTAATTAGTGACTGATGGAAGAGGCTCCAGTCCATTGTGGGTGGTGCTAACCTTAGACTAGTGGGCCTGGATTCTATAAGAAGGGGGAGCAAGCCATGGGGAGTAATGCAGTAAGCAGCACCTCTCCATGTCCTCTGCATCTGCTCTTGCCTCCAGGTTCCTGCCCTGTTGGAGAGTTCATGATGAATAGCAATGTGGAAGTATAAGCCGAATAAACCTGTTCCTGCCTAACTTGCTTTTTGGTCATGGGTATTTTTATCATAGCTACAGGAACTCAAACTAAGATACTAGGCTATATAAAACCCTGTCTCGAAAACCCAAAAAGTAGGTTGGTGAGATGGTTCGATATTTAAAGTGCTTGCCAAACAGGCACTAAGAGATGGGAGTTTGGATCTTCCAAAAGCCAGGTAAGTGCTAGGTGGATGTACTGGCCTACCTGTAATTCTAACCTCTGAAGGGTGAGACATGAGATCCCCAGAGCAAGCACAAGACTAGCTACATCAGCAGGTTCTGGGTTTGATGTGGGAGAGGATGCCTCAATCAATGAGGTGGAAGAGTAATTAAAGATTATTCTTGATATCAATCTTAGGCCTTATGTGCATATGCACACAGGTATATACTTATCCACACTACACAGATGACTACACATGCATACACACCCATACATAAAATACAAAAAAAGGAACAAATGAACCAAAGAAAAGATACAACAGAAAGAAGGGTAACTCTATGAGGAATCAATCAAAACATATATTCACATTTCATCCCTGTATTAAGATAATTAAAAATATTTTGATAATCAGATTTTCACTTCAAGGAGATATGGTACCTTAGTCTTGAAATTATAAACTAGAAACAGAAGGGATAGATATGCTAATACTAAGTAAACACTTCAAAGGATAAAAGTTACTCTCAAATTTTATAATCTGAAGTCTAGTGAAAAACAGCATGTTAACAAGACAAAGATGAAGACTAAGATTTGATACAACTCTACGAAAGAGCTCTGAATGAGTCAATCTGGTCATCTAGCACAGTGGTTCTCAGCCTGCCACAGCACACAGTGAGATTTTCATGAGAAAGAAATTCACAGAGAGAGGAATATAATTTCTTTCCAAACCTGGATTTATTCGCCATTGTAGGCTACTTGCACTAGGACTATACTGTTTCTATGTTGTTTTACCTATCAACTATTCTTTCTTTTATGAGAAGGTGATAGTTAAAACAAAAAGGGGTTGAGGTTGGTCTTTTTAAAAAAGCACCATGTTAATCTTTGAAAGCTATTGTTTGCTGGGGTTGGTGGTACACTGTTTTAATCCCAAGACTCAGGGGTGGATCTCTTGTGAGTGACAGACAGAAACTGGTCTATACTAGTAAGGGCTACAAAGTAAGGAGCTAACTCAACAATAAAGCAAAACAAAACAAAGCAAAACAAAGCTATTGTGTATGTGCTCATGATTCCATGCATTTAAAAAGCATGTAAGTGTGTTCATGTGTGTGCCTGTGTTTAGGTTGGTTTAGAAGGGAAGTCAGGGAATTGAAAATGTACATTTACTAGTATAAAAGCAAAAGTGGGGATGGGATAGGGGTTTTCTAGGGAGAGGAAATGGGGAAAGGGGATGGCATCTGAAATGTAAATAAAATATCCAATAAAGATTTTCACATATAAAAAAAGAAAAAAAAGAAAATGTACATTTACTGAGTACACCTAGTAGTTAGGTCTCACGTTTCAAACATATGTAATTTGTCATTGAATGCTTTTTAATTTGCATTAGTCATTTCCATGCTACATGTGAAGAACAGATGATAACATAGGATAAATAACTTGCCCAAGGGATATGCTATCAGTCAGATAAACCTAAGTTTATCACTGTAGAACCTGCTCTTTCCTAAATCACATCATTTATAGAGAATTTCTAAAATTTGCTTTAAGGGAAGTGTCATTCAACTCATTTCATATACATCTTTCTATTCATTCATTCATCAGTACTATGGTTGAACTGAGAGCCTTGTACATGGTAAGGAAGCACTTAACCACTGAGCCATATCTATAGCCTTGTTTTCCTTTTTCAGTCAAGATTTTTCCAACTAGAGTTGAACAAACTTGCTCTGTAGTGCAGTCAAGCCTTGAATCTATGATCGTACCGCCTGAGCTGTAATTATAGGTGTACACACCTTGCCCAGCTTCTTTGTACATGTCTTGATGCTTCCTTTGCAAAAGTATTTTATTACTTATAATTTCAGTGTATTTATATATGACAGCCATGTCAGTTGTTCTTAAGCAACTAGCTTAGTTCATTCTGTAAGCAGCAAAATAACAGGTATCAACAAATATTACTATGTCAATACCTTGATTATCTGCAGTTGAAATACCCACCAAGACAGAAGTACTCTGAAAGAAATCAGGCAAAGCCAGGTGCAGTGGTGCACACCTTTAATCCCAGCATTTAGGTGGCAGAGGCAGGAGGAACTCTAAGTTTGAGGCCAGCCTGCTCTACTGCTCTACATAGAAAGTTCCAGGATAAATAGGAGTAAACAGACAGGCCTTGTCCCAAAACAAACAAACAAACAAACAAACAAACTCTGTCAGCACTAAGCTGCCTCAGAGTTTCAGAGCTGAAGAGATCAAATTAAAAAACTGGCACTGGATCTGCCATACAGACCTTAAGACTAAAAGTAGACAATGAGAAAAACTGACATGGCAGTTCACTATGTCATATAAAATGTAGAAGAGTGAGAGATCAAAAGACAGGGAAGACAGAAAGGGAAAGGAGAGGTGGGAAAGGACAAGGAGAGGGGAAGAAGAGAGTACTGTCTAAAGAAAGAAGGCAATGTAGGGGAAATCCAAGAGAGATGACAAGCAAACAAGTAGAAAGTCAAGAATACTTAAAATCAAGACCATGATGGGTTAACTAGGATATGACGGTGACTCCTTGGGTCCTCACATACTGGAACAAAATGCAGAATACGACCATAGATGACAGTACTACTCACTGTAGAATTATACTCAGAAACAGATTTAAAGGCATGCAGCTAATGCATCATTGCTGGGGACAGTATAGAATGACAACTGCCTGCAGTCGGCCAGGATGGAGACATCTCAGTAGCCCAAGGCAGCTCTTTGTAAAAAAACAGTTGTCCCCATTTCTCCTAACCTTAGCCCTGGACAACTGCTGTATAGATTTCATTTCCGCGTGACAGTTTTTCAGCCGGCCTTGGTGTGTATAATTATTCTATTATATCTGACTTTCTTACTTCTTTCTCCTTCTGCTCTGGTGAATTCTGTGAAACTAGATGTTCCTTGATTTAATGATTCTTCAATAATTAAAATTTGAGGCATAGGGCACAACACAGCACAGTCCTAATGGCCCAGGTGCGTGCTGTGTGTTTTCATCTTGGAAACAATGCAATAACTGCATCATGGTGGTTCCAGATTAATGCTTGACTTGCAAAGAAAGTGTGAAGAAATTATTAGAAAATGAAATAGAGCCCAACACTGGGACCTCAAGAAAGAAAGAATCTATTGAAGTTATGAAATAAGTTTTGCACAACATTTAAAAGTGGTTACTAGATAAAGAAGTACATAAAATCTTATACTAGTAAAACTAAGTCAAAACACTGATACTCTTAGGAGAGTCATTGTGTGCAATGCATAGAAGAAGTGGAAAGCTAGTGGAACTACTGAGTTAAGGGTTCGTTTGATTCTTTCTGGCCACTGCCTGGCAGCTTTGCCCATGTCATTTATCATTAGAACTTCTCAGGAAAGTGCAAGTAGCTAGCCTTGGAACTCTGAAGTATAATAAGTTAAAAGTTAAAGTTTAAATAATGGTAAGTTTGCAATTATTATTTTGGCTACAAGCTTGGCAATAGGGAAGCTTGAAACTTTGGGGAACAACTGTAATTCTTAATTCTTTGTGGGACATGGTTATTCTCTTGAATTTGATTTAGCAATGTCTTTTTTTCTACCTGCTTTTGGAGTATCAATAAAAGACTGGGGCATGAAAAAGGCAAGAGAACATGAGAAGAGCATGTGAAGAGTGAGTGAAGGGAATGTAAAGAGAGACTAAAGAGAGAATGTGAAGAGTGAAGAGAGGATGTAACAGTGAGAGAAGAGACAATGTGAGGTGTATATGAAGAGTGTGTGTGAGTGAAAGGAGAGTGCATATGGTATGTGTGAGGTGGATGTGAGATGTGTGTGAAGAGTGTGTGTGGGAGTGAGAAGGAAACACACAGAGGTGTGTAGGAGTGTGGAGTTCAAGAAAAGAAAAGCACATGGGAAAAAGCGGAGTGCACAGGATAATTTAGAGTATGTGCAGCCTCAAGCTGTGAGTGAACAAGCAAGAGAGAAAGCAGAGTGAGAGAGAAGAGAGAGAAACTTTAAGCCTTGAGAACATTGCCTGTCAGCTTGTACTCAAACAGTAGTCTGTGTATATTTATTATGAGCCTTCCAGATCACTCCACTTCCAGTCGAGGACTCCAAACCTGTGTCCAAGGCTGGACACCGACACATCATAATTTAGAGATTTAAAATCTGTTTAAAATCAATTTAAGACAATAATTCATTTTTCTTGCATCTCAATTTACTAACGTCATATGAAAATAATTCACCTTTAACAAGTGTTGATGACCAACTTTAATGATACATATTTCAGTTTCAGAAACATATGCAAACCATCAACAACATTACCAGGGTTCCATTGTCCCAGATGTTATTTCATTGGTACATTATACTGGTATTTACAAAGCCTTTCAAATTCCACAACACAAAACAAAACGGCTTAATTTTTTATAAACTACAATGCTTTAAAAAAATGTAAACAGTTCATTTTTACATTGTTGTAAAAAAGAAGACTCACTCCTTAATGTGGCTTATTTTTAAGTGAGCAAAGCCTGGTGCTCATGGATAAAGAAAAGAATTCTTTACATAGAAACATTGTGCTCCAGTGTGGCAAAGAAAAAAAAATTATATATATACACTTACAAAGTAAAGAATAAATCCACAATTTAGATCACAAAAAAATCTTGTCCCCAAATTGAGAAATTTATAAAAAACCATTTACACATGGTTATTGACCTATTGAAAACCTATATAACATTTCAAAACAATAATTCAGTCAAAAGATACATTTCTTAAAAATGAAATTTTGTGCAAAAAAATTTTTTAGAACTAGAAACAAGACCACCTCACCCAGTAGGAGGCCAAAAGAGCCACCAAAATAATTTAACTTTGTTAGATTTAGTGCATGTAACCAAAAGGCACGCACATGTGATTAATATATTAATATCTTTTCATGCAGAAACTTGTGCATGTTTATAACTATATAACAAAACATAAACATAACAAAACATAAACTCTATGGTTGGCAATGTTAATCTAGACACATTCTTTTCTAGTCTATCAGTCTAGGAGTTCCTAGATCACTAACACTGCCTCTCAAAAAATATATATTATATTTAAACAACTTTCAATAAAAGCTAAAAAAGAATGTTAGCCTGAAACACTATAATACTTTTCTCATTTCTGATACATATAGAAACTTACTGATATGTTTATTTTAAATATAATTTCAAATTAAGATACAGTTTTCCTTTTGTTAATAAACACTTTGATTGCTCCAGTAAAATCAGCAGAGAGAAGAACTTCTGTATTATCTGTCTTCACAATACCTGAAAAGCAGAAAAATGTATATTATTTGTTGATTTTAAAGGACCAGAAAGCCTGTTACCAAAATTATATATGCTCATGAGCCTGTTGCTACCTTTGGTGGTGGTGGTGGTGGTGGGGAAGATCCTCTCCCAACCATTTATTTTTGTTTGTTTGTTTTGATTTTTTAGAATTCTTACATCCTATGGTACCTTTCTTCCCGACTAAATCATCCTTCCACTTAAATTCTTCTTAGATGTTCTTTGCCTGTCTTAAGAATGTTACAGTTCTTTGTTACTCAAGGCAGTTTAGGACTCTAAGTTATGTGTTTCAATCTCTGGATTGGAATGTTGGTAGAATGTTACCAGCTGGGCAATCTGTTGCTAAAGGTCTAAGGTGACTGATGAGGCTGGCTTTACCACAGACACTGTAACTACTGTGAAATGAGTATATACATTTGCTCTGTGAATGCTGATAGCACTCTGCCTTTATGGTATGTATTGAAGATCTATCTATGTAGCTAAAATGCATGGCCAAAATGCTATATTTCCATTTGCCAGCTTTAAAGAAGCATTTGCCAAACAAATTCCATGTTATCTAACTTGATTATATATAGACTAAACGCTGTAGATGTAAGAACCACTGATTTCTTAGGGATAAAAGAATTTAAATTTTCATTGAAAAGTTGGGTACAGGCTGTGTAAGATAATGTTTTCTCACTCTAGGTTTGTTAACATCATCTTGTGAGTCTTTGAGCATTCCTAATAATCCTTCTACCATACCTTAAAGGCAAGAAGCACAGCAGTAGTAAAGGATTTAGAGACATGAGAAAAGCAGGAGAAGAAGATGAAAATTCTTTATTAAAACTCAATAATAAAATAAAACATGAGATGTTGGCTGGAGTCTCAGCTCTAAGTGGGTGAAGTAGGAGTTTGAGGAGGCCAGCCTAAAAGACATAGTGAGCTCCAGGTAGGCTTGAGTTACAGAGGGAGACTACATTACATTGTCTTTAATTATTACAGGATATAAACCAGATCACCCCAACCTGGGGTGGGAGTAATATAGGAAAGCCCAAACTGCCAAATGTCAGAAATAAAGAAAGAGAGCCACTGGGTGTGTTTTGTGGTTTCATACCCTCAGTTACTACTTTAATCTTACATATACCTAGAAAGATTCAAATTTGGAAATAATCTATTAGAATTTGTGTATCTCCAAAAACAATCCAGAGAGACTATGGGACATTGTTAATGTGATACAGTTTTGAGAAGGGTTTAAAAAATATACCACACATTGTCTCCAAATAGGCATTTAATAAAAGCTTAATAATTATGATCTGGACTGAAAGAAGTGGTAGGCTGGACTTCATCCTTATTTCTACAAGTATTCTTCAGACAGAATAGCACAAATGACTTTATTGGGACAGTTCATTGAAAGTGATTAAGAATTTTTTAGCATTCCCAGAACTTTGAGAAGTGCCCTCTGAAGCCAGGCATGGTGATGCACACCTTCAATTCCAACAGTCAGGCAGGCAGATCTGATGTGTGAGGCCAGGCTGGTCCAAGACAGGGGTATAAACAAAAACCCTGTCTCAAAAAGACAGAACAAAACAGCCCCACTCTGCATCCTATTTACTGTTGTGATTTCATGGCTCTCTAAAAGCTCTATTTGAAGGGCACAAAACTATTTAAGGAAGTTCTCTGTGACTGAATTTCATAATACAAACTTATTTTGTCTAGTAACTGGCCTACAAATTCATGTTCTTAATCGCACTCTTAAGCACTAGCACAGAACATTTTATGTAATTGCTTGGTACATTCACTCTTATTTTTGACAGTTTCTTTTCAATTTCTATTGCGAGCATTTTAAATACCTTAAACTATTTTCAGCACAGGCACAGGAAGAAACTGGCAAGCAGGATCTCTGTGAACTCAAGACCAGCCTGGTTTACAAAGTAAGTTCTAGGCCAGCCAGGGCTCCACACTAAGACCCTGCCTTAAGACAAATAAATAACTGAAATTACTGTTCACTCTCACAGCATATACAACAGATGATGCAAAACTGCAGATCTGGGAATAGCCTATTTCAAAAAGAATGGAATTTGTTGAAAGCTAAAGAACCTTGCTTTCATTTGAATACTTAATTCAGCCAGCAAATGATTATTGAGCACAGACTAAAAGCAGGCAAGCACTGACAACACAACATTAAATAAGGCAAAGTCTCTACCATCTCTGTCTAGAAGAAGCTGATTAAAGTTATTTATAAAATTTATTTTCATTTAAATTTTTTTATCATATCACTTATCCATAGGGTTCATGTGATAGCATGTGTGAGTATTTAAGAGTAGTCTTTTCTTCTACCATATGGGTCCTGAGGATCGAACTCAGGTGTCAGGCATGGCAGCAGGGGCCTTTACTGACTAAGCAATCATTCTGATCTCTCTTTAGAGAATGCTGCCTGCAGAAATGATGAATTTCCAATTTTCCCAAATTCTTAGATGAATTTAAATATGTAAAACTTACAAGAAATATGTCACTAGAATTTTCAGAAATCGGTATCTAACAACTGTTATGCTGTACACAAGAAATGTTTTTTACATGCATGAAAATTTTACCATAGGTAGGTAGAAAAAACAACAGAACAAACAAAATAAACAAAACTAGCACCTACCAGTAGATGTGCTATCCAAAACTTCAGTATCTTCATATTTATCAATCCCTTCTAATTTTTCAGATTGTACATCCAAGGATAACATCAAACTTGGGTTTGGAGCAAAGATGGCTGATGTAACAACTGCATTATGTGCTGGGAAAAATTTATTTCAAGATAACTGAGAAATTTTATACTACGCATCAAGACAAAAATGAGAATATGAAAAAGATCTTTTTAAACATATAAGACTAATTTTAAACTCAGAAATATTTTGTTAAAAACTGTCTCATAGATGCTACTCTTCCATAACTTTTCAAAGTTTAGGTCAAGATCAATTCTTCCTTGGTATAGAAAAATAAAACAACTATGAAACAAAACCAGCTATAATTTTTCTAAACTTTCAATATATCTGTGAAGATCAGGCTGTGACTTGCTCTAAGTGTTTCCCTGTATTGCTCTGGGTGGCTGGTTATTACCAAGCAGCATTTGGCTCCATTTTGAATAGAAATGCAGAGACAGGATGACTTTATATCTTATTTGTACACACAGACACCATCACCTGTACAGCACTAAATACAAGCATAGACTGATACCTTCTTATTAAATCTACAAGGGCAGTACCTATAACCTTTTAAACATAGACTGGAAGATATGACTACAACGGCTTATTAAAACTATATCAGAAATAAAAACAGGCCCCAGAATACTGTGAATACTGTTATCAAAAGGTGGGATACACTTATCTGGTCCCTATAAAAAGACAGCCCCTATCACTTTAATGACAAGGATTACAAACTCAGGGAACTGTAACCTGACCATGTGATCTATGTCAAAAATAAAGAACTCACATAAGCTTCAGCTCAGCTTAGTCCCCTCTGCTTGCTGTTTCTCCATCCTGCACTTTCATAGCTTTGCTGTGGTTTTGGTCTTCTGACTCTCCAGAAGCTCTTTCTGTGGTGTTCCTTAATGTCTTATCTAACAGGCTCAATGACTCTTTACATCTACCTGCCTCTGCCCCAGCAAGGCGTCTTTGAACTCTGTGACCTCTTTAACCATTTAGCAGCTGCTTATAAGCTACTAATTACTGTCATGTGTAATGTGCAATTTAAAACTTAATATTGGTAACTATCATTGGAACAAAAGAGCCAGTGAGATGGCCCAGTTGGTAAAGGTTTTGTTACCCAAGCCTAGCAACCTGAGTCTGATTCCTGAAACCAATTTAAAGTAGGAAGAAGAGCACTGACTCCACACTTGCAGTGTCATGTGTGGAACTATACCTCCTACACTACTCCCACATAAGTAATAATTCTTAAAGCTAGGGACAAGAGAAATTGTGTTGGCCTGTGGCCAGCTATCAAAGGAAACTGGGACTTCTTGGGAAATTGCAGCCAACAAAAGCATCCTATCATGAATTTATTGTTATTCTATAAATTCTGACATAAAGGAAAGACGCAAATATGTCCATCTATGTTTCCGGCATAGTGAGATCTCAACAAATCTCTACTCCTTTATAATAAGGGAAATATACATGTAAGCTGCATTTGCTTACCTTTAATACCTTCCCAGAAGTCATTACGATCTCTCCTGACTGAAGTAAACTTGCTTAGGTCATGGTAAGTACTCCAGATATAAACATATTTATCTTCTGAACCGCTAACGAGGTAAGTAAAGTCATGGCTATATTTGAGCAGGACAGGTCAAAAAATAAACAGAAAAAAAAATCAAGGTTTCCTTCTATCAGTGCTTCCTAATTGAAGATATTGACAACAACACCTGAGGAACATTATTGAGAACTAAAGCTATCTCCTTATTCTTGATTCTGAATGTGGCTTGATGCATAGCCAGGCTTTATTGATGTTTGCTTATTGCTACTCATTTGTTCAAAAACTGTTATAATGACTATACTATCTCTGGGATAACCAGGCTAATTTTTTCAGACATAGGGGTGTTAGCTATTGTTCACATTTGGACATTAATTATTAATGTTTTAATGCTGCAGACCCAACCCAGAGCCTCATCATGCTAACCAAGACTCTATTAGCCTCAGAATTTTTATCAAAGCAATGGTAACTGTGATGTTCATTAATCCATTCTAGAACTAGTGACTTAAAGGACAGCAAAAGAAGCCAACTGGATGGCTGGGTAATTACTGGGTACTTCGAGAAGAAAATAATGAATTTTTGAGAAGAGTTGAAAAGAGAAAAGCTAGGAAGCTAATACTATTTCAGGAGAGTTTATAGATCCCAAATTAAGAGTTCAGATAATAACAAGCAAAGGTATAATGACAAGCTACTTTGCTTTAAGGGTGATAAAATGCTTTCTTAGCTCTTGCACTTAAAGGGATCAAGACAATATATGTGCAGTAGTGGTTGTGGGGTGGGTTGTCTCTTAATGGCTTACAAAAAAGTTCAAAAGCAAACATTTTGAAGCAAGAAGTCTTCTAAACATGTATCTCACAACTATGATTGTAGGACAGTTACTTAATGCTGTGTGTTTTGGGTTTGTTTATTTGCAAAACAGGGATAGTTTTCTTACCTACCATACAGGTAGGCAAAGTAAGCAATGTATAATGAAGATACTGCATGACACTAGTTATAAAAATGGAAAGACTTAAGAACATCATATAATAAAAATGGGGAGTGAAGAAGTGCCATATTGTGGGGAATTTCTCAGTGCCAATTTACCTGAAACTTGCTTTGATCTGGCTGCTGCTATTGACATAACCCTTATACTTCATGGACAGTGATAGGTCTCTCAGATCATACAGTCTGATTCTGGAGTCATTTGAGGTTACCAGTATCTAAGAGTAAACCAAAAGCAAAGTTAAAATTATCACTTTTTAATGTAAATTAAGCCATAACACCAATAGGGTGTTACACACAAACCAAGTAAATAGCAAAACTACAAACAACAATATTACCCTATGCTCTTGCCCGGTTTTAAAACTAAGTTTCAGGGATCCATACCAGTGTGGAGAGAGATGGTTTGGAATACTATATAGTACCTTATTTTCTCCAGGTAAAGGTTCAATGCCAGTAATTTTTCTTCCAACCTTGTTGCGTCCTCTAGTAGATCGTACATGTATTTGTGTATGGTATTTCAAATGCTAAAACAAAATCATAAATTAAAAACACCAGCAACCTCAAAGATAATTTGTTCTAAGTCTCAGATATTAGCATTTTGCCCTATTTTACAGATAAAGTGATTAAAGTCTCCAGATGGTATAAATAAGATATAAATCTTTTATAAAACCAGAAGGGTCTTACCTCTGTATCATAGAAAATACATCTACCATCATATGTCCCAATTACTGCATATTTGCCATTCTGACAAAAATTGGCAGCTGTGATCAACTTTGTCTGACCATCTACTTCATTCCATAAAGCCACTTTTTTGTCAGGTATGTTCCATAGGCGGAGCTTTCCATCCAATGATCCACTGAGAAAATATCTGTCATCCTAAAAAGGTTCCAAAAATGCTTTTATTTTCACATCAGAGAAAGTTTAACTAATTAACTAACACATCGGATGATTAAAAACTAATGGTCTACAGTGAAGTCTTATTTGAAAAGTACTTGTTGCTGTTATTTTCTTTTCATTTTGAAGGCTGGGTACTAGAGAGTCAAGTCGTAGCCTCAAGCATGGAGGCAAGTGCTCTCTCAGTGAGCTATATTTACATGTAGCCACAACATTTTAGTCTTTCAGCTAGCATCATTTTGTGTACTAAAAATGGCAATCACACATGCCAGCTTTTGTGTTGGAGAAATAGAATTTGAATTATTTCATCATATTTTCAAACTGCTTTTCCAAGATATGGATGTTAACAGAAATGTTTTCGTAAGCATTATATGTATGTATGTATGTATGTATGTATGTATGTATGTATATACATACATATATATATATATATATATATATATATATATACACATATATATGAATGACATCCATCCCTCATCCTGCAACAAATAGAGTCAAGGTTGAAATATCCTCTGCAGAGTAAAGTAGCTCAGCTGGGCTAAGTTTTGGTAATGTAATGTGATGAATACATATTAGGGGATGGGGGAAGAGCTCACTTGGTAGTGTGAGGACCTGAGTTTGGATCCCCAGCACCCCACATATGTATATGATAATAACAGATGTCTATAACTTCAGTACTGGTAGGCAGAGACAGCCAAACCCCTAAAGCTTCCTGGCCAACCAGTCTAGTTATATTGCTGAGTTCCAGGTTCAGTGAAAAACCCTGTCTCAAAAACTAAGATCAGAGGTTATACATATACATTACAGCCACCATCCTTTTAAACACAAGGATTACATATTAAAAATTAGGACACTTTTGTCATATAAGACATTTTTTCTTCATCACTGCTGAAGCCTTTATTTATAATATATATTATGTGATGGGCATTTTTGAGATTATGGTTTAGTAAACTATACTTAGCAACTGCAAGAAAAGCTGAATACGTAAAAAGTATTTCATCTTGGACTTCAGACTTTAAAACTTTATTTAAATATCAGCTTGTGGCTCCAATGTACATGTCTGTTTAAGTAATTTTTAATTTTCTTTACAACTTTGTTACTTTCTTTCCAGATAACATTGCAGTAGAATCACATTATCTAAGAAAATGTTGACATGGCTCTGTTCTTCCCCAGTCCCTGTTAAAAAATCCTCACACCAGTGGAGGATTTTTAACTATACTTTTAGGTTTTCAAAGAAAATTAAAAAAATAATTGACTGAACAGAGACCTCAATAATAATAATATACTATATAGAAGACTATTACAAGCTAGTGTTTCCTTTCTCTACTGCTACTTCAGTAGGTGGAGAGATTTCCTTCAGTTAGTGCTATAGATATATTCCACCCTTCTTTATCTTTAAGGGAAAGGATGAGCATCCTATTTGGAAAGAACATTCTACTAGCTTGATGGTCAAAACTAATAAGGTACAAACACAGATTATACATTTTTAATTATTAAGTCTTCTTAAGTCTCTTAAGGGCTTAGAATTATTACTGCCTATGTTATAAGGCTTGCCAAGGGAAATACTGAGGGCAAGGGAATATTGAGGGCAAGGGAATATTGAGGGCAAAAAATAGACATTTTTTCCTAATTTCAGGGAAGAAAGAAGAAATGCATAAATGACTGAATGTTGTACTAAAAAAGATAATGGGTATTAAACACATAGGGATGGACAACCTGACTGGAAAGACTCATCAGACTATGGGAGAGAAAGTCAATTTAGACACAGTCCTCCACTTATTTTAATCTGGCAGTAATGGTGGCATCAATGAATACTTTTCCTTGTGCTTACATTTGCAGAAAAACAAAACTAATTGAGATTTAAATATTTATGGCTCTATACCATAAAGGCATAAGACAACTATAATTCCATGTATTTTTAGCTGCTTGTTTTATTTGCTTCAAGACCAAGTTTCATTATATAGCCCACATTGCCCTGAAATTAACATTGTAGCTCAGTCAGGCCTCATATTCATAATCATGCTGCCTTAACCTCCTGAATACTGGAATTCCAGGCAAGTATTATCTATCAAACCCAATGAAGTACTTAGTTTTTAAGAGTAGATATTAAAGGATTAGAGAATGAATAAAAAGGTTCAACAGTGGGAGCCAGGATCAGCAACACATCTATGTTGCCTCAACTACTAAAAAGCACTGAGGCGAGAAGATCACTTGTGGCCAAGATTTTGATGTGAGCCAGAGCAATAAAGTAAGACCTAATCTCAAAAAAAGCAATAACAAACAACAACATTAAGATTAACAAGAAGCTTGGGAGATGGCTTGTTTGGGTAAAATGCTTGCTACCAAAGCAGAAGGACTTGAGTTCTGATCCTCAGTACCTAATAAATGTTGGGTGTGGCTACTAATGTTCTTTTTTTTATCCTGTAGATTCAACTGTTCTTCACAGAAATCAAGTTCCTTCAGTTCCATTTTAGCATGATAAAGAGTGTATAACTGGTTACTTACTCTTGGATGGAAAGCGATGGCAGTGACAAAATCTATATGTTGAAAACAGCAAAGGCATTCTCTTCTAGAAATGTGCCATAACCTGACTGTTTTATCCATAGAAGAAGAGAGCAGAAAGTAGTTCTATGGAAAAAATGGTATCAGTTACTTTATTAGCATATATATGAAAATATGGCTTGCACAATAAAATTGAACTAGGCTTAAAGTTTCATTTTACAATTTTTAGTTTTATACACTATGTTATTGCTATATACAGCTTCAAAAATCATGGCTATTTCAATTTACTTAAAACAATTTTATTTTTCCAAATTACTAATGTATTTCACTGACTAAGACATTTTAGCATTACTTGCAACATTACTATGAATCTTACAATGTATGACAGAAAATATGTCAGGCACTAGCAGAGGATTAAGGAGTGTCTTAACTGTTCTACCCTGTATATATTTAAACTTAACCATGAATATATGATATCTATTAATTTGATTATTTAAGTTTAGTTATTTTTCACACCTAAAACACTGGTGAATTCTAACTTACATGTATCCTAATGTCCCTTATAATGTCTTCAAAAAGATTACACTGTAATGCAGCACAGAAATAAAAAGTTATTGTGCTTCTGTTATATTCTAGGCAAGAAAGTTAGAGAAAAGGAAATGTCAAATTGCTCAGATACATCACAGAGCTTCCTGAGCTGGAAGAGTTAGGATAACTGATTTAGGCAATGCATTTGCCCAATTATCCTGAAACCAAACATCTATCCATCAAAAGCTTCTGGATGGCAAAGTATAAATAAGTTCCAAAATTCATATTTGAAGAGAGAACTATATATTACACTGAATGAGGAAAGTCAAAGGGACTCTAAATTTTTTGAAGTTTCTAAACATGACAAATAAATCAAGGTTATAATAACACGTATGGAGTATATAAAGTTTGCTAAAGGCTTTGTTCCAAGCACTATATATAATTCCATGAAGTAAGTATATTATTATCATCCTTTTTGACAAATGATAACAGTGAGGCTCAGAGAATTTAAATAAGTTGCCTAATATTACACAGCCTGTCAGTGATAGAGTTAGGATTCAAGAGTAGGTGGTCTGACTCCAGGTCTCAGCTCTAACCATGATTTGCAGAGTACAGAAAAGCACTAAGATGCTTTGTCATATGCCTATAATAATTAGAACATTTAATCATTACCTGTGTGACAGCTCATAGCTGTAATCTTTAGGATGTGAAGTCAGGAGAATCAGGAGTTCAAAGATATCCTTAGCTACATAGTAAGTTTGAGGATACCCTGGCTAAAAAAAACCCTATTTGCAAAATCATAAAATAATAAGCCAAAAAGACTAATTGCAAATATTGATTTAGCTATATAACTTTATGAGCTATTTTACAAAACATACTGAAAATACCTACTTTGCTTCATGATTTTAATCTTATCGTGAAGTTGAGACCATTATGTTACAAGTTTTGATTCTGGTTTGTAAAGAAATAATAATCTGGTGGTCTGGGTTAACTGATCAGTGGTAAAAATCTTGTAAGGCTCTAGGGTTGACCTTCACTATCCAGAAATAAAGAGGAAAAAAAAGAGGGGAGAATTTGGAAGCTTTGTTATAGACGTTGGTAGACAAATAATAATTATTACTTTCAAAGATTATTCAGTTCCAGAAACATTTTTAAGGAGCATATAAAGTTTGTACTATGATTTTCCGTTGATTAATTTAATATTTTAATACTAGCTTTCTTTAGAGCTGAGGGTGTAGCTTGGTACCAGAGTGTACAGGTAGCACCCAAGTAAGTCAACCAACCAAACCAAAAATGCTCAATAAAATTAAAATTTGCTTTATTCAATGCTTGCTTCAAACATATGAGATATATGCATATATTCTTAAGGTATGAAGTGCTAAAGACATGTTCAATTTTATTATACTATGCCAATATTTTTTGTTCAATACATTCTTACTAAATGAAATTAATTTCTTTAAAATTTTTAATGTGTATGAGTGTTTTTCTCCATATATGTCTGTGCACCATATGCATATATGGTGTCTATAGAGGACAAAAGATGGTACGGCATCGTGTGGGTGTTGGGAATTGAATCTAGGTCCTTGGGAAGAGCAGCCAATGCCATTAACTGCTGAGCCATTTCTCCAGTCCTGAAAAAATTTCTTAAACTAAGCACTGACCTTTCAAGTCACATAAAGTGTATTAAAGCTGAAGTTCTGTATATAACTAGTTTTATAATCCTTAGAATGATCAAGGAAGCTAGGCTTCTCATCTGCACAATGAAAGATCCATTACAACATGAAATTTTTACTTTATGATATAATACTGGGTTAGCTGGCATAAAACAAGTACTTAGAAAGTAGAAAGCTCACTACAAACAGATTCTGGTATACACTGAAGAGAAATAACAGTAAAATAAGACTTGATCCCTGTGTTTTAGTGGTTTAGAATCTTCTTGAAAGTATGATCTACAAATCGTTGGTGGCTTGAATAATAATGGACCCTATAGGTTCATATATTTGAATGCTTTGTCCACAGTTGGTGGAATTGTTTGGGAAGGATTAAGAGGTGTGGCCTTGTTGAAGAAGGTAAGTCACTGAGGAGTATCAGGTTTCAAAAGCCCATGTCATTCCCAATTCTCTTGACTCTATTCCTGCTTACTGCCATGAAAATCATGGACTCATTTTCTCAAACTATAAGCAAGAACCCAATTAAATGCTTTATTTTTTTAACTTTCCTTGGTTATAGTGTTTCTTCACAGCAATAGAAAAGTAAGTAATATAGTAGCAGTTAGGTCTTTCCCAGGAAAAAGCACACCAATACCAATAGTTATCCAATAACAATGGTCCACACTGAAAGCATATCATACAAGCAAAATTATATTGAGTTGACTGTATTCATGTATTTAAGAGCATGGTTGTGCGTCCGCACATCCACACACGTACATACACTAATGTCAATAACATCCACAAAAATTTTCAAAGCATTATATTCTTGGTTTTTTTTGTATTTATCTTTTTATGATTAGTATGCATAATATAAAGAATCAGGAAGTCCCAGCTTAGAAACTATTACCAGTCATAAGGCAAATATGTCTTTATACTAAATATATTTCTGTGACCTAAAAATTTGTTAGGAACGGAAGAATTTATGACTTCTTAAATCTCTGCAATGTATCCAGCATTGTAAAATTATATATACTAGCTCCTCTAAGGTGATGAAATACTGTGACATGGAAATTGGCTTAAAGAGTAGTGGTCTAAAGACATGGACTGTGAATTGTCCTCCCTGCTCTTTATTTAGAGGTCTATTAGCATGTTCCTTAATTAATATAAATCTTCTTTTTCAAATCCTTGATGAGTATTAGGACCTTCACTTATTTTGATTGAACAACTGGACACAAAGAACTCATGTAAAATACTTAAACTTGGTCTCCTTAGTGCCTGCTACATTCATAGATCATGTTTTTTTAAAGAATTTATTTATTTATTTTGTGTAAGTACACTGTAGCTGTCTTCAGACACCCATATGAGGGCATCAGATCTCATTATGGATGGTTGTGAGCCACCATGTGGTTGCTGGGACTTGAACTCATGACCTCTGGAGGAGCAGTCAGTGCTCTTAACCACTGAGCCATCTCACCAGCCCATAGATCATGTTTTTATTTCTTTATTTTTAATTGTGTATGTGTGTGTTAGTGTAGGGGGTATTTTTGCCTGCAGAAAACAGAGGTATGCCCTTGAAGGTAGAGTTATAGGCAGTTGTAAACTGTCCCATGCAGAACTAGCCCTATTCACAGATACTGTTAATTGAGCATTTACTGTGTGATAAGTAGGTACATTTTAATAAAGATTTAGTTTATGTGTAGGAGTATTTTGCTAGTATGAATGTATGAGCATGGCATGTCTACCTGGTACCCATGGAGGCAAGATGAGCCTGTTGAATCCCCTGGAACTGTAATAACAGGTGGTTGTGAGCCATTATGTGGTGCTGAGAATGGAACCTAGGTCTTCTGCAAAAGCAGTAAATTCTCTTAACTGCTGAGCTATCTCTCTAGTCCTATGTAAGTGCTTTGTATTTACTCAGTTAATCTTTCCTCCTAACTCTACAAAGAAGCTACTTTCGCTATGGCTATTTTGCAGGTTAGATGTGGTATAGTTAAGATAAGTGGCCCAAGATCACAGAACTATAAGGGGCAAAGAAGTTAGAACATGGATCCTAGGAGTCTGACCCTAGGAGTTGTGCTCTTAGCTAGGTGAATAAGTAAGCAACAGATATGTTTTGAGTGACTATGAAATACAAACTATCTAGTAGGCAGATATTTATAGGTTCTCAGTTTATTATTTTATTTTAATTAAAATGTAATTACATAATTTCCCCGTTACTTTTCTCTCTCCAAATGCTCCCATGTTCTTTCCTTCCAACCCTCCCATATACTCTTTTACTTCCTCTTGAGTTGTTGGTCTTTTTCATTGACTATTCCTATTACACTATTACACACACACACACACACACACACACACACACACACACACTCCCTGCTAAGTTTGTCTAGTTTTGCACAAAAATTAAATTAGGCAAGAGGAATAAGGTCTGTAATCTAAAGTACCAGAAAAGTCTAAAGGTACCAAATACAAAATGGTAATCTTCAAGGAGGTAGATGTCAATTACCTGATTTTTCATCATTACATATTATATACACATATTGAATTATCATGGTAGACTAACTGTCATGTGTCAACTAAAATATAAAAACAGACATAGAACTTTTTATTTATATGTAAAAAGGTTCTTGGGTCTGTGAGATGACTCAGAGGGCAAAGATGCTTGCTGTTTAGCCTGATATACCAGAATACAATCACTGGGACACACATGGTAAGAGAGAACTGAATATCATCTTTTATCTGTTGGCTTCCATATGTACACATTGGTACATGTTCCCACAGACATGTGTGCAAACACAAATAAATACTTTTAAAATTTAAATTTAAAATTTCAAAACTAAAACTTCACATTTTTTTCCAAAAACGGCTCTTTTCCTGTTTGTGTTAATGCATGTGCATGTGGAGTTCAGAGAACAACCTTAGGTGTTGTTCTTCAAGTGTTACTTATTTTATTAGACTAAGACTTTTACTGGTCTAGAACTTTCTGAGCAGGCTTGATTGGCTTACTAGAGTTTCATGGGTCTGTCTCTTTCTAACTAATGCTTAAATTATAAATGTGTGCCATTCCACCTCGCTTTTCTTTTTTATGTTAATTTTTGCCATCAAATTCAGATCTTAAAGGTTCTAAGATATTTGGTTTAAAAAACAGACTACCAGAGAGAAACAGAGAGATACACAGAGAAAAATATTATGACAGACGGGTTATATAAAATACCCAGAACATCTAAGGAGAGTGAGCAATTCACAAATGGACTGAGTCAAAGGTGATGCATAGTAGGAAATGTTGATGAAAATCTATGATCCTAGTACTACTTGGCAGGCAGAGGCAGGAAGGTGACAGTGAGTATGACATCAACCTGGGTTACAGAGTGAGTGTCAGCCCACCCTCAGCTACAGAGATTCAGTCTCAGTGAAACAAGGAACAAACAAACAAACAAACAAACAAAGAGACCTCAGGTATATCTTGATATAATTTGCCAAAATATTGATAACTCTGTGGTACATAGGTTTTTCTCATATAATTAAAACTTATCAGTACCACTTGTATCTCTGCTATTAATGTCTAGTTAATACAAGTTCACTTTTATCAAGTCAAGTTGTTTAAATTTTAATCTTTTTCTTAAATTCCAAATATATTTTAGATTTTGATTACTGATATAAGTTTAAGAGATCAAGAAAAAATTCTAAACACCTTATTTAAAACTTGAAACATCTTACATTTTTAGAAAACTATTGAGGTATTCATTGGCAAAATTGTCTCATTACTTCTGACATACTGATCTATGAGGAAAAGCTTCACAAAATAAACTGTTAAAGAAAAATTAATAATTGCATAAAGGTAGCAAGTTAGCCTAAAAGCAGACTTAAAGATACACCAGACTTAATCTTTGTAGGTGAAGGCATATTCATTTTGTTAAGCATCATTACTTTCTGAAAAAAAAATCACTGCTTATAAAAAGCAAATAGCAAATAATACAAAGATAGATCTAACTTGTTAAGCAATATCCATACTTGAAATTTGTATTTTTAGAACTTAGGGCAACTTTCACCAAGTAGACAGCTGACACTTGCTAGTGTGATGACAATCACACAAATAAGGCATTTTAAAACACTAATGCCAGAGTCATATGGATTAATGCATAATTCAAATAATAATTGCTTACTTTAGACCATGAAAGATCAAGGAGATCAGCAGTATGTCCTTTATATTTGCAAAATGGCCGCTGCCGAAAAGGTGCATTTTTGTCATCTGGGTCTTCGTCAGTTCCACTACATACCTAGTTCGACATAAAACAAACTTTAAAACTCCGATGGAATGCTATCATAACAAGAACTTCAGACTTTTCCCATCTACCTGTTCTCTCATAAATTTGTATGATGCCCAAACGGAATCTCAAGCCACCCAAAGTAGACTTCCCTGTTTATGCTAATTTATTACTTGCCACCATTCTTTCTCTCCATTGAGTGACAAACTAGAATCATTTCTGAGGCAATAGACCCTGACATACTCTTTTCCATATCTAAAAGAACCCCTTTCTTTGTCCTTTTCTTAGCTTCTGTTGCTTCAGAAGTAAAACTAGCTTAAGGGGTGAGTCATTACTAGGCTAAACTAATTTAAGATAAGCTCACTCCATTTTCCTAGACCACTAGGTTAGCAATAAGGTGTGTTCAAGGGAGCTCTTTTAAGAGACTTTCCCATTTTTTGTCTTTAAACATTTCCATGTGATTAAGACACTAGTGGCCTTCTTAGGACCATAAGGTATGAAAGGAACCAAGAAAAAATAGAGTAAAAAGGAGAAAGTTGATGGAACTCTGTTTCCCTGGTGATGCTACTGAGCTAACTAACCCTGAGAAGCCTTACCTCTTGAATCACTTTTTCATTATTTATGACATTTTAAAGTTAGGTTTCTACTATTTTATAGAAGTAGGTAGAAAACAATGCCATACATGCATGCCAAAATTGGTTACTGCATGCTATATGTATTTATCATCAGAATTAATCCTAACTAGGAAATCTTTGAAATAGTTATTAATAATACTATGAATATAAATACTAATAATACTATGAAAATAAATACATTAAGAAAAAATCTTCCAGGTCCAAGAGGTTAAAATAACATATTAGAAGGTCACATAGCCACCTTTGAACAAGAAAATTAAGGTAGAATATAAGTTATCTAACTTGTAAGTCCAGATATACCTCAACTGCTTCAGAGCATACAGCATGAGAGACAACACAGAGTTCCAGCTAAGCCTATGTTTAGGGAAGAATGGTTAGGATGAGGATAGAGAAAAGTTCATAGAACTATAAAACGATATTAGGGTAAACAGTTATTTTTGAGACCACCTCACAAGATCTAACTTGTGTAGCTAAAAATTCTATGTGGTATAAGGCCATGGAGAACCAATACTGAATTCTGAAAGGGAAAAAAGTAACAAGATCTGACTGGAGCTTTAGAGAAACTGTGAACAATGTCAAAGACTGTTTGGTTGGAGCAAGTGAAGGAAGGAATAATAATAAGTTTAAGAATGCAGGTTTGACTTCGGATACAGGTCTTCAAAGATCTGAGCTGGGCTTGATCTGAGAGTCTCCTCCCTAAGGACTAACTTCCATAGTTTAGGAAAGTGCTATCCAAGTTGCCAAGGGAGACAAGCAATCAACATTTCTACCCAGATATGAAGTCTATGAACCACAATAAGCAGTATGGGATATCCCTAAGACTGTAACAGTGACATTAGTATCTTGGCAGTAACCAACAACTGTAACTGAATTTGTAACTGGATTTAAGGACAAGAGGGAACTCATGCCTGGCATTAGAAACCTAGCCACAGCTAACCCACAGCTAGTGAGATTATGGATCTTAGAAGAAAACATATTACTGTCAACAACAGAACCTACTACTACTAAACCAGCATAATTTCTAACTGCATTCTAAATACTTATTAATATATCCACAGATAAGCGTAGCTCCAGCCCTCGCCAAAGAATCTTCTATTTGCAATAAGTAGAGACCATCACAGAAAAAATCACAAGTTGTCAAAACAAACTGATCATAGGGTGCCTAGCCCCATTAGCTATATTTAAAACACAACTCCTACACCTAAGACTTAGGGACCTTATATCTTTTGGTTGTGAGCCTAGCCTTTAATATCTCAGTCATCTATCCTGAAATAAATATTAGTTGTCAAAACAAAAATTATCTTTGGGAATCTCAGATTAAAAATAATTTTTAAAACGGTATCATCATGATCATCATCATCATCATTGAGGAAATAGGGGAAGAAAGGTTTTAAGAGCCAGAGGACCAGAATATCTGTTATGAGATTATATTGTCGAGGTGCTTCAACCTATGATACCACTACTATAGGGCTGCCTAAATAAAACTGGAACAAAGACAACACCAAAAAACCTGCAATGAGGAAGGAGGAAATGTCACAGGACTCCAGGCTAGGACAAACAACTATAGGTAACTAATAATGCTTAAAGAGGGAAAAATAGTCTTTCCCCAAGGGATGAGCCTTACTAATTGCTTATACAATATCAAGTGCTCAACCCTGAATTTACATACATATAAAGAACACTAACCATTCTCAGCAGATTATATTAATATATATATACACCTCTCCCTCTGTGTGTGAGAGAGAGAGAGAAAAGAGAGAGAGAGAGACAGAGAGAGACAGAGAGACAGAGAAGGATAGAGAGAATTAAACGTATGAGAAAGAATAACAGTTAAAGAAAATAGGCCAGGAATTTGAGAGGAAGCAGTGTGTGTGTGTGTGTGTGTGTGTGTATGGGGTGACAAGGAAATGGAGAAAATGATGTAATTATATTTTAATAATAAAAATCTTCAAACTATCAAAATAAGGGCTTGAACTAGGACAGTAGTCATGGGATAGAAATAACCTACTTGTTTATATTGGAACTTGATTTTTGGTGTTGGAGATGAAATCCAGGCCGCATACATAGTAGTCAAGGGCTCTAGCCCTATACAAAAACTGTAAAATTTATTAAAACATCTTCATAGGAACCATGCAGGCAGACTAGAACACTGAGTTCTGGAGTTTTTACCAGTCACTTCTAGATAAAAACTTCTTCCCAAAATTTTACTTCCAGACTAGTGAGCCTTGACAAAAGACATAACATTAACAGTCTTGTCCTTTACATAAATCCAACTTCCTGCTTAATACTTATTTATTTTCCATTAACTCTTAAACACATTTCCACTAGCAGCAATTCTAGGCTGTTTTAAGTAACAGGTAAGTGTTATTATTACTCATTGACACTCTACCAATTAAGTATATTAAATGAAAATTAACCCCCAAAACACTTAGTTCTAGGTTTAAAAAAAAGCACACTTAAAATTTATAGCATTAAGAAAAATTTACCCAGAATTGCATATTACACTCTTGTCCAACTATGGATTCCAAACTGAGAAGGCTAAAAGCCCATGCTAAAGCCAGCTCTACGATTTTTGAACCTTTACACAGCAGAGCAAGCTATGCACACACGTCCCCTACACTTTCTGAGCTACTTTTGAGAATCAAGACAAACATTCATAGGAGACAGAATTCTAGGCTTCAGAACACTGACAGTGAGTACATGAGTACCCTTGGCTCATCACTCTCTGGAAAACTGTACAGAAGGTTCTATTATACTCCATTCCACATGAAGAAAAAAACATGAAAGCACTTCAAAAGGAGTAAGAAACAACTATCATGAGCCAGATAAAATGCATATGAAAACGATCTCTACTGTGCTTACTGTGTTCCACTGTATCTAAAGTTACCTTACATAATTCCAAAAGCCATAAAAGAGACCTCACTGAGCTGTTTCAAGAAAGACCCAGAAGAATCAAAGCAACATCAAATGACCTTTTCACAAAAATGGTAAATTACTGAAGTATTTCAGAAGGAAAAAAATCATCAAATAGTGTAAGAAAAAATGACTAACTCTTCTATTAAGAAAGTTTAATGTTCTCATTTATAATGTCTTGCATTCAACATTTTAGTTTTACTTGGAGATCAGAGGTGGGGCATTCACAGAAATAGTTATGAATCTATAAGTTGCAAAATACATACAAGACAGTCTTATGTAGTATAGGCTGTTTTTAGAAGCAATAAAAACCTAGAAGTGTTATAATAAATTAAACAAATAAACAGACTCTTTCCCTCAAAGCAAAGCAATTAAAATTGTCACCATACATTAGTGAGTGAAGGCTTTAGAGAAAAAGTAGAGCATGAAAAATAGACTTAGTCTGAATAGAAAGAAGAGAGACTGGAAGAATCCAGATAAGGGAAAAAATTAGAATAAAAGCTCAGAGGCAAGATTTCAATGCTGACAGCATGCCTACAACAGTCAGCATGTGGTAAGATAATCAAGATTAGTCCAAAGCCTAAATAGAAAAACAAACTGAAAAGGAAGATATGGTAAGCAATATAAATATAAAATGATATATGACACATTATAAAACTACATGAGTAATAAATTTTCCTGCTGGATTTAGGGAAACTAATAAGAGAACATAAGATATTTGAGCTGAATCCAGAAAGGGTATTCTAGACAAAACAAAAATATGGGGAAAGAATCAACATGAAAGAATATTTAGAATACAAACCAGCATGGAAATTAGAAGTCACAGACACCAGAATATTAAAACTGTTTTAGAAAGGCAGTAAGAGGCAATATTATAAGAAGTATCTTTTTCCTGGAGGTACTAAAGAGACACTAGAAGAATTTAACTATAACTATAAAATGGCATAATTATTATTATTTTAAAAATATTAAACCCAGACTGAAGAAAAGTGATATGTTTTATTTAAGTATGCATCAGTAGGTTGGTACCTTGAATATTATTATTTACCATTTGGCAGTCTTAAAACTTAAGGATTTCTCACTCGTGAATACTAATAAATGAAACATTTTTAATACTATGTGTTAATTTTAATTAAATGCCTTGACAAAACTTTTCAATAATTGAAAATAATTTTAGGACATCAAATAAATGATAGTTTTATAGTAGTAACTATAAAATGTGAACATACCCCCGTGTCTGTGTCAGATTTTGATGAACTTAGACTTTCCTGAGATGGTGAAGGTGACACACGTCCTAAAAACAGCACAGTAATTGTAAAAAGCATACATGTATATGTACTCACTTACCAACAAGAAATACTCTGAAATAATGATAGTCATAGAATATAATACTCCAGAAAAACACATTTTCTAAATGCAAAGTATAACCATACAAGCACCCATGTACTTGTCTTTATCATTTTGAACAATCTTAATAAAATGGCTTAAACAGTTCCCTATGTCAGTAAACAAAATATCATGTAATCCATGTTATTCATAGTAAATGCATCCTTACTCATTACAAAAAGCAAGGGGAAACAACAAAAGCCCAAGAAGTGCTCTGAGCTAAGGTTAAGTCACAACGGCAACTGAAATAGGCTTTTGCCTCAGGTAGAACAAGAAAAAAATGACCAGGGAGGACAAAAAAAAAAAAACTCAGTCACTCATTCTGTAACTGTTTTTTTTTTTTTTTTTTTTTTTTTTTTTTTTTTTTTTTTTTTTTTTTTTGGTTTTTTGAGACAGAGTTTCTCTGTGTAGCCCGGGTTGTCCTGGAACTCACTCTGTAGACCAGGCTGGCCTGGAACTCAGAAATCCACCTGCCTCTGCCTCCCAAGTGCTGGGATTAAAGGCGTGCACCACCACTGTCCAGCATAACTGTCTTGTTAAACACATCATCATCTTAAATTATATATTATAATATATGTTAAGGGAACTCACAAAGGTTTTCCAAGAATATAGGGTCCCTAGAACTGGTGGTGCAGCCTCATTATTTAAAATACTCATGAGGTTGAAGCAAGATCTTAAGTTTAAGGCCTGCCAGAGCTACAAAGAGAGTTCAAGGCCAGACTGGACAACACAGTGAGGCACTGTCACATAATATTTTTTTTAAATGGGAGGCAGATTGAAGTTAAGAATATAGCTTAATGATAAAACTTAATGATAGATGCCTGTTTTTTGAAAATCTAGGTTCAATTTCTAGTACCAAGAAATCTCCAAACAAAACAAAACATAGGATCTAACTAGTTGGCTGGCTGAATCGTCTATGTTCCTTAAATTGGTGCTTGGATTGTACTCTATATTTTCATCAATGGCTAACTCTATTTTCCTTTCTCCCATTTCTTAACTTCTTAAGATGATTGGGAAGGGATGATTGGTGGATAAAGTTTGTTACATTAAAAATGATATATAAACCTATAAAATTAGAGTCTCTACTTACTTAATTTTTCATTATTTCCTAAATCATCACATGACAAGAATATATTGTTTAGGTATACTTAGTGTTTACCATATATTTATAATATTCTGAGGTTCTTCTTTGTTAGCTAACAGTTTTTATATATCCATTCATATATTGACACACTTAACTTTTTTTCATGTCTATTTTCTTAATCTTCCTTAAGTTAGTGAGTATACATAGTATTCTTATTCTTTTTCCAGTTTAATTTGATCTGCCATTTTAATTTAGAGTAGAACGGAAGCTTGCCAAGGGAATCCACAGAATTCTAAGTGGTTGATAAAATTGTACACTATACTTGAAAAGGTATAAATCAAAAGCTTTGTGGTATTTTTTATTAGGTCTGGATTTTTTTTTCTAATACTGTTTGCCTAACTCTTGCTATATAAGCCTAGTCAGCCTTGAATTCTTGACCTTCACACTTCAACCTTGCAAAGGGTCAACATTATAGGTACATAACACAATGCTGGGTAAACACTGGGTATTATGATTAGTAGTTATTACAAATGAGTAACTTACCAGTTAAAAAAAGTAATACATTTGAATATTCCTTATTAGATTTTGGAGCTTGTTGGACTTTTAAGTAACTGCATGGTCTTTATGAATTTAGCATTTCTAATTTGAAAAAAATAGAAAACTGAGCATTTCCTCAGTTTATAAGTTTCAGATTACAAAGTATTTTAGGATTTGGGAACTGAGGAGGCTCAACCTATATTGCATCTAAAACACAAAAATTCCAGATTTACTTAGGTATTTAAAGAAATGAAAAATGAGCTGGGCATGGTGACACACATCTTTGATCCCAGCAATTGGGAAGCAGAGGCAGGTGGATCTCTAAGTTGGAGGCCAGCCTGGTCTACAGAGAGAGTTCCAGGACAGCCAGGACTACAAAGGTGTACACAGGGTTCTGTCTTGAAAAATGGAAAAACAAAAAAGAAATAAAAATACCTTCAGTATTATATTTCATTCGCATATTGTTGAAATAGTCAAAAGCATTTTTTAAAGCCCATATTCTCACTATATTGTCTTGTCCAGCTGAGGCAAGCAATCGGCCACAGTGAGAAAATTTCATGGTCCAAACAGCTCCCTATGAAAAGAGAAGGTTCAAAATGACTTTACAATCTTAAGAGACATTACATTAACACAGCCTTTGAAATTATGCAAAATTATACATAGTAGATGAAACTTACTTCCCTAACACAACTTATGGCCATGGGTGCTACACTACAACAAAGGGAAGCTTTCAGAAGAAAGGTCTATTAAGATCATTATAATTACCCATAGTTTAACCTAACAAATTTAAAACTTATTAACAAAATGGTCACATATTAATAAAAATGAGGTGTATCTTTGGATGCATATATGCACGTGTATGAACATACACGTGGGTTGGGAGGTTGGGGGCAACTTCAGGTGCCATTTCTGAGAGTTCCTAGGCCAGTAATGCTGTTTAGCAAAGCACAGACCAGACCTTAGAAATCTCAGTTCCTTAAGTAAACCCGAAAGGGTAAAAGAAAGCCCTCACTTGTCACTAACAACTCCTATCAGGACTAAAATAAATAAATAAATAAATAAATAAATAAATAAATAAATAAATAAAGCCTACCCTAGCTGTGGCACCCCTGGTATAAACCCCTTTGAAGTAACTAAAGATAGTATGGTCTTACTTGCTTTTCTATTTACAATACATGAATAGACTCTATAGAAACTGAAAACATTTGAGAACTATATGTTCAGAAAAGTGCTAAAGATGGGGGAGGGGGTTCTTTAATATGGATGCGCCAAATCCTATTCCAACAAATAAAATCATAACACATTTAGGTATAGTAAAAAGTTATCTGCCTACAAATTCTCAGGGTAGAAAGATTATCAAGGTTAGAATTGACAGTTAATTTACTTAAATAGCATTTATTTCTACAAAAGTCGAATACAGTAAAAAATTATCATTTTTATCCTGATTTATTTTACTTCAATAGGAAATAAATGTAGGCTCAATATACTATAAAAAATTGATTAAGTTCTAAAATGAAAACATTGCAAATAATTAAAACATTTGATGCACAGTCACTTTGTAGTTAGGGTAAGCTTAGGCTATATTTGATTCCCTGATCAAGGGCTCAGCATAGTTTTCCTAGGTTTGAGTTTGACTGCTATCGTCCTTGTGTTCCTAGATTTGCAGAAGCTAACTGCGATACAATCTGAGTATTTTTGTCTATATTGGTAGGCTTGATTATTTTCTTTGCACTGTTAAGGATCAAACCTTCAAGATGAAGAAAGCACTCTACCAGCAAGCCACGTGCCCAGTCTGGGACTTCAGAAATCTGAAAGAATGCAAACCTGTCTTGGCAAATCTTGGCAAATCTTGGCAAATCTTGGCAAATCTTGGCAAATCTTGGCAAATCTTGGCAAATCTGTCTTGGCAGAACATTTTACTATAGAATAAACACTTTGGAATTCTGAATATTTTTCATTAAGGTAATATGGATTGAAAGTAGGGATTTATGTATGCTGTAAGACGCTCTACATATTCCTTCCCCTAAACTATTTATTTAAATTATCTCTGGGAATATTTAAATATTTTTAAAAGTGACAGACTACTTTCTAATTTAAGTTCTTTAAAGTTTGGTCCCTCTGCATAGTTTTCTCAGTTTTATAACCTAGGATTCATTATTCTAAAGCTCACTTTTATTTTGACATTGGGCTGGCCTTGACCTTGTCATCTTCCTGCCTCAGCCTTCTATATGCTGGGATTATAGGCCTGAGCGAGTTCACTCTGCCTAAGATGTTATTTCTTAAACAATATTTCAGAGACAAACTCTTCATTTAAATATATTAATATACATGTATTGCTCTTGAGTCCAATCAGTAGAAGTATATACATTGGTAAAGATAAGTTAAACAGAAGCCTCAAGAAATACCCTACCAATCATGAAAACTGAAAACAGTTACCTACCATGTGTTCGCCACTAAGATCTTGTACCACTTTGATCTGATCAAAATCATAAGGTCCTTTGAAACCATGTGCTGCCTTGAATTTTACTGGTCGTGTATATGGCATTCCTTCATCATCACTTGATGAAGGGTCATCTTGATCAGTATGAAACACTAAAGATAAAGCAATGAGAATAATTAATGGTTAATACATATCTAGTTACAATCAAAGTTTCAAATATATTGATTACCAAGCATACTGTTAGTAAACAGGAAAGCAAAATTTGTCTATTACTGTATAACATACTGGTTAAGAAAATGGAATCTGATGCTACATTGGTTACAAATGGAGTCTAGTTGTTATTTATAATCTGGGTGACCATAAAGAAGTTACTCAATCTGTCTATACCTTTTAAGTTTTCTCACCTATAAAATGATGATAATGATGATACTCACTTCATTGAGTTCTTATGAGTAAATTAATTAATTAATGCTAATTCTTAGAAGATTATCAGGCAGAGTGTAAGTATTAAATATACTTATTAATAAAACAAATAAGTATAATAATGACAAAGACACAGTGGGATATGATCTCTGCAAATTAAGAAAATCTATTTTTACATTATTCATTGTGTACATGTGCATGCAAATGAGGTGCATATAGAATCTCTTCTATCCTTCTGTCATGTACATTATAAAGATTGAAATCTAGTTGTTGGGCTTCACAGCAAGCTTCTTTACCCACTGAGCAATCTTGCTGTCCCCCAGTTTTGTTTTATGTATGTGTGCATGCATGCACAGATGTGTGTGCATCCACATGTGTGAGTGTGCGTGTATACATGGGTGCATGTACATGCCAAATCACAAGAGATCAGAGAACAATTTTTTGAGAGTGGTTATAGTCTTGCATCTTTTTTGAAGCAGGGTTTCTCTTGTTTTGTTTTTGTTTTTTTCTATTGCTGTGCTACATACTGTAGAGTAGTTAGCCTGTGAATCTGAGAGCAATTATCCTTTCTCCATCTCCTATATCATCATAAAAATGCTGGCATTGCAGGTGCACACTACAGCATTTAGCTTTTGAGTGAATTCCAAGGCACACATCAGGCTTCTATGGTGTTTTAGGGTTTCCATTGCTGAGAAGAGACACCATGGCCAAGGCAACTTTTATAGAGAACAGCATTTAACTGGGGCTGGCTTACAGGTTCAGAGGTTCAGTCCATTATTATCAAGGCAGGAAGCACTGCCATCCAGGCAGAAAGGGTGCTGGAGAAGGAGGTGGGAGTTCTACATCTTGTTTGAAAGCAAACAGAAGAATGGCTTCCAGGCAGCTAGGAGGAGGGTCCAAACTCCACCCCCATGGTGACAAACTTCCTCCAACAAGGCCACACCTTCTAACAGTGCCACTCCCTATGAGCCAAGTATATTCAAACCACCATATTCTACTCCCAAGTCTCCACAAGCTTGTTCAAAGACATGAGTCTATGGAAGCAATCCCTAGCCATAACGTAATGAAAAATACATTTAGTTGATCTTCAAAAATTCCCATAGTTTATCACATTTTCAACAATATTTAAAAGTCCAAAGTTCAAAGTCTCTTCTGAGATAATCCCCTAAAAACTCAAAATCAAAACAGATCACATATCGCAAACATCATGTAGGATATGCATTATCATTCTAAAATGTCAAAGTGAGAAAATACTGGACCAAACATGAGCAAAATCCAACTGGCAAACTTCACATCTTTACATCCAAACTTTACATCTTCATGTCTGATATCAAAGCACTCTTCAGATCTCCAATTCCTTTCAGCTTTGATGACTGCAACACACTTCATTCTCTTGGGCTGGTTCCACTCCATACTAGTAGCTTTACTCATTAGGAATCCCATGGCTCTGACATCTCCAACATCTTGGGATAGCCAAGGCAACTTCAATTTTATATCTTCTTTTTCCATTGTCTCAGATCCATACATGATCTGGGCTCTTCCAAAGGGCTTGGGTCACTTCTCCAGTTCTGCCCTCTGTAGCAATCTTAGGCTATGATTGACTCCACTACACTACACTACAGCTGCTGCTGCTACTCTTAGTGGTCATCACATGGTACTGGCATCTCCAATATACTGGAGTCTTCCACTCCAATTAGACTTCACCAATAGCCTCTCATAGGCTTCCATCATGGTGCCAAGCCTCAGCTCCTTTGCATGATCCCTTCAGTCCTAGGCCGTCAACTCAGGCTGCACCTATACCAATGCCCTCTGTGGCCTCTCACAGTACCAAGCCTCATCTGCTCTAAATGATACCTTTATGCCTTCAAAACCAACCTGGGCAACTCTTACACATTACCAAGTACAGCTGCAGTACAAGGTACAATCTTGGTTATCTCTGGAACATGGCTTTTTTGTGCTCTCAGAAAATACTTCTCAGAAGATTTCATATCAGTGATGCCGGACTCTCCTTAATCACCCCTAGTTTCTTAGCTCCAGCTAGCCAGCATCAATTGTCCAGTAGTCTCACCCTTTTGACTATAAAGCTAGAGCCACATGGCCAGAGCTGCTGAGTTCTGCTGCTTGCTGGAGCTGGAACATGGCCCCCTTGTTCTATTATATTATCACCAGCTTTCTATTTTCCAACTCCCTCACTGCCTAAACTTGGTTGGAACTTGTTCTGTAGATTGACCTTGAACTCGGAGATCTGTATGGCTCTGTCTCCTGAGTACTGGGATTAAAGGCATGTACGTAAGCTTTTCTTTACCTGGAACTTGCTCTGTCCCAGGCTAGCCTTGAACTCAGGGATCTGCCTCTATGTCCTGGGATTAAGGACTTATACTACCATCCCTGGACCTAAATTTAGTTGGGTGGGATCTTGCCCCAAAGTTACCACTCCCTTAATCTGTTTAGCTCCTGAAACACAGGATTCAACTCCACTGCACTTCCTACCTTTTACCTTTGGCTCACACATTTTGTATTTTTTCTTTTTAAGTTTACTATACTTCATCAAGATGTTCATTATGAGAGCAAACCACAGCACACAGTCTAAACTGAATTGTTTTGTGCAATTACTTTTACTATCTTCACCTTAGCCTCAGGCAAACTCTGTTGAAAAGGGCAAGAAGCAGCCACACTCTTCACCAAAATATCACAAGAATAGCTTTTGGCTACATACTAAAAATCTTCTCTTCTGAAATCTCTAGAGCCAGGCTTCCACAGTTCAAATCATCTTCAGCAACGAAGTTTGCCATATTCCTACTAAGATAGCCCATTAAACCCCACTTAAAGCATTTAATTGCTTTCTAAATCTAAAGTCCCAAAATCCATATTCTTCTAAACAAAAGTATGGCCTGGCCTATCACAGCAATATCCCACTCCTGGTACCGACTTCTGTATAAGTTAGATTTTCATTGCTAAGAAAAGACACCATGACCAAGGCAACTCTTATAAGTAACAACAGTTAACTGGGGCTGGCTTACAGGTTCAGAGGTTCCATCATAGCAGGAAGCATGACAGCATCCAGGCAGACATGGTGCTTGAGAAGGGCTGGGAGTTCTACACCTTATTAAGAAGGCAAACAGGAGAAAACTGGCTTCCACACAGCTAGGAAGAGGGTCTCAAAGCCCATCCCTACAGTGACATACTTCCTTCAACAAGGCCATACCCCCTAAGAGTGCCACTCCCTATGGAGCAAGCATAGTCAAACCACCATACATGGAAAGCTGGCAAGCACTTTTATCCAATAAAACAACTGCCTAACCCAAGTTTGCCTAATTAAAAACATTTTCAAAGTTTTATTTATTTTTATGAGTATGAGTGTTTTGTATGCATGGATGTCTATGCATTAGGTGTGTGGTTGTGCCCATAGAAACCAGAAGAGAATGTCAGATTCCCCTGAAACTGGAGTTAGACACAGCTCTAGGCTGCCATGTGAATACTGGGAAATTTAACATGTATTTTCTAGAAGAGCAGCCAGTGCTCTTAACCACTAAGCCATTTATCTAATCCCTTAAAAATAGTTTGAAAAGCCAAAAAGTCTGACAAAATCAACTTTCACCTAATCACTGTATAGTAAATCATTCAAGGTTGTTATAATCACAAAACTACTGAACTAATTCAAACTTAAAACATATACATTATCATTCTTCATATTCATAAAATTAAGTGACTCACTTGTGGCTATAAAAGTTTATTGTACTCACTGATATAGAGTGCTTCTTATAAATGACAAGCTAAATTTACAATACACACATTAATGGAATATTCAGGTGAAATATCCTTATTTTACTGACCTTCATCTCTTACACTTTTAACTTTATTTATAGCACGTTCACCATATTCCTCAGCAAGATGTTTTGCTCTCTTTACTGATTTTCCAAGGAATTTCTTTAGTTGAGTCCTATAGAAAATACAAAAAAAAAGTATATTGTCACAACTTGTGCCATGGGAACTATCCATAGACAAACTTATCTTTTAAAACATTAATAGTAAGTATTCAAGTTTTCAGATTCCTTCTTTTATGGAATGAACATATTCAAGTCAATATGCTCCAGAGAAAATATACATGAATATGATTTCTCTCAGTTAACAGTTATCATACATTCTAGACACACACCTTTCAAGTGTGAATAATAATTGACTGGCAGTGGTGGGGTAGAAATGGGCATGTTTAAGCAGATCTGTTGGTCCTATACCCACATAATCTGATTTGAAGAGCTTGTGGAGAAGCCACAAATATGAAGCTAAATAATCATGGGAAGACTAATTTAGAGACTTGTATCTAAAAATATATTTTTACCAGCAAAAAACATGGGTAAAAAAGTCATTTATCTGCAAAACAGAATACCTGGGAAGTCTAAGATGATATCTTCTGTTTTTTCTTTCATTTGGGAATACATTGTAATAAAATTAGAGTGAGCTTTCCCAAGAGACACTCCCAAACACAAAGTAACACAATTATCAAAAGCTTCCAAAAACATGATCTAATTATTATTCTTTTCTATTAAACAGTAGATATGTGCATCAACAGCAAATGGATAAATAAGTGTTGGTATAAAACATAATAAAACAAATCCCCTTTCTTTGAATTGCCAAGCTCTTATTCATCTTAAGGTCTGTGCACATGTGTTTACTTCTGACTTGAACACTCCAGCACCTATTACTAATTTCTATTTACCTTTTAGGTCTCAGAGCAAATAATTTTCCTTCAAAAAGTGCTTCCTTGAACTAAAACATGTTTTCTTGCTGTACACTTCCATAGTACCTTATAGTTTTTTTGACAGCAATCACAAATATAGCTGTACTTCTGTGCATAATTACATATTTAGTATCTGCCCCATCATTTAACTCGAAGGTCCAAGAAGACATGAGTGTAATTGTCTTAACTACTATATCCACAGCAACTGATTCCTATGTATGGTTCATAGAAAATTGCAATATATTTTTGGTGCTACCATGAAGAGATGCCATGATTTACTTTATTTATAGTAATAAAAATATAAGCTAACAATTTAGAGATATAATGTAATCCCTCTTTTGTAAGAAACAAATATTCTGGGGCTATAATTCTAGCTCAGTGACAGTGTGCTTCCTTAGCATGTGCTGGTCTCTAGATTTGATTCACAAGCATTGTGAAAAAAGTCATGAAGAATCTTGATGATTCAAAAATTATCAGAACACTGATGATTTCTGGCTTTGAGATTATTAGAACTTTTATTTTCAATTTTAAACATTTCTGTTATTACTTTCAATCATCATAAAACAGATAAAATATTTTTGTAGTGCTGGGGATTTGAACCCAGTGCCTTGCATATGCTAAATGAGCACTCTATCATTGAGCTACATCCCCAACCCTATAAAACAAGTTTCTAAAACCAAAATAAGGTGGCTACTTTACAGATAACTATGTTTACTATAATGACATTTAGTTTTAATTGTCAATTTGACATACTCTAGAGTCACCTGAGAAGGAAGGTTCTATAAGAAATGGTCTAGCTTGGGTTAGCCTGTAAGCATGTTTGTGAGCATGTCTATAAGCATGTCTTGATTAATGGGAAGAGTATGGGTGACATCATTCCCTGGGTAGAGGATCTTGGGTCATTTAAGAGTAGAGAAATCATGCTGAGAACTAATGTGCAGGTATTAATAATTTATGTCTTTCTGCAATTTACTGTGGATGTATTATGACTAGCTGCTTCAAGTTCCTGCTGTCTTGCAGGAACTGCCTTTCCTGCAATTATAAGCTATGAGCCAAGTACACCCTTTCTCTTTTAAGCTGCTCTTATCAGGGTTTTTATTATGCCAACAGGAAATGAAGCTAAAATGATTACTATTTAAAAGTCAAGGGAACATTTAACTCATTGAGGAGGTGACTTTGTAAACTATAGACTTTCATGCTTTTTTATATGGCACTTAATATTTAGTAGTATCTTTTCATTGATGAATAGTGTCAGTCATCACTCAGACTATTCTGAGAGCTTTTCAGACAGGATTCACTTAGGCTCAATTATTGGTAACTTCCTCAGATTTCAAAATAATTTGTTATGGTCCAGAAAGTCAGAATCACAGGCCACTCTCTTTTGGCCACTAGCTACCTTCTTGGTTTACTCTATCATTCAGTCCAAATACTTCTATGTTCTATGTGTATCATGGTAAGAGAAAAATCTAGAAAAGAGCCCCTGTATATTACAGACTATTGTACTATGTATGGGTCCTCTCATCATTTTCTGATTACAATCTTGCAATCTGAATATTACCCAAAAGTCTTACATGTCAACATATATGTCATGGTTTACAGTTTCTCTGTTGCTGGGAAAACTTAGGTACTCGATGACCAGATTTTTAAAAAGTATATATATAAATCAAGAATGAAAATGAAAACACCTGAATCTTTTTCTCTTAGAAAAATGAGCTTTAACAGGACACAGTGATGTGTACCTGTAGTTGCAAAACTCAGGACAAAAAAGCAAGAGGCTATGAGTTCAAGGACAGACTGAGCTAGTACAGAGAGTCATATAGTGAGAACTTGCATAGGAAAAGTAAAATAGAAAAAAAAAATGAGCTTTAGGGTATAGACAACAGCCCACTTAGATGTTTACATTTCCTGAACAATTCTTAAATTTCTGGACGCCTACAGTTGTCACTGTTCGATAGCTCACTTTCAAATATCAGCATTTTTGGCACATATTCTCATTTAATATACCAAAAAAATCAGACTTAAGTGGATCATTTGCTTTGGACTTTATATAGCAATATTGCCACTTTAGTGACTCATATATAATCAGGCACAATCTTTATGACCACCAATATACTAGGTATTTGTGTGGGGTAACAGAAGAAACATAAGATCATAAACCGTTCACACCATCTTGTTTAGCTGTTTAAATGTATTAGATTTTGGCTCACAGGGCCATACTCCTTCTGGAGGATCTATAGGTAGTTAACGGCTACAAAGAGAGAGTAACATTTCATCATGGTAGCCACTGAGAAGATGCCTATGATCCTGTAAGTAACCTTTAATTAAACTCATTGGTTAATTAAAGAAAACAAAACAACTTCCCCAAAAAGACATGAAAGAAGATGGAAACTAGTTAGAAAAAAAGATCTTTCCATCTTCTAAGGTCTTCTTTGATTTCTTTCTTCAGAGACTTGAAGTTCTTGTCATACAGATCTTTCACTTGCTTGGACTGAGTCACACCAAGATTTTATATTATTTGTGATTCTTGTGAAGGCTCATTTCCCTAATTTCTTTCTCAGCCCGTTTATCCTTTGAATAGAGGAAGGTTACTGATTTGTTTGAGTTGATTTTATATGCAGCCACTTTGCTGAAGTTGTTAATCAGCAGCAGGAGTTCTCTGGTGGAAGTTTTGGGTCGCTTATGTATAGTACCATATCATCTGCAAATAGTATATCTTGACTTCTTCCTTTCCAATGTGCATCCATTTGATCTCGTTTTGTTGCCTAATTGCTCTGTATAGAACTTTTAGTACTATACTGAATGAATAGGAAGAGAGTGGGCAGCCTTGTCTTGTTTAGTGAATTTAGTGGGATTGCTTCAAGTTCCTCTCCATTTAGTTTGATGTTGGCTATAAGTTTTCTGTATATTGTTTTTATTATGTTTAGGTGTGGGCCTTGAATTCCTGATCTTTCCAACACTTTTAACATGAAGGCATGTTGTATTTTCAGTATTAACATAGTAAAAATGGCCATATTACCAAAAGCAATCTACAAATTCAATGAAACCCCCATCAAAATTCCAACTCAATTCTTCAAAGAGATAAAAAAAAAAAAAAGCAATTCTCAAAATCATCTAAAATAACAAAAAACCCAGGATACTGAAAAATATTCAACAATAAGTGAACTTCTGGGGGAATCACCATCCCTGACCTCAAGCTATACTACGGAGCAATAGTGATAAAAACCCCATGGCATTGGTACAGAGACAGGCAGGTAGATCAACGGAATAGAACTGAAGACCCAAAAATAAACCCACATACCTATGGTCACCTGATCTTTGACAAAGAAGCAAAAAACATCCAGTGGAAAACAGACAGCATTTTCAACAAATGGTGCTGGTTCAACTGTAGGTCAGCATGTAGAAGAATGCAAATTGACCTATTCTTATCTCCTTGAACAAAGCTCAAGTCCAAATGGATCAAGGACCTCCATTCAGATACACTGAGTCTAATAGAAGGAAAAGTGGGAAAGAGCCTGGAACAAATTGGCACAGGAGGAAATTTCCTGAACAGAATACTGATGGCTCAGGCTATAAGATCAACTATTGACAAATGGGATCTCATAAAATTGAAAAGCTTCTGTTAATAGGATAAAACAGCAACCTACAGATTGGGAAAAGATCTTTACCAACCCTACATCTGATAAGGGCTAATATCTAAAAAACAAATATACAAAGAACTTGTGAAAGTAGACTCCAGACAATCGAGTACAGAGCTAAGCAAAGAATTCTCAACTGAGGAAACTCGAATGGCCAAGAAACACCTAACAAAGTGATCAGTGTCCTTAGTCATCAGGGAAATGCAAATCAAAACAACCCTGAGATTCTACTTCATACCAGTCAGAATGGCTAAGATCAAAAACTCAGGTGATAGCAGATGCTGGCAAGTATGTGGAAAAAGAGGAACACTCCTCCATTGTTGGTGGGATTGCAAGCTGGTAAAACTACTCTGGAAATCATTCTGACATTTCCTCAGAAAATTGGACATAGTATTATCTGAGCACCCAGCTATACCACTCCTGGGCATATTCCCAAAAGATTCTCCAACATATAACAAGGACACATGCTCCAGTATGTTCATAGCAGCCTTATTTATAATAGCCAGAAGCTGGAACGAACCCAGATGTCCTTCAACAGAGGAATGGATACAAAAAATGTGGCACATTTACACAATGCAGTACTACTCAGCTGTTAAAAACAATGAATTCATGAAATTCACAGGCAAATGGATGGAACTAGAAAATATCATCCTGAGTGAAGTAACCCAGGCACATAGAACAGACATGTACTCACTGATAAGTGGATATTAGACCAAAAGCTCAGAATATCCATGATACAACTCTCAGGGCATATGAAAATTAAAAAGAAGGAAGACCAAAGTATGAATACCTCAATATTACTTAGAAGGGGGAACAAAATAATCACAGTTGATAGAGTCAGGAAGGGTCCTGGGAGGGAGCAAAGGGAATGAGGGAAAACAGAGGAGGTAGGATCAGGTATAGAGGGTCATGAAATTGAACAAAAATATTTAACAGTGGGAACTGGGGAACTGGGGGTAGCCACTAGAAAGTCCCAGGTGACAGGGAAGCAAGAGGTTTCCAGGATTCAACAGGGATGAATTAGTCAAAATACCCAATGAAGGGGAGAGAGAACCTGTAAAATCCTTCTTTAGTATATAAGCATGGCCACTCACCCATCTCAAAAATTTTAACCCAGAATTGTTCCTGTCTAAATGGAACAGAGACTGAGGGAAAGTCCATTCACAGATCGCCCCACCTAGGGATCCATCCCACCTATAGACACCAAACCATGACACTATTGCTGATGCCAAGAAGCACTTGCTGACAGGAGCCTGATATAGCTGTCCCCTGAGAGGCTTTGCCAGCACCTAACCAATATAGATGCAAATACTCACAGCCAACCATCGTATTGAGCATGGAAACCCCAACAGAAGAGTTAAGGGAAGGACTGAAAGAGCTGACGGGATTGCAACCTCATAGGAAGAACAGCATCATCAACTAACCTGTGTCCCCCAGAGCTCTCAGGGACTAAACCACCAACCAAAGAGTACACATGGAGAGACCCATGACTGTACCTACATATGTAGTGGAGGACTACCTTATCTGACATCAATGGGAGGGAGTCCCTTGGTCCTGTGGAGGCATGATGCCCCAGAATAAGGGAATGCTAGAGCGGTGAGGCAAGAATGGGGGTGGGAATGGGGGAGCACCCTCATAGAGGCAAAGGAGAAGGGGGATGAGATAGGGGGGTTGTGGATGGAAAACTGGGAAAGGGGACAACATTTGAAATGTAAATAAATAAAATAAGCAATAAAAAAAGAAAATAAAGAGAAAGGAGTTCAGCAGAAGAGGGGGAGACAAGAAAAGGAAATAGAGCTGACTATGATCAAATACATCATATACATGTGTGAAAATGTCATAATGAACAATATGTATATGTGCTGATAAAATGTTTTCCTTTTAAAATTAGAAAATGGCATTAAGATAGCATGCTGAAGATAAAAAATTAGTTATGTGGATATAGACTTGTTATGAACTGGAGTAGTTAGAAAGATTACCATATACTTTGTGTAGAAATAGAACTAGGGTTTGGAAAGATGACAGGAAGAGGAAATAATATTAAAGGACAATGATGTTCTTTTACTCACAGTCTAGCACCTATGATGGAAAATAATACAAGGATGATAAAAAAATATATTGATTGATTGATTTCCTTTATGTCAGATTCTTTAAAGGTAACTTATACAAATATAAGACAGTCATGATCAACCAATAGAGGATAGGGAAGAGTAGTATTGAATGTGCATTTATTACTGATTTAAAACCATCAAGAAGAAGATCACATACTCCAATTCAAAGCAATTCTCTTAAGCTGAAAGAAATTATGAGAAAGAAGTTACTTGAACTAAGTGGTAGCAGATATGTCTAAGCAATAATGCAAGGATTTGATCATCTTATGAGTGTATGATAGATCAATGACTGGTGATGGTAAAATTAGTTGGGGGCAACATAACAATACTGGGATGGTGGTAATACTATCATATTAGAAGCTTCAGAATGAGTGCAACTAGGGGCTTTATAGGAGATAAATCTCTTTACAAGACCTGCTTTACAATAATGAAAAAAAGTGGCCAAGAACATTTTTGTATTACATATTTTTGTTAAAAATATACCTGGCAATGTTATTAGCTTTTAATAAACACTTAAAAAGAAGAAAGGAGATGTAGTGTAACTTACGTTTTCTGTTTTAACCTTCCACCATCGGTATCTGTTTGTTGTGACTGTAACTTTTCTTCATCATCTGACTGTGTGGCATCATTACTGTAAGAAGGAAGAGGAAATGATTTGAAAAGAAATCCTTTTTCTTGTCAAAAAATTTCCTTTAATGCTTATTATACAGTTACTAATCAGAATAACAAAATTTATCTTGATAAGTTTTATAGAATTTTAAATTAATGAAGAACCAGAGATTTACTAAATAGTTTCCATGTTTAAAGTATGAAATATTAAAGCAAAATGTGTAAAATTTAAGTTAATGCAATTTAATAGCTTATGATATCCTACTATAACAAGGCTGTGCAAACTAATAATAAAGTAACTTGTAGATAGCTTTTTCTTAGTCCATCAAGTACAACATATATTAAATTTAATATGACCACTTGCTTTTCTAGAACTTATTCCTTAGACTGCATTACATAAGAAAGATCAGTGACTTCACTCTAATTTTTCTGACTGCAATAAATACTACAAATACTTAGAAAGCTAAGTTTTAGAAGACTTAGTGCTCGTCAGACTTGGCCTTTAGTCTTAATGTATTGTTTTAATACCGTTTCCAGCATAAATCATTTTTAAAAGACAAGAAACTAAAGAGTATGAGATTAAAGATTTAGAACAGACTCCCAAAATATCTATATTCCTATTACAGAGATAAAAGGTAAAGAATACATAGTTGAACTAATTTTACTTTTAGATTAAAATAGAAAATTTAATTTAATGAAATAGAGACAGTTGTAGTTCATAAACCTAAATAATCAATAGTGCACTACAATATTGTAAATGTTAAATAACCTTAAGTCATTCATACCTTACATACTCCTTTGTCCTTCTCATGATGTGCAGAGTGAGAGGATTAATACCTGTTGGCAACTTTTCTTCAGCAAGACTTAAAGGTATTTCTTCTCCAGTATCTAAGTTCTTAATCATTACACTGGCTAAAATTTCCTGTATGTAAAAAGAAAAAAAAAAACATCATCCTTAATTTTCTTTTAAAATTATTTGTGAATTGTCTGCATGCATGCATGTAGTTATATGTGTGTGTGCATGTATGTGCATATATGTATGTGCTGCACAGAAGCAAGAGGTAGGTGTTGCTTCTCTTGGAACTGAGCTATCAAACCATCATATCGCAAACCATAAATATGTATAAACATGAATTGTCAATTAAAAATAGAGTAAATTGTTACAGTAATAGGAAACATCAGTGTGTTAACAATTTTTAAGTGTAGTAGTTTAGGATCATGATGTACGCTTATAGTATTATGTAACCAACACCACGATCAATCATTAGTCATTTTCCCCTTATGATTTTTATATTTTATGTTTTTACCTCATCAGTAAGCTCTCTCCCAGAGTTGGATCTAGGTCTCTGAGGGCCCATCACTTCACCTGCTACTGTCTGCACATCAGATGCTTTTCCATTTTCCTAAAATTATAATTTTATAAACAAACACACTGAATCTATTTCTATAAATTTTAATTATTCATTACTATGTGCAATTCTATAACATTCCACAAATCAGATAAAAGGGCCTACTGAAAATTTAAAGGACACATTTTAATCCTTTATTATTCTCTGCATGCTGAAAGATATTAGACACCAAAACCATTGCTGCTCATTAAATCATGCCTTAGTAGTATTACAAACAAATAAATGTTTTATTTGAAACCCATCCAAAACAACAGCTCTCTGTTAAGATTGTAATTAATTCAGGCCATATGTGGATATTGCTAAAGAAGGGTTAGGACGACTTCTGTTTATATAAAAAGCTAGACAACAAATATGTTAACATTTTTACATACAGTTGTCATTGCATTCTCTTCTACATTAAAAAAGTATTTAAAAAAGGCAAACACAAAATCTTACAAAAGCAGACTGTTTGTGACCTCTACTGTATTGCTATAAGATGGTAACATCATATTTCCAGGTCTGTTAACTGCCCTCACCTCAGCTACTCTATAAACTATACCGAGTTCCAGAATTTGGCTGTGGTAAAATGCTATGAAATATTTTTGTACAGTCAACAGCCTAGTACATGGTTTTTTTTAATGTGTAGGAAAGGGAACTTGTAACATTAAACACAGCAGTAGCTATTTCTTTGAAATACCATAACCTGCCACACACTTGGCAATTTTCATTCTTGCAGAAAACCTTCAAGGTGGACCATTTCCCCCTGTTTTATCAGTGAGGCCTCTAAAAGTCAGATGCTAAATAGCTAGCTAACATCACTAAACTAGTTAGTAGCCAAGCTAGACATGGAAATATAGTGGTCAGGTGTCAGGGACAAAGAAATATTTGGCCTAGATAAGAAAGACAGTTTCAATAATTATATCAGCCAGTTATACAAAGTTTGAATTCTCCTGTATCAAATACAATAGTAACTAACCAACCTGGGCAGTAACTATTTTATCTCCACTGGTAGCACTTGCTAAATCGAGAGAAGGCTGGGAATCTCTAACTGTACTCTCTGAAGCCATATTTGTCGTTAGCAGAGAATCAGATGTAATATTGTCTTTGGGTACTGAAATGATAAGAAAATTAATAATAGTAACAATAATAATGACAATGATATCTATAACAGAATAATATCAACAATTTTATACAGACATACACGTGTACACACATGCCTATTTAAGCACACATATGGCTTTTTTTTTTTTTAGTATAGAACAGAGTTTATTCAGGGCATGGAGAGAGGAGTTGAGAGAAAAGAAGAGAGGGGGGGGTGGGGAGGGAGGGAGAGAGGAGGTCAGCCATGAGTATGTGGAGGGAGAGGGGGAGGGAAATGGGGACAGGGAAGCAGAAGCAAGAGGACAGCAAGAGCAAGAGAACAAGAGCAGAACAGTGGCTTTTATTACCCGTTTTCTTTATTGAAAAGCCATGGTTCAAATGAATTATTTAACTTCTTCAAGACTACAATTTATACATTCAAAGATTTAGGATTTACATTTAGATTATAAGTTTTTCAATCCCTTTCCACCATTGCCATACAAATTCTTAGAAGGTAAAAGATATGAAAGTCTAGAGTATGCTAGAATATTCAATAATACTATTATGACTTATTACCAATATAATACCTTTCACCTTTTGTCAACTTATTCAAGAAATAATTTATATAACCTTGCTGTGATTTTTCTTTAGCATAAACTGAAACAAAATCAAAAAGTTAGCTGAGAATCATAGCAAATGCCTATGCTTGGGAAGTAGCGGCAGAAAGATCTCTGTAAGTTCAAGGGTAGCCTGATCAACAAAGCAAATTCCATACTAGCCTGGGTGACATAAAAAGACCCATTCTTACTTTTCCCCAACCAAAAGCAGAAATATTAAAGTTTCAACTCTCATCTTTCCCAACCAAAATATTTCTCAATTAATACTTGCCATCCAGATCAGGTGTTTTAAGAGCCTCAAACTCCAGTTCACTTTTCTTTTTTCTTGGTGGTGGTGCAGGTCGAGATGGAGGTGGGGGTCTAGGAGGCGGGAAATTAGCTGGTGGAGGTGGGCGCGCAGGAACAGGCTTCTTTGTACTGGCTACTATATCAGGTTCTGGAGTAAGGTGCCTTGGGGGTTTGGCAGGAGCCACTTCTTCGGCAGCAGCAAAATCTTTATTAGATAAAGTATCTGAAGATGCAGGATCTAGAACATCACCTTCTTTGACTTCCACTGCTTCCTTGTTCAATATTTCAATTTCTAGTTCAGAAGCATCAAGCTGCTCAGCTGAACATACTTCAGTTAAATTATCAGTTTCATCTACTGTCTTCTCACAGGTGCCATCAGAAGAAAAACATTTTTGTGTTTCTAGTTCAGTTTCTTCAGCTACATTCTGACTGTCTGCCTTTTTGGAATCTTCTTGTAGTTCATGTTCTATGGCTAATAGTCCAGTTATGTTACTAAACTCTGTCCCAGCCATAGAAGGACCAGCAGTAGCCTGATCAGAAAGTCCTTTTCCTTTGGAATCCAAAGAGTCATCTTCCAACTGTAGTGCTTTCTGACTTTCCTCAATAATACTTTCAATTATCTAATGAAAGGTTAAAAAGTAGTTTTAAAAATAATGAAGCTATTTACAATAACAAAATAATAGCTAATTCAGTATATGTCAAGCAATGTCTATAACATTTCAGTGATTTTAATTTATTTTAACCTATATGAAGTTTCACTTCTAATTTCATTTTACATATGAAGGAACATGGGCGAAGTGATTTGTCCAAAGTTTTAGAGCGAGTCAGTAATAAAAGGAGCATAAACCCTGATGTTTGCTTCTAGAATCTATACACTTCAACACTATAATAGACAATTTATGTTAATATAGTCACAAAACTTCAGTCAACCGTGTAAGGTGAAGTCATATATCTTCTCATGAAGACTCCAAACGTCAAGAGTTCATTTATATAGCTCTGCCACTCTAGCTATAACAACACTCTGCTACTTCTAGTTAACAAAATCCACCTAGGATAAGAATTCAATTTGTTTCAGTCTGAACTCAAGAGTATAGAAGACAAGCCAGCAGACACAAGGCAATGAATGTTCTTGAACAACTATAAATAAGGTTTCATTCCTCAAACTGAGGACAGATCTATGAAAAGAGCCCAAACGTCAGCCCACATTGTTCCTACTCCATTTCTCATGTCTAAGAGAAAAATACACACAGGTGATCTACATCCTCAAGTTAATATTTAGAAGAAAATATATCTTTTACCCCTTCTTTTACAAATTTATTAACTTTTATTTTATGTACATTGGTCTTTTGCCTGCATGTATGTCTGTGTGAGGATGTTGGATTCCCCAGAACAGGAATTACAGACTGCTGTGAGCTACCATGTGTGAGCTGGCAATTGAACCCAGTGCTCTTAATCTCTGAACCATCTTTCCAGGACACCTCTTCTACCTAGTATTGTCATTACTAATGCATTAAATCTGCCGATCTACTCATCCTTCTACTGTGCCAAGTGTGGATAATTTACACTTTTTCAATTCCCCAGCTTCACTAAGCTAACAGAGTAGTCCCAGACCTATCCTGGTAGAACTAGTAATTACTGCTGTTCAGTAACATTCACCTTGATATGTCAGAGTATTACAAGTAATAGTTTTTCTCTGTCTTAAAAGTTTTAGTAGTAGAAATTACCTCCTTTTTTACCACATATAATATTAACTAAGGCTCAAAATGTTTATCACATTAGGTGCTTAATCAGCATTGATGACTTCAATGATAACAAAAGTCAGAAAACAACATGTGTGAAAATGAATAAAATGGGTCATTGTAGAAGACATTGTAGAAGAGGGGGTGGAGAAAAATCTAAGAGCCAGAGGCAGTAATTGACTGCAAGGAAACTGACTTCAAGATACAGCAGGGCAACTGAAGTATGAACTCACATACTGTGCATATGACACCATGTATGAGACCAAATCCTTGCATGAAGAGAGGTTTTGGGTACAAAGCTCCACCCACCCCCAGAGAAGCTACTGGCAATTGACAACTGTGTGGAGGGGCGGGACAGTTTTCTCTAAGAGTGTAGCCCCTGGTAAGCTGATCATGCTCCAATGGAAGACCACAGATCCAAGAAAATATGGGCAACAAAAATCAGATTTAATAGGTTTTTTAAAAATAAAAGACAAAGTTTGATAGGAAAAAAGGTAGATTTGGGAGGAGTTGGGGGATTGAATATTTTGAAAACAAATGCAATTCTCAAAGAACAAATAATTTTTGTAAAGACTGTCTAAAATATGAATATATAAACTTAGCTGGGTACAATATAATTTTTTAAAAGGCTGGTAGCTACCTAGTATTTACTAGGCCCTGGGTTTGGTCTTTAGTACCAGGGAAAGGGGAGGTAGGTGTGTATGTAAATAGAAAATACATTTTAAAAAGTAACCCATCAGTTTTTTAAGCTGAAAGGAAGTTAGGCACAGGAGAGAAAGATAACAGAATAAAGTTTGAAAGTTCTAGAAAAAAAAAAGAAAAGAAAGCCTACAGTATGTCATATCCAGTATACATAATCACAGAGGTCTCGGTAGATAGCTAGAGTATCTCTTTTATAGATAAAGGATTCTGAAGTCAAATCATTAGAAAATTTGCCCAAATGCCCCATAGTTAGTAAAAAGAAAGCCAAAACTTAAAATTCCATGCAATACTTTGGATAGGAAAAAATACTTAGTTCTCAGCAAAGGATGATATGAAATGGAAGTAATAAGATTAAAAACAACTTTGCAAATAAGAGGAAGATAATGGAAAAGAGGGGGGGGTTCAGGCTTCTCAGCTTCCTATGTCTACCCACTGAAGAAAACAAGGGAATATTGTTGATCACAATAAGATCAAGAATATTATAAAGGTTTGACATGATCACTGTATGTAAGAGAAAGGTCAGTACTGTGAGAATAAGGGGTCAAAATGAGATTGAAAATGGTGTCTTCCCTAATCTGTTCTAGTCTCATGCTTCTCTAATTTTACCATTCACTATAGCATGAATAATATGATACACAGATTAAACAGGTTGGCTCTGCATAGTCATTTTACTCCCACCAGACCATCAGCTCCATCAGACACATTTTTCATCTTGTTGATGATAGATTCCTACCATACCTATTTATGGTGCCAAATGCTGTCATGTTCTATGGATTTGGGAACATTTTCTATAGACTTTTCAAACATTCTGTACATTCTCCATCTCAAATTAGTTGGTAATGTCCTTCTTCTTTTATCTCTGCCAACCAAAATTTTATCTATTCATCAAAAATCAGTTTACATGCTACTTTCCCCATAAAGTTACCACTGTGCTTTCCATCAAATAGGAGATAGTTTCTTTTGGGGGTACTTATGATATTTTGTAATTTAGTTCAGCATTTTTTACATTTATTTCTATCCAATTTCCATGTTTTCTTTTTGGCATGTGGTTGTATAAAGGCTGGTTGCAAACTCCTGATATAGCTGAAGATGACCCTGAATTTTTCTGATTCTCTTCCCTCCACAATCCAAATGCTGGGGTTACAAGCTTGTTCCACCATGTCTATGTTTATTCAAATTCCTCTACTAAAATGTAAACTACTTATAGGCAGGTTAGTTAGTATTATACTCCTATAGTCTTTATTATTAACTATTAATGAATGCTTAATTCATCTGAAAAATACTTTAAAAGTGTATTATTAAGTCTCACTTCATGTCCCAGACAATTTTCTCACTACTTCTCAGTTTCTCTTTAAATTTTGCTTCAAATCACCTTTTGGGTATTAAGTATACACAAGATAAACTGTACCTAATTTTTTAAGGGATAAATCAAAACCTGGAGTGGTGATAAACATAATCCTAGCACTTGAGTGACTGAATCAGCAGGATGAGGAAAAACGTGGCAAAAAAAATGAACAAGTTTCAACAATAAAATGGATAAATGCAATTTAAGAGATTTGGCAGAAGCATATTAATAATGTATAATTATGAAACACATATAAATATTATAACAATAAAATTTCTGCTGGGTAGTGATGGTACATGACTTTAAGGTGATTTCTGTGAATTTGAGGCCAGCCTGGTCTATAGAGTGAGTTCCAGGACAGCCAAGGCTATACAGAGAAACTAAAAAAAAAAAAAAAGCAAAACAAAACAAAAGCCAAAGCAAAAAGAAAAAGAAAACAAAAACAAACAAAAAATAGACTAGAATAAAATGTAGAATATAAAATTCTATCTACAATGATATCAGGAAAAAATAAATATGTGAAAATGGTTGAGAACCAAGATTGAATCATGGAAGAAAAAAAATCAAAGAAGCTGTTCGACTATAGAATTGTGAGTTTTTTCCTATTCTTGAAAACAGTTCCATTTTTGTTCTATAGGCTAATACATAAGAATACCTCTTCTCCCTCAAGAATCTTTTTTATAGGAAAAAAGTATGATCAGTGTTAAAACTCAGTCTGCTGTATTTACACATTTTATAAGGGTAGACTAGTAGTTCTCCATTGACAGCAATTTTGCCCCCATTCGATACCATATATGTGGTGGTATTTGGAGACATCTTTGATTGTCATGATTAAAGGATGATGAGAACACTATTGGTGTCAAGATAGGTGAAAAATTCTAAAATGTATAGGATAGTGGCTACTTCCCTTCACAACGAATGTAAAGAGTGCTACGGATGGAAGAACTCCAAGGTAGAGAATGAACTGTTTTGCTGGACTCTAGAAACTTATTAACTAGAACAATGCCCATGGACCAGAAAATACTCAAAACTTTTATAAGAAAATTAATACAAATATCTTTTCCTTTGGATGTTACACTGCTACTGCAAACTACTACAAATAGCCCATTTTACAATGCTTTTGTTTTTCTTTCCTTTTTAAAAAAATAAATGTATTTATTTATTTATTTACAGACTAAATGTTGTCCCCCATTTTTGGCCCCCATTCATAGAGTCAGCATGGCTGTCCTCTGAGATATGACTGAGACAGATGCAGACATTTACACCCAACCATTAGACTGAGGTCAGGGACCCCTATGGAAGAGTTAGAGGAAAAGAATTGAAGGGGCTGAAGGGGACAGCAACCCCACAGGAAGACCAACAGTATCAACTAACCCACATGCCTGGGAGCTCCCAGAGACTAAGCCAACAACCAGAGCATACATGTGATAGTCTATGGCTCCTGCAACATATATTGCAGAAGTCTGCCTCAGTGGGAGAGGGTATGTTTAATCCTGTAGAGACTTGATGCCCCAAGGAAGTGGGATGGAGGGGGAAGTACCCTCTCAGAGATGAAAGGGAAGGGGAGTGTGTGAAGAATTCTGGAAGGGGGGACTGTTATGGGGACAACATTTGGGATATAAATAAATAAAATAATTTTTAAAAGGCTATGAAAAATAATAGAATAGAACAAAATTATTTACTTATTTATTTGCATTCCAATGCTGAGCCCCTCCCAGTCCCTTCTTCACAGAGTCCCTCTTCCCTACCCCTCTCTTCTTCACTTCTGAGAGGGTGCCCTCTTGGGTATTCCCCCACTGGTTTTTTTAAAGATGTGTATATGTGTGCACTACACACGGAGACCAGTTAAAGATACCCATCCTCCATCACTCTACCATACTCATTTAAGACACAGTTTGTTCCTGAGCCTGAAGTTTGCCTCCTGGCTTACAGGCCACAAAACTCTATTGGGATCAACCTGTGTCCATTCTTGCACTCCTAAACATAAGCATACACAGTCATAGTCAGTTTTTTTATATAGGTTCTGAGTATGTGAACTCAGGTCCTCATGCTTAAACAGTAAGTGGTTTTGCCTACTAAGTCATCTCCCAAACCCCAAAATCTATATCTCTCTTTTGTGAACTAACTTCGGGAGCTTCACAGAACTGATTACTAAAAAGATACTATGGACACTATCAGCATAAGGTCTTCCTGGTACCTCTGATTCTTAAAGATATCATAATTTGTTAACATAGCCTTTCAGTATCTGTTTTTTGTTGTTATTTTGAGATGAGCCTAAATAACTATCCCTAACTGTCCTGGAGCTTGCTATGTAGATCAGGCTGACATCAAACTCATAGAGATCAGGCTGCCTCTTACTCCCAAGTACTGGGATTAAAGGTGTGCAGAGCCACGTCTGGTCAGCTTCTGTAAACTCAAGATTAGGAAAGCCTAAAACCAGTAATTACAAACATATTTTGCTGTTGGTGTTACCATTTTGATTTTTTTTTTTTTTTTTTGAGACAGAATCTCCCTTTGTAGGCCTGGCTAATCTGGAACTCACTAGGAAGATCACAGAGATTCTTCCACTTTCTAAGAGTAAAGGCTTATGCCATAGTACTTAGCAGCTATATTAAAAAAAAACAAAGAACTGTTTCAAGAATGAATTTCCAAGTAGATGATGATATGACTTCTAAAGGGGCCAATGTCCCTCATACCATAAAACTGATAGATGCAAAAACGTTTCCTAAAACAATTAGTATGTGTAGAATAGTATGCTCAAACAATACAGAAACCATTCTATTTTAAATGTATCATATATTTTAAATATATCATATAAATCATATGTCCTCTACAAACTAAAGTTCTCATTATATCTTTCCAACCTTTTTAGATACATCTTGTCTCAATTCTTGTACAGGGAACTCATTTCCAGCTTTGTTTGCTGTGTTCTCTGTTTCCTGTTGAAAGGAAGAGAAGACCAAATGATGACATCCTTTATTTAAAAGTTTACTCAAAAAGGGTTGAAATGGGGAAAATGCAGCATTAATAAAGCAATAAAGACATGAAAATGTGCCTCAAAAGCTAAAACAGCAAAGTAATAATACTAATCACAGCAAAGAAATATAAGAGGTAGCACAGATGGTATACTACTGTGATTTGCAAAAAAAATAAATAGATAATAATTGCAAATTTATAATTTTTCACATTTAAATGTTAAAAATTGAGCCTAGATTTTTGCAAAGGTTTTTATTTAAAATATATTAGTGTTCTACCTACATCTGTATGTATGCATATGTATATTCATAAAATATAAGCTGCTCAGTCTGTATAATGTTACTTGTGTATATATTTTCATGGCTGACTACTTGGTACTGGATAACCAACTGGTACTCGTCTCTAGAGAAGAACATTTGTCACATTTTCAGTATTTCTTGGTTCTTTATATAGTGCAGAGCCTTGCAGAAAAGGAAGTATTTTTTAAAAGAATGTATTTATTATTTATTTATCTGTTTTTAAATTTTGTGTATAACTGTTTTGCCTGCATGTACATATATGCACTGTGTGAATGCATGATTCCAGAGAACTGAAGGACTAATGGCTATAAGCTGTCATATGCATGCTGGAAATCAAACTTGGGTTCACTGTGAGAATAAGCACTTTAAACCACTGAGTCATCTTTACAGTTTCAGGTTAGTACTCACTAATAAGTGGATATTATCCCAAAAAATTACAGCATATCCAGGATACAGTCCACAGAACTCAAAAAAGTTAACAAGCCAAGGGGCCCAAGTGAGGATGCCTCAATTCCACTTGGGAGTTAGAAGAAAGCAATCACAGGACAGGTGAGGGAGGGAAGGACCTAGGTGAGAAGGGGGACAAGGAGGGGAAGAGGGGAACATGATCAGGTATTGGGTGGGGGAAAAGTACTGAAGCCCTGAGGGCCAGCCAAAAGAATGGAAACAGGCAACCTCAGGAGGTAGGAGGTGGAGGGACCCTCTAGAATACATCAGAGATCTGGGAGGTGAGAGCCTCTCAGGACTCAAAGGAAAGGACCTTAGATGAAATGCCCTACAGTGGAGAGAGAGAACTTGTAGAGATCACGTCCAGCAGAAAGACAGGGCATCAAATGAGGGATGGGGTTGCCATCCCACAGTCAAAACTCTGACCCATAATTGTTCCTGTCTAAAAGAACTGCAGGGACAAAAATGGAGAAAAGCCTAAGGAAAGGGAGGTCCAGAGACAGGCCCAAAGTGGGATCCAGCTCAAGGGGAAGCCCCAAGGCCTGACACTATTACTGAGGCTATAGAGAGCTCACAAAAAAGGACCTATCGTGACTTCCCCCTAAGAGACCCAACAAGCAACTGAGTCAGATGCAGATATTTGCACCCAACCAATGGACAGAAGCTGATGCCACCTGTGGTTGAATTAGGTAAAAACTGGAAGAAGCTGAGGAGGATGGTAACCATGTAGGAGGACCAGCAGTCTCAATTAACCTGGATCCCCAATGAGGCAGCATACGCTAGCTGATATGAGGCCCCCAACACATATATAGCAGAGGACTACTGGGTCTGGGTTTAGTCAGAGAAGATGCACCTAACCCTCAAGAGACTGGAGGTCCCAGAAAGTGGGGAGGTCTGGTGGGATGGGGTGGGGTGGGGTGGGGTGGGGTTGGGGGTGGGGGGACATCCTCCTCATGGAGACGGGAGGTGGGGGGGAGGAGATATGGGATATGGAAGAGTCAGAGGGTGGACCCAGAGGGGGATAAAATCTGGAGTGTAAAAAAAATTTTTTAAAAAGATCTTATCAAATCGTAGTAAACAGAACTTGGATGAAGATGGAGAATATTTAAAAGATCATCTTTAATAGTTACCACATAAGAAAGCACTGTCAATCCTATCAATTTTAAGTATTTTAATACAATTATCTTCTGAATGTTTATTATCTAGAAAATCAAAAGCATTTTATAACATAATTAAATGTAAAATTTTCCCATTTATGCAAAGTAAAAATAAACATGAAAACTTCCTAGGCCACAGTTTGATTTGTTTTCATTAAGTATTTATAAAGATTCTAGGTTAATATCCTTACACTGACAAAAACTGCTAGGTAGTAATTAGATTTCTATTTTATATGGATTAACAATACTTTTTGGACTTTTAACTTAAAAGGTAGCAAGCTGATCTCCGTGGCCACTTACTTATCACCCACAATTCCCTCTTCCTTCTCCTCCAGCTGAGAAAGATGCCCAAAGGAAAGAAGGCCAAGGGGAAGAAGGTGGCCCCGGCCCCTGCCGTCGTCAAGAAACAGGAGGCCCAAAAGGTGGTCAATCCTTTGTTCTAGAAAAGGCCAAAGAACTCTCAGCATTGGGCAGGACATCCAGCCCAAAAGAGATCTAACAGGCTTCATTAAATGGCCCCATACATCAGGCTACAGCGGCAAAGAGCCATCCTCTATAAGCTGCTCAAATTAACTCCTGCCATTAACCAGTTCACCCAGGACCTGGACAGGCAACAGCTACTCAGCTGCTTAATCTTGCCCACGAGTACACGCCAGAGACAAAGCAAGAGAAGAAGCAAAGGCCCATGTTGAGAAGAAAGCTGTTGGCAAAGGGGTTGTCCCAACTAAGAGACCACCTGTCCTCCAAGCAGGAGTCAATACAGTCACCACCTTGGTGGAGAACAAGAAGGCTCAGCTGGTGGTGATTGCCCATGATGTAGACCCCATTGAGCTGGTGGTTTTCCTGCCTGCCCTGTGTCAAAAGATGGGGGTGCCTTACTGCATCATCAAGGGAAAGGCCAGGCTGGGGCGCCTGGTCCACAGAAAGACATGCACCACTGTTGCCTTCACACAGGTTAACTCAGAAGACAAGGGTGCTCTGGTTAAGCTGATGGAAACTATTAGGACCAATTATAATGACAGATATGACGAGATCCGCCGCCACTAGGGAGGCAACGTCCTGGGTCCTAAGTCTGTGGCTCGCCACATTGCCAAGCTGGAAAAGGCAAAGGCTAAAGAACTTGCCACTAAACTGGGTTAAAAAATGTACACTAAGTTTTCTGTACATAAATATAATTACTAAATTAAAAAAAAAAAGTTAGCAAGCTGGTATTTCCAAAGTTAAAAGGGGTCATATGGTACCAGCCAAAAGACCAAATCTCCAGGAAAGAGAGTTAATCAAATGCTTCTTAGTAAAACCTAAGTATATATAAGTCAATTATAGTTTTCACTAGGAGAAAATGACAGTAATTAATTATATAGAGAGTTAGATTATTTTGATAACATGACAACATCACCCAGTTAATATATTTGAGACAGTCTGCAGTACCTTCTTCTTATGGGGTGGGGGTGTTTGTTACTGAAACATAAGACTTACTAAGTCCCAGCTTTCCCAATATCATGCCATTCCTCTAAGTTCTATGTATCACAGGCTCAGAAACATGCTTTCATAAAAGGCACAATTCATGATTCACTTTTTTAGTTATCCATGCAGATATTATACTCCACTTATGTTGGCTAATAAGTTGCTTATACTTTCTCCATGGCCTTTAATTATATGATTAAACATTCTAATTTTAATGTGCTACTCCTAGTTCATCCATAAAATCTGTTCTATTTCCCCTTTCCAGGAATACCCATGTGTTCTCCACCCAGTCCTTTTCTCTGTACCTAATCTCTTTATGGCTACAGATTGCAGCTTGGTTATCATTTATGTAATAGCTAATATCCACATATAATTGGATACATACCATATTTATCTTTCTGGGTCTGGGTTATCTCATTCAGGATGATTGGAAAGTGACAGGAGGATCAGGTGGTAATGGGGAAAAGAGAGTGGCTGAGGGAGGGAATGCAGGGAGAGACATCTAGAATTGAGGTTTATTTGGTGTTGTGGAAACCTAGTACAGCAGAGACTTCCTAAAAACCTATGAAGGTAATCCTAATGAAGTTTCCACATAATGAGGGAGACAGAGTCCCAACTAACCATCTTTTGTCAGCAAACAAAGCCTCCAGTAGCAGGACTGAGTTATATCTGATTGACTTGTTGGCCATTGAAATCCCCAAGCAACCTAGGCTGTTGCCATGACAATAGGTTACTCTCCATAAACTGACAGCAAGGCTCCATTGCTGAAGACAATACATACACAACTCACTGAGCATGGAGAGGTCAAGCTGGGGCCTACATAGAACCTTTACCCCTACCTTCTAGTGTCTTTGTACAGGAAGGTACTTTGCAGGTTAGCAAAAGTGGAACATAAAGGGCAACTCAGCCACAAAACCTTTGTTCTACAATGCTGCCCTGCCAGCAAATTATGTTAGAGAAATAGTGGCACAAAACGTGTGAGAATAACCAACCAATGTTTCATTTGACTTAAGGCCCACTCTATGAGATGGAACCTATATTCAACACTTCTTGGGTAATCAAGAAGCAGAAGCCTAGCTTAAAACCAAAGAATATTAATTTAAAATGTAGTGATGAAATGACTCCTAATGATATTCTGCTATTACTGTCTTATTCAGCCATCACCAGAGAACCTTCCTCTTGCAGCAGATGGGAACAAATTCAGAGATCCACCGCCATATATTATGTGGTGAGAAAGGCCTTAGGACCCACATCTCTAAATGGAATTCCTCCATCAAATCCCTCTACTCAAGGCTCAGGAAATCCCATAAAACAGAAAAGAGGAAGAGTATAAGAGCCAGAAGGTGGAGGACACCAGGAAAACAAGACCCTTTAAATCAACTGTGCATAGCTCATATGAACTCAGAGGCTGAAGCAGCAAGCACTGAGCATGCATGAGTCAGTACCATGTTCTTTGTGTATATGTTATAGCTTTCAGTTTAGTGTTTTATGGGACTCCTGAGGGGGTAAATGAGTATATCTCTGATTCTTTGGCCTTTTCTTGGGCTCTTTTTTTTTCTGTTGGTTTGCCTTGTCAACTTCCATGTGACAGTCTTGGTGTTACCTTATTTTAATTTGTTATGCTTTGTTGTTATCACATAGAAGTCTATTATCTTCTAATGAGAGACAGAAAGGAACAGATGGAGGGTAAACTGTAATTGGAATAAAGTATATGGGAAAGAATCTATTTTCAAAAACAGAATGTAAAAAAGTTTGTGAAAACTCACTTTCACAATTAATTTGTACAAAACTGACTGATCCATACTCACAGAAATACTTGTTATTTCTGTGTTATCTATGAAAGAACATTAAGCTAGGTGCCAGGTATGGTATCTTACATCTGTCACGTCAATAGTTCAGAGGCCAAAGCAGGGGTTTGTTGGCAGTACAAGGCCATCCTGGCTACACAGTTAAGTTCTATGATGGAAACAGAACATCAAACTACAAATAGAAAATATATAAAAAGAAATTCAGAAAAGACTTCATGAAGTTGAAGGTGAGCAACAAAGGGTACATGGAAGGTTTTGAGAGGAAAGAGAGAAATACTATAATTATAATCTCAAAAATAAACTCATTAATTCTGTTGACTCAGTTTTTATTACTTAAGGAGGGGAATATTTAATAGAGATTAAAGTTACAAAAACTTTCATTCACTTTCTGCTGAGAAAAGAAAGAAGAAACAATTCTTAATGGCTATATATCCATCCATCCATTCCTTTCAATGTTATTTCCATTGTCTCTTTGTCAGCAGCAGAATAATCTAAAATTTAAGGTTACCTTAGGCTACACAGTGAGACATTTTAACAAACAAACAAACACTAAACCTGACAGAAACATTGGCCAGAACAAGTGTGACAAAGTGACTCCTATGTCCTGCTTTAAAATGTTAAAGGCTAGAATTCTTAGCTTGCTATCTAAGACTCATCACAACCTACTCTATTTTTTAGGCATTCTACCACTGAAGTTTCTACAGATGTCACACTAGTTAAGTATTTTGAACGCTTCCAGCAAATGTCATACCTTTACATATTAGTTCATACTGTTGTTACTAACACCATATATATCTTGCCAATGGTTCTCTATCTGCCCATGCAATGTCTCAATTTTCTAACCTTAGCACAACTTCTATCTTCTTTTTAAAATGAATTTTATTTCCGAAGTAAACAGTGCTCCCATGGCTGCTACACTGTGTTCTCCTTCTTCCAAACTTGCAATACTCAGCATTTAGTCTGTTCTACAAAAACCAAGACCGTTTATCCCTTTCCGTAGGAATCTATAACGTGAGACTGTAAAATCACCACAAGCCAGGACCTTTATTTGTACCATTTGAGATGTTTGAAGATGAGAAGCTGGAGAGAAGTCAGTAGTGAAAGCACTCTTTGCTTTCCCACAGGAGCAGAGTTCAGTTATCTGCACCTACATTTGGGTGGCTCACAGCTGTCTGTAATGCTAACTTCATGGGATCCAATGCTCTTTTCTACCCTCTGTGTGGTATATACACACAGAGACACATAGATATGTAAAAATAAATCTTTAAAAAGGATACCTGTAGCTATGTCGCATATACATAAAACATACTCAGTAGCCTCACTACATGCACATCATGCGCTACTAAGCAATAAAAATGAATATAATGCTGATAAATGCAGCAAGTCTGATATCTCAATATTTTCAGCTAATTTCATAGGGGTATATACTATATGATTTTATTTATAGACTATCTTCAAAACGACAAAATTACAGAGATAAAAAACAAATTTGAAAATGATGTGGGTTCAATTATAGTTAACTCAGTCATTCTGGATTTCTGACGGGGTTGAAAACTTATAGCTATTTACCTTGAGAGAAAAGTTCTGAGTGGATGGTCGGCAGCTGACATTCATCCTAAAGCCAGGTTCAGAACTAAATGTTTTAGTTAGGATAGATGACAGAGGTGCTGGTTAGTCAACAAAAGGATGGACTGGGTATTAGGACTATCTTGCACCTTACTGACATAAATTGGTATAGTTATGCTCTAACTATATTTTGAGAGAAAAATTTCATTTTAACAGGAAGGGTGATATGTAGGAGGAGCTAAGGTAGGAGGAGTACTGAGAGAAAGAAAAGGAGTAAGAAGAGGAGAAGAAGAAGGAGAGGAGAAGCTAGGTGATGAAAGAGAGAAAGAGGGGGGAGACAGGGAGGCAGATATTCATGTATCTCCACCAGTCAAAGATAGTTGTTATATCTAGGTTGGTCAGTGGGTTACACCTCTGATTGAACAATACCAAACTTATAAAGCCTATGATTAACATTTTTTTTTAAAAAATGTATGAATGCAAAAAGGAAAAGGGGGCATGGGATAGGGGTTTTCTAAGGGGGGGGAATGGGGAAAGGGGATGGCATCTGAAATGTAAATAAAAGATCTAATAAAAAAACTTAATCATATTTGTTTGCACATAATTCAGTGTCCTTAGGATGATTTGGGGCTTGAATGTGTTAAAAAAAAAAAAAGGCAAAATTTTAAGATGGTCTGTTCAGTAAAATCTCCTTATCTCCTTTTTCCTGATTAGGAAGAAAGGAAGCTAAAAGGATAGCACCAGGTTCTGAGTGCTTTTACATGGGCTCTGATTCCACGTCAGGTGTTTGATGCAACAATCTCATTTTCTGGGAGAAAACAAGTATAGAATCTTTACTCTAAAGCTGAATAGCTTGTTACTGAGAGATGTTTTAATGGATGCCAAATCTCTTTGCATCAAGTTGCAAGAGTTTGGTTTTCTCTCTGCATGTCCCTGGGGGAGATGTGCATTGTCCTTAGAGACCTTAGAGACTGTGCATCTGGTGAAAGCAGCAACCACCCTGGTCTCATAACCTGGGAATGGAAATGAATACCTTTGGCTTTTGTTTTCTCATTCTATTGAAAATAACTTATTGTTAGCTCAGGTTATTAGACTGCACGTTTGTCTCCCCTTTTCATCTACTTTCATGATAGTGGGGAGTTTATAAAAGCGACAGTTGTGACTGGTCCCATTATCTAGACTTTTGGGTAGGTACAGATTACATGTATTTGATTAAGAATCAAGATGCATTAAATTCACCTGTTAGGAAGGGTGTGCTCTACAGTTGTATTTATGTTTTTAAAAGGTTTGGTGAATATGTTCCAGCCAAGCAAACATAGGGAGAAGTAAGCTTATATACAAATGTAATAAAGGCTATTTTTTTCTGGCAAAAAAAATGATGTGGGTTGTTGGTAGCATGTTAAAAATAAAAAAAATAAAATAAAGTGGTAGCACAAGGCAGATGTTGATGACCCAGTTCTACATCTTGGTTGTGATGGTTACACAGGCATACACACAAAATATATGGACAGAAGATTATACATTCATACTGTACCAATGTCAAATTCCTGGTTTTGATACTGTTCTATGATTAAGTTATAACCATTGAAGAAAATGGGTAAAGAATACACAGGGCCTCTTCATACTAATTTGTAGTTTCCTGTGACTTCATACTTATTTTTAAATAAAAAAGTAAAAGGGGAATAATACCCAATCTCATATTTATTTACCAAATATGCACATGTGCTATCTATTTTTAGTAATCTTTAGCTACTGAAATAAAGTAGATTCTCCAAGCCAATGTTATAATCTAGAAATATCTTATAGCCAAATAGGTTGAAAGCCTACAACCATAAAAAGCAATCATTTCTAGATATGATGACTAGAAGGTAGGAGATGAGGAATAAGAATAAAGGCTATTTCCACCATATATCTTCTGCTCTAAGGACATTTAAAAAAACAAACAAATTATATATACATACATATATAACTTTTAAACATGTTTACAAAGCTATTAAGTGTAAGATATTTTTATAAAATACAAGAATTATTATAGACCCTTTCTAAGCCTCTAGTCTAAGAAAAAGAACTTTCAAGTCTTTTGTACATTACTATTATTTTCCTTTATAATCTCTCATTCTGAGAAATAATAGCCTAAACTATGTTTATCAATACTTTGCTTTTTTCCAGTTTGACCACATTTGTTTTTCATTCTTCTTTGTTTGTTTGATGTCTCAAGTAGACCAAGACAGCGTTAAACTCACTACGTAACCAAACCAAACCTGAGTTTGAATTTTTGAATTTCCTGCCTCCACATCTCTAGTGCTGTGCATAAAGGCATGAACCATCATGCCCAATTTTTTATAGGGTAATAAAGGAATTGAACCAAGGGACTCAGGCAAATCCCATGATTATATTTGTACATAATATATTCTTCTTTGTATGCTTTTAAACTTAACATAATGGAATCACAGTATATATACTTTTCTGTGCCTTATACCTCTAATCAACAATCTGGTGTTTAAAACTCACTTGGGTTTTGTGTATAATTAATTAATTTTTACTTCTTCAAAAAGATATATATATATATAGATATATATATATATATATATATATATATATACACACATATATATATTAAATATAGAGCATGTTCAAGATTATATATACAAAAGCATTAATACAAATATATATACTTACATGTAAATAAATTTTCTTGATTATATTCTTATACTTAAAATAGGTAAGTCTTAGGAAACAGGATGTAGCTCAGTGATGGAGCAGTTACCTAGCATGTGCTAGGCTCCAGGTTTGATACCCAGCATCACAAAAAACAAATGTCTCCCAATGACGTAATGTCACAATAGAAAATATCTTCACTTACATATAAGGCTAGGATTAATTTTTTGTATACTAATAGTGCCAAAATATGTGCATAAGAAGTATATGAATGTTTTGGTTATTTTATATAGTGTTTTAAAACACTAGGGTCTGAACCTAAAGCTTTGTATATACTAGACAAGTACCCTATCATTAAGTTATATACTTAGTCCTTTATAGAGAAGACTGAAGGAGCTGAAAGGGTTTGTGGCCCCATGAGGAGAGCAACAATACCAACCAACCAGAGCTCCCCAGGGTCTAAACCACCACCCTGGGAGCACATAGGGAGGGACCCATGGCTCCAGCTGTATATGTAGGGGAGGGTGGCCTTGTAAGGCATAGGTGGCAGAGGAAATCCTTGGTCCCATGAAGGCTGGACACCAAGTGTGGGGGAATTCGAGGGTGGGGAGATGGGATTTGGGGGGTTACTGGGAGCACATCATCATGGAAGCAGGAGGAAGAGGAATGGGATAGGGGGTTCCTGGCCAGAGAGGAAGAAATATGGTAAGGGGACTAACACCTGAAATGTAAATAAAATATCCAATAAAAAAATAAAAATTAAAAAAAGATTATAAATCAAATAAAAATTAATGAAATTCTAAAAATTATGTATATATTCTTCCTTAAAGCACAATATTTACTTAGGTATTTATGGAATATCTAATTAATTGGTAAATCAAAAGAGTATACTCAGTGTTATTGAAGAAAAAGTAAGCTTTTTAAAAAGGTAACAAGAAAGTTACAAAAACCTAAATCTTTGAGAAAACACAACTCACCTTAAATGATAAAAGTCCAACTTTTTCTGGAGACCTGTTCAGAAATAAAAGAAGGAATTGAATAGAAGAAATAAGAAAGACTTCTATATATTAATAAAGACAAGCTCACATTTAAAAAAAATAGGAATACATTTTATTACTGGAAAGTCTAGTTTTTGTACAATAAAATCTGGAGAACAAAAAAATAGGGAAGAAAGCTATAGCAATTATTTATTAGCATACACACACACACACACACACAACTATATGGAGCTTTGTCCGTAAAAAACTGCAACTCCAAAATAAACTTTCTCAAAATAATTTTTCTAAATGTGAAATTGTGGGTTAAAATTCTAAAAACATCAAATTTGGGGGATGCTTTCAGGTTGCCATCCAGAACACCACACTAATTTATGTTCTCACTGATTTAAGAATGCCTATTTACTTTTGCCAAAAATGAGTACCATCTCTGCCAATTTGATAAGCAAATATGCATATTATTTTTGTCTTATATTGCACCACTCTGATTCTAACATGGATGAAAATTTTCATATGTGTTAGACATATTGATTTTGGAGAGAAAATCATTTTTGACCTGAGTTTTTCTACTGAAGCAAAACTCTACTCTTACTTAGGGCAAAATCAAATTCTACTGGTCTAAAAAAAAAAAACCAAAATGATAAAACGACTCTTTTTAAAATTCATATGTATTTATTTATTTACATCCCAAACCCACTCCTTTAGAGACTCTCTCTTTTTCCTCTAAGAGGGGTGGGGTCCTCCTGGATATCTCCTTGCCCTTGCACATCCTGTTTCTGCCAAAGTAGGCTTACTCTCTCCCAATGAGGTCAGACAAGGCACCCCTGTTGGGGAACAGATATCACAGTCAGGCTACAGCTTTACAGAGAGACTCTACTCCAGTTGTTGGAGGTCTAACTATTAATGACATTCTACTATTCTCATAGATTCGTGCCTTGTTCAGCCATTATCAGAGAATCTTCCTGATAGGACCAAATACAGAGACTCACAATCAGACAATACAGAGAGTAAGAGAAGTTGGAATACTCAGTCTTAAATAGGATGTCTCTATCAAGTTCCTCCCCTCAGGCCTTAGGGAACATCATAAATGAGAAAGGAAAGAGTGTAAGAGACAGGGCCTTGTAAATCAACATGAGCAAAGCTCACACGAACTCAGAGAGACTAAAGCAGCATGTACAGGGCCTATACAGGTTTGCACAAGGTCCTCTACACTTACATTATGGCTTCTACTTTTGTTTTTTTGAGTGTGCAAGTGTCAGTCTTTGATTCTTATTGCTTCTCGTGAACTCTTTTTTTTTCTGTTGGCTTGTCTTTTCCAACTTTGATGTGATAGTTTTTGTTTTATCTTATATTTTATTTTGTTGTATTTTAATTTTGTCCCTTAGAAGCCTGTTCTTTTCTAATGAGAGACAGAAAGGGAGTAGATCTGAATGGGAAGGGAAGTGGGGAGGAACTAGGAGTAGTAGAGGGAGGGGAAATTGTAACCAGGTTATATTATGTAAGAAAAGAATCTATTTGAATAAAAGAAAAAATAAGGAGTTAATGAAAAATACTCTAACTTTAATCATAGACTATTTTAGATACAGTAATTTCAAAATAATTTCTCAATACCCACCTTTTTGTTTTCTCCAAATAAGAACAGTTTAATATTTGCTTCAAAGCACAATCAAACAAATATATTTATGGCCACTAATTATTTTACCTCAGGCCTACATGGTAACAGTAAATAATTAACATGTCATTCCTATATTTTGAACAATAAAATGTAATGATCACAGATAATACAGCATTGTGTTGAAAGGCAGCTTCAAAGCCAAACCCATTTAATTACACAGTATCTTGGTGCAGACAAAAAGAAAAAAATAACAGATTAAAAGACTAGGTGACTTTTCTTCTAAGTCATATTTAAAGGCAGAATCAAACCACCATATCCTTTACCTTTATATGCCAAATTGGGTGATGTTATTACAGAAATCTTCAACATCTAATTAAAATTTAGTAGGAAACTAAATTCTTTCAAAGAACACTAAATCCCTTCACTGAACAAACACCTAGAGAACACCACTAAGTGCCAGGACTAGAGATAAGAAGATGAAGTAGATAATTTACTAAGGTTGTTTAAAATAACACAAAATTAGCTGTCATAAACAGTACTTATTTAACTAACAGTGTCTGATCCATATAAATTTGTGTTAACAAAGGAAAATTTCCAGAAATGAAAACAGATTTTGTTTTCTTAAGAAAAGGACTTGCTAAATCGTCAAAAGTGAAGATTTTGTTGCCTCAGTCTCCTGATTTGTAAGATTATATGCTTGGCAAGTTGATAGTTATTTCGTTCCCTGGTCAAATCTATATTGCTATATATAAAATTCTACATATAGATAGCTGGTTAGAACTGAGGGTATTCTAATTCCTAAGAAAGAAATAAGGATCAATTCCATATAAATGGATATTTAAATCAAATAAGTTTAATCAAACAAAAACAAAGACTGACACTTCCCTGTACCACAAAACAATGAAGGGGAGGTGCAGACCTTTAATAGATTTTTAAAAGCAAAAAATTTAAGTTATTTAAAACCAAAACCAAAATCAAAATAACTAAACCCCATATGAAATAGAGAAGGGAGAAAATTTTGTTTATCCCAGAATCTGTATACCTAGAGAAATTTGCCCAGGTTCTTTAGCTGCCTGCATCCTGTAGAAAAAAAAAAAAAAGAAAAGCTATACTTAGTTCTTGTATGCAATAGGTTTCTGGATGTTGATTCACAGTATCTAAATATTGGCCAGTTGTTGACATTCATAGATATTCCAGATTATGCAGAGTAACTACTTCCTCTTGAGACAGGGACATAGTAAAATAGTCTGTTAAGCAGGTTAACCTTCCATGAACACTGTTCTACAATGACCCTTGTGTGTGATCGTATCATTTAATAATTCAGTTTCTTAACTATGCTGGTTTGTCCACTCCAAAGGGGGGTAAAAACATTTACTTTGGACTGTGAGGATTCAGTCTAAGTACATGAGGCATAAATAGTACATGGCAATTTCTTTAGCAACTATGAACTGCTCCACAGTTTTCCATGGTATGCAGGCAGTAGTAAGGAGCCAAAAACAAATTTCTGAACACAAAAAGAGTACTCTGCAGCCTATAAAGTTCATTTTAAAGGAGTGAATAAAACAGATTACACTGAGCTGGTGATTAAAATGAAGTCTTATCAATAGGTAATTTTATTAAACCCTAGTAACCCAAAGCACTCATGTTTAAAGCATATTTTAAATATAAAGTTGTTAAGAGTTTCACGGGTAGCAAAATATTTCAAACTACCAAGGTTTCTTTTAATTTGTTAAGTTTGAAAGTGTTTTTTTATCAGGGTAGTATGTAAGGCTAGGATTCTTCTGTTGTATATTTCTACTCTATTTCTAGAACTTCAATGACTAACAAAGAGTTAAAAAAAATACATTTAACTTGTAAATGACCTTGATCATGTGCCAAAATAAAAACAGAACAATCCACTTCAGCATGAAAAAAAAACCACACAAGAGACTGTAGAGATGGCTCATTGGTTAGGGGTGCTTGCTCCTCTTGCAGAAGACTCAGTTTAAGTCTCAATACCTACTGGCTTGCCACTGCCAGTAACTCAAGCTTCATGGGAGCCAACACATTTTTCCGGCCTCTGAGGGCAGTCACACACATGTGCCATACACTCACACAGACATAAATAATAAATAAATCAATAATAGCAAACATTGTGATACATACCCACTTCAAGTTTTTCTAATAAGGGTTTTATAAACAATAAAACAATGCCTATCATGTATGTCCATGTTAGCTTAGCATGCTTGAACTTTTTTATCCCTCAAAATTTTCCTACTAACTACATTATTTTCACAGAACAAAACGCTGACTTAGATTAGACTCAATCATTTAAATTCTATCTTTAAAACACAGGGCCTGGAACATGCCCTTAGGAAGCCTGACTCTAGGCTCTCAACCACTTTACAATATTGCCTCCTTTCTAGGCAAGGTATTAAAACACTACAAAAGTTAGGGACTCAAAGAATTCACTTCTCTGGAGATTTTACATATGAATCATTCCTTATTTCTGATGGGGTTGAAAACATATAGCTATTGACCTTAAGAGAAAAGATTTGAGTGGATGGTCGTCAGCTGACATTCATCCTAAAGCCAGGTTCAGAACTAAATGTTTTAGTTAGAATAGATGACAGAGGAGCTGGTTAGTCAACAAAAGGATGGACTGGGTATTAGGACTATCCTGTACCTCACTGGTACAAATTGGCATAATTATGCTCTAATTGTATTTTGAGAGAAAAGTTTCATTTTAACAGGAAGGGTGATGTGTAGGAGGAGCTAAGGTAGGAGGAGTACTGAGAGGAAGAAAAGGAGTAAGAAGAGGAGAAGAAGAAAGAGAGGAGAAGCTAGGTGATGAAAGAGAGAAAGAAGGGGGAGACAGGGAGGCAGATATTCATGTATCTCAACCAGTCAAAGATAGTTGTTATATCTAGTTTGGTCAGTGGGTTACACCTCTGATTGAACAATTCCAAACTTATAAAGCCTATGATTAACATTATTTTAAAAAAATGTATAAGTGCAAAAAGGAAAAGGGGGCATGGGATAGGGGTTTCCTAAGGGGGGTGGGGGGAAAATGGGGATAGGGGATGCCATCTGAAGTGTAAATAAAATATCTAATAATAAAAAAAAAGAAAATGCTTATTTTTAATGCTCAGCTCTATCTGATAATTATCGTTAACCAAGAAGTAGCAGCCCGATAAGTATGTTACTAATCTTGAGTATCCTGGGTCCACTCGGCCCTTCTATGTATCTCAGTCTCTGATTTTAAAGTGATTCAGCATTTCAAAGTGAGCATAAAGTACTTACAAAAGCTACTGTGGTCAGGCTTACCGATGGGAGGGAAAAATGACTAGAAAAAAGACTAGATGTCAAAAAATGTTATCCTTTTACCTCAACTGTTAACTAGCTGCAAGATTCTAAGCAAGGATCTGTAGAGTTTTTGTGATTTTAGGAAACTTTTTAATGTAACAAGAACCCAAACTTTATTTTTCTAATTTATTCACAGAAACATATCACAATAAAAATACTATTGGAGCTAGTGAGATGGCTCAGTGTTTAAGATCACTGGCTGCTTTTCCAGAGATCCTGAATTCAATTCCTAGCAGCCACTTGGTGGCTCATGACCATCTAATTACCTTTATAATAATTTCACCAAGTTAACCTTACTCATTTTATCTTAATAGCCAAGCCAGATTAGAGGTTCAATATCATCCTATAAACATAGTAAAAAAAAATAATAATAATGTGTAGGTAGAACTCATTCAACTTGGAAAGCACAAATGTTTATTTATATGTGTAAAGCCTGTTCTTTATGTGAGACAGTTTTATATTATAATAGTAAATAAGCAAAGACACTATGAAATATCTACAAACATTTCAGAGAGATTTGGAGCAAAAGTAGGTCTTGTTTGGCAAACTTTCTATGAGACTCTGTCTCAAAAAAGGAACTAAGGAGGAAGGAAGGGAGGGAGGGAGGGAGGGAGGGAGGGAGGGAGGGAGGGAAAAGAAACAAATGATGTTCCTGACTATTAGAAATAATGAAGATATATATATGTATATATATACATATATATATATATATAAATCAATATGTATAATATATATTTAATTATATACAATTAAATATATATGTAATTAATATATAATAAAATATATATAATTAAATCAAGATAATTACCCCATCAGTTTATACATTCACCATGTTTCTAAAAGCAGTTGAAATTTGCATTTATAGCATTTTTTCTGTAGATGGAGTTTCATTTAGCCTAGATTTGCTTCGAAGTCACTGTATATCTGAGGGTGACTTTGAACCTCTTTTAGTCCCCCCTGCCTCTGTCTCCCAAGTGCTAGGATTACAGACATGTAACATAACACCCAATTTTTAGGTTCTGGGGACATAACCCAGAGCCATGTGCACTCTATCAACTGAGCCAAAACAGCAATTTTTAAGTACGCATTACTTGTTATTGTCATATGCCATAGATCTTAAAATTTCCCTTTCTAAACCTTTTGAAGGAAGCCTTCCCATACTGCTCCTCCTCTACAGCACCCAATAAACACCACTCTACTTTCTATTTCTACAGGTGTGACTTATTTTATAGTACAGCGTGTAAATGAGATGATAAAGCTTTTGACTTTTTGTGCCTGATTTATTTTACTTAACTTAATGCCTTTTAGTTTATCCATGTTGCTATAAATCTCAGAATGGTCTTCTTTTGTGGCAGAATAATATTCTATTGTGCATACGCAACACATTATCTTTATTCAGACTCCGAATAAACATTTATCTTGATTTTGTGTCTTGGTTATGAATAATACTATAGTAAACATGGGAATTCAAATATTCATTCAACTATTGATTTCATGTTCTTTGACTACATATCATGAAGTAGAATTTCCAATTCATAGTGCAGTTCTACTTCTAGTTGAAGAACCTGTATACTGATCTCGATATATAAATTGGGTGTTATGATACATGCCTGTAATCCTAGCACTTAAGAGAGAGAGGCAGGAGGACCAGAAGAGGTTCAAGGTCATCCTCAGCTATACAGTGACTTCAAGGCAATTCTGAGCTAAATGAAACTCTGTCTCCAAGGTATTGGTATACTAATATATATCTCTACCAACAATGTATAGAGTACCATATTCTCACCACTTACCTTATGTTTTGGCAATAGTCCTAACAAGTATGTCATGATTTTTTTTTGCATTGCCTCTATGATTAGTGATGTTGAGCAGTTCATATACTTGTTGGCTATTCCTATGTCTCTTTTTCAAAACTTGTGTATTCAGGTTTTTGTTCATTTTGGGTGCAGAGGGTGAGACAAGGTCACAGGAAGCATATAAGCTACCTCAAACCCACTAGTAGCTGAGGATGAAGTAGAAATTCTGATCCTCCTGTCTCTACCTCCCTAATACTGGGATTGTAGGCAGGTCTTTTGTCCATTTAAAAGAATTATTTTACTATTACATATATATGGGTGTTTTGCCTTTTTTATATATCTGTATACAAGTGTGTGCCAAGTAACCTCAGAGGCCAGAAGAGGGTGCCAAATACTCTGAAACTAGAGTTACAGTTATCAGGCACCATATGGATGCTGAGAATGGAACCAGGGTCCTCTAGAAGAACAACCAGTGGTCTTAACCACCAAGAAATCTCTCTAGACCTTACACATTTTAAAACTTGGTCATAATTTTCTTGCTTCTGAGTTGTTTAAGTTTCTGATATACTATAAACATTAATTCCTTAAAACATATAAGGTTTGCAGACATTTTATCCCAATCTATGCTTTATTTTTTCCTCTGTTAACTGTTTTTTCCTGTTCAATAGCTTTTATGTTAAATTTAATCTTTTTTGTAGATCACTGCTGTTGTTGTCCGTGCTTTTAGAGTCAAATACAAAAAAAATCACTGACTGGATCAATGCACACAGTAAAAATTTGAGTTTGTAGCATATTGAAAACAGAGTCTATTAATATATTTTAGCTATAAACATAAAAAAATTATGAAACAGTTTCAAAATGAAAGTTTGTTTTAAACAAATATTAGAGTTTTGCTAAAATAAAAACATGGCTTTCATGTAAAAAAATAGCAAAAAGTAGTATGGCTTCCACTTAGGATTTGAATATAAATGGAATTTTCATATTATTATCTCAGTAACTATCATCATATATAGAATACTTTTATTTATAATAACTTACTTTTATATTTCTAAAATGGACTCTCGGTGTATTGTGAAGATTAATCGTCAACTCCTGGGCTCAAACAATACATCATGCTCAGCCTCTCCAGTAGCTGTAATGCAGTCATGCACCAACATGCTGACTATAAATTTTTCTATGATAAAGTTATTTTTCAATAAACTACTTTTGCTACAGTTTATACTAAAAAAATTAGATTTGAATATAAAAGTATGCACTATAGATATTTTCTCCAGTCTTTTATCTATTTACTATTTTGATGTTGAGTTTTCTTTTTGGAGGCACTGTATTGGTGGCTACAATAAGAAAGTATTTTACTATATGCATTATAGTCATTTAAAAATCACAAAACTTTAACACATTACTCTTGTGGTTTTGTAGAATATAGTAGACATTATTTTTCTTTTTAAAATCTCTAATCCAATTTACTGTACAGGCTGTAAAACCAAATACAACTGCAATAAAATGTGCAAATATGTCAGCAAAGAAACATTTTATCAATTCTTTTACAGGTGGACTTTGAAACTTGCTAAACTTGACTTTTTAGTGTGTTGAGAACAGTCTTCACTTTTTAAAATAAAAATAATTTATTCCCCAAATAGTTAACGTGCCCAATGTACACAAAGACTGAGTTAGATCTCTAGCACACGTCAAATAATATAAGAGAACCAGGTTATCATTTCAGAGATTTAGATATAACAACTATGGTTAGTTTTGCTATCTTGGTTAGTGGGGAACAGGAAACACTTATTCACAGCTGGTGGAAGTACAAACTGGTGAAGCAACTATGGAAATCAGTGTGGAAGTTCCTCAAAAAACTAAAAATAGATCTACCACATGATCCAACTACACCACTGCTGGGTATATATCCAAAGGACTTCATAGCCTACTCTAGAGATACCTGGTCATTCATGTTCCCTGTTCCTCTACTCACAATAATGAGGAAATGGAAACAGCCTAGATATCCATAAGCTGATGGATAGATAACAAAAATATATTTAAGCAATTGAGTATTATTCAGCTATAAAGAAATGAAATTATGACACTCACAGGTAAATGAATGGAACCTGACACAATCATTCTAAGCTAAGTAGCCCAGATCCAGAAAAACAAATGTCATGTTTTCTCCCATTTGTGGATTCTAGATTTCAATCTTCAAATACTTGTGTTTCATATGGAATGACAATAGAGGTTATTAAATTACTAAGGAACCACGGGGAACGGCTTTCACATTAGGGGAGATAGAATATACTGGTACAAATAGTTAAAATGGGATAATGGAATAGAAAAGATTAAATTGGAATGGTAGAGTAGAAGAGGAGAAGAGAGGAAGTGTAAGAAAGGAAAATAACACAAAAAAACTTTTTAAAAGTCATAAGGAAAATTATTACTATAGAAGTTTCCTAATACACACACACACACACACACACACACAAAATATATATATATATATCACAGAGTTAAAATGGAGATAAACTTTAACAGGGCAACAATTTCCATACCAGACACAAAGGATAACAAATAAAAATTCCACTGCCATCAATGGGTTAATTATTTTGGAACTGTTGGCTGGAGAGGTCCTATAGACCCCATACATTACAGGCTATTGCTCTTGCTCTTGGTTACCCTCCAAAATTTGACAGTAAGACTGTGTTGCGGAAGATACCACATACTTTAGTTATAGAACATGGAGAAATCAAGCTGGGACTGACCTGGAAGCTTCACCTGTACTGGCTAAATTTCATAATGCTGAAGGTACCAAGCATGCTTCCAGAAAAGTAATTATCAGTCTTACCCAGCTATGAACCCTGTGAACTATAATATGAATGGCCTGGCAAGACAGGCCCACTGGTATAAAGAGGCATGAATATCATGAGAGCAAGCAACCACTTTCTGATTGGATTTTTAAGTCCTGATCCACAAGGTAAAACCAAGTTTTGTTACCCATTATCAGAGCTAGACAGGCGAGAAGCCCTAGAGGAGAACCTAGCACTATTATTCTGCTAAACTTAATGACTTGTACTTATACTACATGTCAATACATCTTTCAAACCTTCTCTGAGAAACTTCTATTTGCAGTAGATATTGATTAACACAAAGACCACAACTAACCAAGGTGCAGAGAATATGAGACAGCAGAGTAAAGAGCCTTAAAATGGAATACATATAGCAACCCTCCTACCAAGGCTCAGGAATCACTGTGCAAAAAGGGTCAGAAAGAGTATAAGAGCCAGAGGTGGTAGATGACTACAAGAAAACAATGTCGTCACAGTAGAGCAGCTGCATATATGAACTCACAGTGGTTGTGGCAACATACACAAGATCTGTGCAAGCTCAAGCCAGACAAAAGTCCAGGATGGAGAAGGCAATCTGTAACAAACTCCTACTCCTAGTTGTTGAGCTTTTCGCTGCTTCAAGAGGGAGAAATCATTTTCTCTAAGAGCACAACCCTTGTAAGTAAAGCACACTCTAATGAAATAATCCACACATCTAAGATCATTTGAGTATCAGATTGGCCTTGAGGGGTTTAAAAAAGACGCCAAGATGAGTGGTTAGTGAAGGGGATGTGGATCTGGGAAGACTTAGGGGGTAATATGATCAAAATATGAAAAACTCCTGAAGAATTAATTTAAAAAATAGAGCACCTATGATGCTACTGACTATGAAGGAATTATAGCAATCCTTTTTAATAAACTGTTTTTAAAATTAGTCTAATGGCAAAAACATTTTTAAATGTTTGAAGGTATTATTAGAATTATCTCCAAGGCCAGTAAGACTGCTCATGTGGTAAAGACACCCACATTTCAATTCTGAAGACATTAGTTCAATTTCTAGGACCAATGTAAAGGTAGAAAGAGAGAACCAACTCCACAGTGTTGCCTTTTTACCTTCACATGTTTACCATGATCTTCCTGGACACACTCATATACACACACTATACACAACATGAATTGTTTTTAGAAAAAAATCAAAGGATTCATTTCCAGAAGTGTCCAATCTTTTGTTATTCTGATATGATGTTGCCATTTACATATGTGTTGGTCCACATTTAGTTATTATGGGATATATGCAGCCTATAGCTACAGGCTGAACATACTTGCAATTACCTCATTTTTTTAAAAATGAGAAAAATAACACAATAAGGTTAAATTAATGGACTTAAAATCTATCTATTGCTTATCGATAGCATAGTGCTTGTTAAGCACCGGGTATAAAGTAGGGAAAAAGCAGACACTGCCTCTGCCATCATAGAACTTATGCTAAGATCAAAGACTTGGGTTGTTAAGTTAATGGTAAGAGTGCAGACTGAGCATGTTTGGGGTCCTGGGTTCAATTTTCATCACAAATCAACCATCATAAACCAACAAAGCCTACTTAGAACTAGGAAGGGTGTGAGTAGTTTCTTTGCTGATTCTAACAAACCACCTAGTTGCCCAATTTACTTTACTAATTCTTATGACCCTTTTTGTTTTAACCCAGCTAGTTGAAACTTTAACTGTTTATTAAAGAGTTACCTAGAAACACCACCAACTTCTTAGGCAAAGCCAGAAACTGGATACTAGATACTAAACAGTCAATATATCAATCTAAAAGTAAAAGTCATAATTTTAGCCTATCAATAGGAGAGTATGTGGGTTATAATCAGAGCTGAGTTTTGAAACTAAACCTGCAAATAACTACTATATGGCAATTAAAATGTTTGAGGGAGAATTTTCATTATGGATATTTAGAATATACACAGAATTTGGAGAATAATACAATAAAGCTACACCATATATGCTGACCATGTTTAACAATGATAGATCAACACCCCTCTCTCTACTCTATTTCCTTTTTATTCATTAACCATTTCAATATGCATATAAAATGATAAAGACTTTAAAACATAACCACAATATCATAAAATTTAACAAGTCCTAATTATTTATAGCTTACACCCAAATTTCTTAAGTTGTGTCAATCTCTTTTTAAATAATGGATTCTGTTGAACAGTGATATGTGTTTACATCAAGTGTGTGTTTGGAGGTCAGAGGATAATTTGCAGTAGTTGGTTCTCTCTTCCACTCAGGAATTGAACTCAAGTTGAAGGGCATTACCAGATTGATCAGTTGAAATGCCTCTTTAACTCAATCAGTAGGTTCCCCTTATAATGTTTATATCTTGTGATTCATGTGCTGAAGAAACTATGTTGTTCATCTTGTACAAACTTACATGGTTTGAATTTTGTTGATTATATCACCATGATAGTAACATAAGAAATATCATTTCCCTAGGGAACTAATTTACTTTACTAAATGCTTAGGAGTGATGCTTCACAACAGGTAAGTGTGATGCACAAATGGAACCTTGAGAGGCTGCAAGTACTACTTCAGTGATCCCAGAACTCTAAGAGGGCTGGTGGTCATGCCAGAAAAGTGTCTGGCTCAGATACACAACACCAGGTCCCATAGAGGGGACTGTCCAATTAATGGTCTGCAGCCTAGGTTGTGCTCAAAGGCCAAGTATCTGAGGAGTCACAGGGCCTGATCCTGTTTCCAGCAGTGTGCGCTCTAGTTTACCTTGCTTTCTTTTTTTCTACAGGTGTAGCCACAAGGACAGGCACTTCAGGATGAGGTCATAATTTATTGAGGGTCCAGCTCTACCCTAATGGTGTGCTGAGGAAGATTTCCTTTCTGTGCATGCCAGAGAGCAGGCAGGAGATTTCATAAAATGGGTTTTGACCACATGTGAAACAGTGAGGTTCATTTAGTACTTTTTTCATAATGATAATTCTCCAGTTCACAAATTCTCTTGGTATATAGCTTTTTCTCACTGGTGGAAATACACTGAAGATTGCTGTGTACTAAGAAATATCAGTTTAAAAAGAACATTGGTGAATTAAAAGGGAAAAACCAATTTGCTGACTGTTCTGAAACTCATGTCAAATGATATAAAGAAAGAAGGATGGCCAATCCAGAGAAGACAAGGAAAAAAAAAAGAAAGAAAAAAGAAAATCTACCTTAAAATGTTTGAAGCACTCTATAACAGAACAAACACTAGGAGCAGAAATGCTAAGGTGAAATAGTCTTTTTCTCAACTTAATAAGCTTAATAGAGCAGTAGTTTAGAACTTCTTCTGTGATAAGATATTCAAACAGAACTGCATGATAACCTTAACAAGGACATTGCAGATAGTTGGAACAAATGACCTCTGCAGTCTCCTAAAGTCACAATCTCACTAAACCTCACTTTTCACACTTGTAAAGTTAAGGCATTGGATAAGCTGTGCTTTTGGGTTCCTTCATTTAATCAACAAACCATTACTGGTCGTTTTCCACAAGTCAGGCATTGCCAAGCAACAATGAGAAGATAAAGATAAAAAAGACTCAGCCTTTGCCCACAGAGAGGTCAAAATATAGTAGGTGACACAAACCTATGAAGAGACAATTTTAATATATGGTAACTGTACCCAAAGACTCACAGGATATAATGCAAGGACACAATAAGAGCACTTAAGTGTATGTAAGAGGATGAAAGATATCCTGGAATAGCTCTTTTAGTTATTTCTACAATGGGAATTTATAGGGGGCTAAAGAAAATAAAAATTGCTGTAGAACATTAAATATAAACAAAACACTTTGGCCTTGTGCATGAAACTAGTACTTCTTTGTATGTCCATGAGAGAATACATGTGTATTATTGTGGTGTTGAGGTTGAAACCAGAGCCTCAACACCACAAACAATCTACCACTAAGCTTTATCTTCAGATCTTCTTGAGAGTTATTATAGACTGCCCAAGCACAGGCATAACTAAATTAATAACTAGGACACACACTAAGAAATGTGTATTACGCAGTTTTGTTAGGTAGAAACCATAGGCAAAATGAAGAAGATGGTCACTGTTCTGTGTGCAGTCTGTTTTTAACTAAAAACATTATTATGTATCACATGGTTATAGTTCTTATATGGGAATAGTTTAAAATCTAATTTTTAAATTTTAATAAAATACAGAAAAGGTCTTTGTGATTTCTGTTCTAGAAATCCTAATATGTTTAGCTAGGTCAGTTGGATTAATCATATTTTTCCACATGCTCTAGAACCTTTCTTAACTTGATATATAACACATCTGAACCTTTAATTTTTCCAAGTGAAAACACAAACTAAAGCTTTGTTGGTAGAGGTAGAATAATGTAAACAAATTATAAAGCTTTATAAACAGTGGGGTTGAATTTAGATGTATAATATTTCAGTCATCCTGTTAAAACTTACTCATTATCTGATAGAATCTCTGGGATATTAGTGGAAGCCTCAACTTTTCCTTTTGAACTTAGTTCATAAAGTGCATGCAATAATACCTAATATGTATAGGCCAATTTTCTCATTGAAGTCCATGTTTTAACTTTTAAACTACTGTTATTTATTTGATATGTACACGACTATTTTAGTTTTTTTCTATTTTTTTAAATTGGATATTTTACTTACATTTCAGATGCTATCCCCTTTCCCCATTTTCCCTCCCTAGAAAACCCCTATCCAATACTCCCTTCTCCTTTTTGCTTTTATACAATTTTTTTAATGTTAACCAATGGCTTTATAAATTTGGTAATGCTCAATATCAATCAGAAGTGTAACCTAATACCCAACCTAGATATATCAACTATCTTTGACTGGTGGAGACATGTGAACATCCGCCTCCATGTCTGCCCCCCCCCCCCTCTCATCACCTAGCTCCTCCTCTCCTTCTCCTTCTCCTCCTCCTCTCCTTACTCCTCCCACCTTAGCTCCTCCTACATATCACCCTTCCTGTTAAAACTTTTCTCTCAAAATACAGTTAGAGCATAACTATACCAATTTATGTCAGTAAGGTGCAAGACAGACCTAATACCCAGTCCATCATTTTGTTGACTAAGTAGAACCTCTTTCATCTCTCCTAAATAAAAGACTTAGTTCTGAACCTGGCTTTTTTTTTTCTTGGCTTTAGAATGAATGTCAGATGAAAACCATCCTCTCAAATCTTTTCTCTCAAAGTAAATAGCAAGAATTGGCTATGAGACTATAAGTTTTCAACTCTATCAGAAACCCAGAATGACTGAGTTACCTGAGATTATGGGAAGCACAAAGCATAGCTTCTAAAACTTAGCCAATTTATAGAGACCACTGAACACCTGAACACTCCCTATACTACAGAAGATTGGAGCATCTGATCTTCAGCCTTCTGGCCCAGGATCATCTAACAGACCTAGTGGTGCAGAATTATTAAGGGCTGATTACTCTGTACAAGACTATTTTAGAATATCTAGCTTGAACACCTGGATCCTAAAATCCAAAATGTTCCAAACTCAAAATTTTTGAGGGCCAACAATGATGCCACAAATAGAAAATTGTGTACCCAATTTCATGTGAAGGTTCAAACTACAGGCTCATAAAAAAGTACTATAAAATTCCCTTCAAGTTATGTTCATAAGGTATAAATGATTCAAACAATTACTGCATTTAGAGTCAGTTCCCATTCAAAGATATCTTATTATATCTATGAAAGTATCCTCAACTCCTAAAAATTTTAAATCTAAATACTTCTGTTCCTACAATTTTTAAATAAGGAATATTCAACATATTATGTAATTTTCATGTATAAGACATAGAATAAACTTCCTGTGATTCCCCATTTTACCTGGACTCTTGAATAACAGTCATCCCAGAATCATTATTATATGCTCTGTCTGCCTACCCAATACAGGTAAAACTGGGTAAAATTCTCTGATTTGGGGTTTTTAAAAAATTAGTTTTATTGGGTGTTTGTGGCTCATGCTTTTAATCCCAGTTTTCAAGAGAGACATAGGTGGATCTCTGTGAGTTCAAATCCAGCCTGGTCTACAGAGTGGGTTCCAGGGCAGCCAAGGCTACACAGACAAACCCTATCTCAAAACAAAAAAGTTTCATCAAGCTGGGTGTGGTGGCCCATGCTATTAATCCCAACTTTCAGAACACACATGCAATCAGTTTGAGGCCAGCCTGGTGAGTTCTAGGACAGCCAAGGCTATAGAGAAACTCTGACTTGAAAAACAAAAAAGCAAACAAACAAACAAACAAAAAATCTCAAAAAAACCCCCAAAGTTTCATCAAGCATTCACACACGTGTATCCCTAAACAGCTTTACTATTTTTGAGCTTTCTTTCTACTAGTGTTCTTCCCAAGAAAGTGATAGACATTAAAAAACAAAACAAAAACTAACAACCACAACAAAATGCAGCATTATGCTAAAAATCTTAGAATTTTGTCAGACTAAATGCTACTCTTTTTATTGTACTCAGTGGTCATACCTAAATTTCACAACTAGGCCTGTAGCCGCAGATTGACCTATTTAGAAACTGAAAAGAAAATAGAGAATGGAACACACAGCTAACTTTCAATAACAATGAATAATCCTTAACATATTTATCTGTAATTAGAATACAGCTTAATGTACTTACCTGAGATTATAATTAAAGTAAGAGTCTATACCTTATTTAGTAGCTCTACCTCATCAAGTTAATTATGTAGTAACTATGCTAATGTGTGACAAAAGGACAAAGAAGGGATTGAATGGCTAACACCACTATATAAATATTTAGTAGCATTCATTCAATGAAGGCAACTGCACAGGTGTGTAGTCAAAGTTCTATCAGAGTATATTCAGTGTAAAGGCAAAAATGCAAATATTATCTACTTATATGGTATTATATACAGTTAGCAAAAATGTTTAATGAAGAATAGGAAGTAATATTAACAGCTGCATTTTATTCGCTTAGACTGCTTCTACTCTTAAAAGGTGAAGATGGCTACTATTACAAACTGACACAATGTCTAGATAGGTAAACTGACTATTGACCCTATTACTCAGATATGTATATAAAATTAACTTAATTCAACATAATTAAAATGCAGTAATAGCAATACATCAAATAAATATCAACAGCCAATTTTCTAGGTATATATCAATTAATATTATGTTGTCATTAAAAAGAATCAGTCACCACATATAAAAAAGTCATCTGGGGATACTCTTCTTGTACTATAAAAATATTAGTAACACTTCAGACACATTAATCTATATAAATCACAAACTGGTGAGCAATCTGCAAAACAAAATAGATTTTGTATCTCAATTCCTTCAACTAATAATCTTCCCACAACTTTAAGTAATAAGCTCCTAGTTTGAATAGCAATCAATACAAGTATTTATTAAGAACTCATAGATATATTAACCCAAAAAGCTGCCTTTCCCAGTACAGTGGAAAATTCTTCATTTCGAAAGCAGCTGTTGACATGATAGTAATAGTAATTTAACTAATTTTCCCCAGAACCTCAGTGAGGGGTTCCTTCAGAGGGCCAAGAGTATCTACAGTTTTCGCTCCATAAGCCATATTAGAAGCACAACTGTCTTTGGCAAGATAGGTTTTTAACCTATGTCCCAGTAGACTGTGAGAGCATACATATAGTTTTGTTTTGTGTGACACTGTGACACGGCACCATCATATGAGTTCAAGCTCAAAAATCACACAATCAAGTTACAAAAAATAGCCTACAAAATCACTCATATAATGTTCTAAGTTCACAGTTTTCTGTTGAGTTGCATATGACTTGTGTGGGTTAGGCACCGCTGCTTGTAGACAATTAGTGTTGGGTCATCTTTTCTAATTTTTAAGCCCAGATCTTCATTGTTCATGCACTGAGTTATAAAGACTTAAAATTATTGCCAAATGCTAAAAAACTGATTTTATAAAAAACAATAAATGTTTACAGTTTCATAAGTCAGAGCTTAAAATCTATCTTATATATAGTTTCTTGCACATTTAGCTTCAGATTTTCTGTTTTAGGAGTTGTTATTTCTCTCCCACTAACCTGAAGGTTATCTGAAACAATCTATAAGTCTTTGGCAAACAGCTAAGGGAGAAAGAGTACTGAGAGGAAGAGATGGAGTAAGGAGAGGAGAAGATGAAGGAGAGGAGAAGCTAGGTGATGAGAGAGAGAAAGAGAGAGAAAGGGAGGGGGCATGGAGGCAGATGTTCACGTGTCTCCACCAGTCAAAGATAGTTTATATATCTAGGTTGGGTATTGGGTTTCACTTCTGATTGAGCATTACCAAACTGATAAAGCCTTTGATTAACATTTAAAAAAATTGTATAAACGCAAAAAGGAAAAGGGGGCATGGGATAGGGGTTTTCTAGGGAGGGGAAATGGGGAAAGGGGATGGCATCTGAAATGTAAATAAAATATAAAATAAAAAGATTAAAAAAAAGTCTTTGGCAAACAAAGAGGAATCAGTTAACAGACTAATCCTACATTTGCCACCTGTTTTATATTCAATTAAAAAACAAGAAACTCAAAAGGCCACCTCCCGCAGAGCAAAAACAAAACCCAAGAGCAGTCTCATCCTTAACATTGCCAATTTTAAATTCCTCATTATGCTTAGGAAAATATAATAAAACAACCAGCCACAACCCAGAAATGTAGCTTAGTGGTAGAGGACCTGCCTAGCCCTGGAAAAGTCTCAATATTGTAAACCAACCAACCAACCAACCAATCACTACCATCACCACCACCAAGAACAACAAACAAATAAAATTCAAAGAAAAAGAAAACCAATCCCAACTCAAACAAAAACCTATCAAGACTACAGACTGCAAAAACAATTAACAATGCGTTCTCGTTTTGTTTTGTTTTTTTAAAAAAGCTGACTATTACAGTCTTGAGGGAAGAAAAGGGATGGTTGTTTCTTAAATAGCTAGTCAGGTTGCAAAAAATCCCTGACAGAGTCCTGAAGAGGTAAAAGGGGTAATGACAGAGAAGCAAAGTGCCTAGAGTTAGTCAGCTGGAACAAAGCTGGTTGCTCGGGAACATTTCTCTCTTATAGGAAGGTGACTATGAAGCTGCAGAACAGGAACCACTTTGGAGCTTCATTCTGCCCTTTATTCTCTTCCGCTTTTGCATACGAAAAACATAGTAAGAGGAGGTAAAGCAGTGTAACCAGCAACTGGAACAAGCAGAGCAAAATCCACCTTGCTTCTATGAAGAAAGTCCTGGGATCCTAAATTCCTTGAGGGGAACAGGACAGGACGTGAGCATTCTAGTAAGAAGCTAACTCAGGGCTTTAATTTCTAAAGGCCAGCAAGCTAAAACAGTAAAATCTGATAGCAAACAAAGGCCAACACTAAAATGTAAAGTCTAAACAGGAAAATTTGGAATTTTTCTGGTGCTCTGAAAACTACTATGATTTATTTTTTGCCTGAAAGGCCAGGCAAGTAAAAAGAGGAAGACAGACATAAGTAGATAAATAAGCACAAATAAGGCAACCAATCCAAAGCTAAACAGAAATAAAACACCCAACCTGGAAACATATCCAAAAGTAACATTATACAGACTGAGCAGGTCACATTTGAGAATATATAGGTATATTCATAATATCCATGCAGGTGACAACAATTATTTTAAAAAAACATACATTTGAAAGACAGTAATGAGGGGTATATGGGATAGCTTAAAGGGAGAAAAGGGGAGGAAAGGTATTATAATCTCAAAAATAAAAAATAATTTAAAAAGCATTCCAATTTACAGAACAAGATAATACTTGACTTCTGTTTTAAAGCTTTGTCATTGTGAAGTTTTAAATATTTGATGTGCAATATTATATAATCTTTTTTCCTTTCTTTCTTTCTTTCTTTTTTTTTTTTTTTAAGACAGGGTTTCTTTGTGTAGTCCTGGCTGTCCTGGAACTAACTCTGTACATCAGGCTGGCCTCGAACTCAGAGATTCACCAGCTTTTGCCTCCAGAGTGCTGCGACTAAAGGCATGCACAATCACTGCTCCACTATTGTTTATATTCTTGTGGAACATTTTACTTTATTCTATGCTAATAAGAAAATCTCATATAGAAACATGGAATTTGAAAAATACCTCCAATTTAAATAATATACTAAAACTAAAGAAGCAGCATCAAAGAAAAAAAATTTTTGTTTTACCCTTGAAATACAAACCATGACCATGCCCACAACCATTTCCTCATGGTCCTATTTTTAAATTTGCTATTATAAAAAGGGACATCAACAAAACTTATAAAATCTAGGAATTGTTGGTGCTATATAATCATAATCTACTTTTATTTTCCTAAAAGATTTTTAGCATATATTTGGTATGGTGTGTATGTACATGTGGTACATTGACCCAACTGTGCAGAGGCCAGAGCAGAACATCAAGTGTCTTCCTTTATCATGTTCCTCCTTACTGCCCTTGAGACAAGAACTCTGACTGAATTGGTCTCGCTATTGTATTTAAAACTACTGTAATTAAACAGCATAGTAATGGTATAAAGAGACTATGGAATGGAAAAGAACTGGCCCTAGAAGAAAAGTCACATATTTAGTCCTTACTATCATTGACAAAAAAGTGCTAAAAACACAAACTGGAGAAGGGACAATAAATAGAGTTGGAGAAATCACATATTCAAATGTAGAAGAATGAAATTAGACCCATATCTCTTACCAATTACAAAAATCAACTAAAAATAGATTAAAGACCTAAATATAAAACTGGAAACTGACACTACTAGAACAAGAATAAAGAAAACACTTTAGGATACAGAGGCACAAGCAATGATTTTATAGGTAGGAATATAAAAGAACAGTAGATGGATGCATTTTTAATAGGACTTTAATAAGCTAAAAGATTCTACACAGCAAAGGAAACAATAAATAAAAGAGATAATTTATAGAATAGAAAAAATAAAAAGTATACACATGACAAAAGGTGGTCAGAATCTACAAATAATTCCAATTAACAACAAAATAAAATTTTTAATAATTCAATAAAAAATGAGCATGAGACCTAAATAGAAATTTCTCAAAATAATATATATAAATGACCAACAGGTAAAAGAAATATTATACTGTATAGCACTAATCATTGGGGAAATACAAAACAGAATGACAATGAGGTATCTCCTCTTTCTAATAAGACTAATTACAAGAAAGACAAATGATAACAAATGCTAATGCAGTTATGGAGAAAAAGAGAATCCTTGATGGGAATGCATATTAGTATACCTATCACTAAAAAATAGCATGCGATTTCCTCAAAACCTAAAAACAGAACTACAATATGATCCAGCAATCATATTATTGATTATATAGCCAAAGGAAATAAAATCAATCAAACGAAAAGATATGCCTGCACCTCTACACTTACTATAACACTATCCAAATAGTCAAGAAATGGAAAGGTAAGTGTCTATTAAGTGATGAAGGGATAAAGAAACATGGTATATATACACAAAAGAATACTCTTCAGTTATACCAAAAAATGAAAGTGTGTCATTTATGATTGTTTCTATGGGAATGTATGTCATTCTGTTAAGTGAAATATGACAGATACAAAAGACAAGTACTTCATTAGCTCATTCATATAGAATTCAAGTAAGAAAATCTTATAGATGGAGTAGAGTCACAATTACCATAAGTTTAAGAAGAAAGAAGGGAAGAATATGACAAGCCTGATAAATGGGTATTACATTAGTTAGAAGAAAGAAATTCAAGTGTACTACTGCACAGATCGGTGGCTACCATGGTGAGTTATTATATGTTTTTAAACTCTTAAGAATTTTTAATATTTTCATATTCTCACCATAATGAAATAATAAATGGAGATAAACATCACACAATATATACATTATCAAAACATATTAGAACACAGACATATATATATTCTTACATATCTGTTATTTAAAACAAAATTTTCCTTTGATTTTTAAAATGAAATGGAACACACACACATATATGTGTATACATATGTATACATATACACACATCCATATTGGTACTGTCATTGATAAGAGCAATCACCTAAAATTAAAATTCATTCAGTCCTAAAGAACAGCTGTAACACAATCAGAAATTATTACTACACTTTGCAGCATCAACAATCAGTACCAGAACCATATATTAACAGAAACTTGCATCTTCTAAATATTTCTTATATTTCAGCAGGACAAACACGTATTTTAAAACTATTTTAGTTACAAAGCTGTGACATTTATAAAAGACAAACTTTATTAAGTGAATAGGAAAATTTTAAATATCCATACAATTATTCAGCTGTTTCCTTTCTTGTTTATTCAAAGGCAACAAAAGAAAGATAACATTTTCTCAAATTAGAATAAATTAATTTGCAGGCTCAGCATTCTTTCAACAGCCTATAAAATAATTGTTTTTAAAGCCAGATTATTTATTTGGTAGTTGTTGGTGAATCAAGGTGCTTTCTTTCATTCAAGGTACTTCAGCTATTTAGTAATGATGCTGTATTCAGAATCCTATTTGTAAATGGACTTTCTAAATGGTCACTTTTGGGCTTGGAGTTCATACTCATTGACATAACAAAGGGATAAACATGGGTGCTAATGATGTGAGGCATTCAGCCTTCAAGACAATGGCTAACTCTGAAACAGAAAAAGTTTAAGGAACATGGGGCTTTTTGTTGTTAATTCTGTATGCCTAAAATGTTTACATGTTTGAAGACAAAAAGGTTTAGTGATTTGAGAGCAATGATGGAATGACAAATTCCATCATTAAACTGGTAAACTGGTAGACATTTGTAGCTAGTAATAAAGTGCTGAGACCTGAAGCACATTCCTAGAGCCTAATTACATGGCAAATCCCAGTATCTGAGAGAAGGCAAAACAGCTAGAAGAATAACTGATAAGACTGGTTGCTATAGTAACTGAGATAAATTTCTATACTGACTATGATGAAAAAAATACTGAGGTTGCTGTAAGATATGAAGTCCATAGTATGTCTTGGTTGCTTTTCCTTCCATTTTGAATCATGAGAGCAGACTAACATAAAGATACTTCAATTTGAAGTAAGGGAATAGGCAGAATTCCACTTTGAAGATCAAGAAAGCAACCAATTAAGGATTTAGCTGTTTAGCTGAAAAATATATCGAAGGCAGAGTGGAACAGAACTTATGAAAGGAAGATCATGGAAAATAACTTAAAGTTCTATAAATAGAATAAAGAAACACAGGTTATCAATTCAAATAAAATATCCATAGGGTATAATAAAGTGGCTACAAATTTTATTACTTTAAGCAAAGCTTAAACTAGGTACTAATCTCTTGTGTATCCCTATGACAAAAATGATCAGAGAAATTATATATAGTATCTCAGCTACCAGGCCACAGAAGGTAGCTTATAATCTGGTCCCCATATTAGGTGCTTAGGGTGACATTCACCTCTTCAATCTCCAGCAAAATTTCCATGATCTCAAACTACTACCCCTTCTAATATTATCTCCACTATACTCCCAGAAAGTAGCTACCAAATTTGCAGCAGGAGTATAAGGAAGAAAAAAAACCCTCTCACTTGAGGATAAATTTTTCAGGCTTTATCCCAGTTATAACAATAAATAGAAGAGAACTGAATAGAATATATTGGTTGTTGTACCAGAGTTACATGCCCCAAATCAGAAACTATATTCTATTCTATAAAACTACCAATGTGATGCTGAAAAAAGAACTCAGTCTATAAATTACCCACCATGCAAGCATGAAGACCTGACTTCTGATCCCAAGAACACTTGTAAGATAGGCATGGGGGCTGGAGAGGTGGTTCAGTGGTTAAGAGCACTTGCAGAGGACCCATGTTCAGTTCCAGCACCCACAAAGACACTTACAACCATTAGAAACTCTACTTCTAAGGGATTTGTTGCCTTCTTCTGCTCTGTACAAACACCAGACACAGATAGATTACATATTCATATATGCACGAAAAACATCTATACACATAAAATAAATAAATCTCTTTTTAAAAAAACAAGACAGGTATATTGAAATGTACCTATAATCCTATTACAGATCACAGATTGGGGTTTTGTGAGCAGCTAGTCTTGCCCAATAATAGAACTTCAGTGAGCAATCCTATCTTACAATATAAGACAGGATTACCTTACAATATAAGGTAAATGATGACTGAGGAAGACATCTGATATCAACTACTAGCCTCCATAAGCACATGAACCCACAGGAGCACTCTCATTTTCATACACATGCACACATATTTTTTAAAGACTATTTTTTAAAGACTAACTGAGATTAGTACTCCTGAGTACTAATCTCAGTACTCAGGAGACATAGGCAAGAGGATTTCTGTGAATTCAAGTTAGCCTGGTCCACATGGTGAGTGTCAGGCCAGTTATGCCTATTAAGACTCCTCCTCAGCACTTGCTCAATTATGTTCATAGCACCTTTATTAATAGCCAGAAACTGGTAAGAACCTAGATGTCCTTCAAATGAAGAATGGATACAGGAAATGTGGTACATCTACACAATGGACTACTATTCAGCTATTAAAAACAAAGCTATCATGAAATTTGCAGACAAATGGATGGAACTTGAGAATATCATTCTGAGTGAGGTATCACAGTCCCAAAAGGACATGCATGGTATGTACTCACTGATAAGTGGATATTAGCCATAAAATACAGGATACCCACGCTAGACTGAACATACCCACAGAGGCTAAACAAGAAAGAAGGCACAAGCGAGAATGCTTAAATAACACTTAGAAAAAGGAATAAAATAGTCATAAAAAAGCAGATGGAGGGAGGGAACTGGGTAGAAGAGGGGATGGGGAAGGGAACAGGGGGTTCAGGATCAAGTGTGGAGAGGGACAGGAGAGATGAACAAATGGTCATCAGGATGAATAGAAATCTTCAACTGACCAGGGTGGAGAGGTACAGGGCATCAACTTGACAGAGACCTGGGATAAGGGAGGCACCCAAGAATCAATGGAGGAGACCTTAGCTATGACACATAGCATTAGGGATATGAAACCTGAAGGGGCCAACTCCTATAACCAGGCAGGAACCCCAGTGGAGCAATAGGGACACCAACCAAACCACAAACCTCTGACCCAAAATTTATCCTGTCTACAAGAAATACAGGGACAGGGGATGAAGCAGAGACTGAGGGAATGGCTAATCAATAATAGGCCCAACATGAGATTCATCCCATGATACTATAGATCCCAATCCGTGATACTATTAATGATATTCTGTTATGCTTGCAGACAGGAGTCTAGCATGGTTGTCCTCTGAGAGGCCTCACCCAGCAGCTGACTGAAACAGATGCAGACACCCACAGCCAAACAGTGGATAGACTTGGGGACTCTTATGGAAGAATAGGAGGATGAATTATGGGCTCCCAAAAGGGGATAGGAACTCCTCAGAAAGACCAATCGAGTCAACTAGCCTGGTCCCTTGGAGATCTGAACCATCAATCAAAGAACATACACGGAGGCCTCCTAAACATATGTAGCAGATGTACAGTTTAGTCTTCATGTGGGTCCCAAACAACTGAAGCAGAGGCTATCCCAAAAGCTGTTGCCAGTCCACTGGATATGTTCTTCTAGCTGGGCTGCCTTGTCTGGCCTCAGTGGAAGGGGATGCACCTGGCCCTGCAGAGACTTGATGTGCCAGGGTAAGGGGATAACCAAAGGAGGCCCCACCTTCTCATAGGAGAATAGGGGGAGAACTATAGAAATGGGTGACCAGGAGGAGGGATATATTAAACAGGATGTAAAGTAAACAAATAAATATTAAATAAATAAAACAAAAATGTAAAAATAAAGTGTCATTTTCTACTTTCATAGAATTTTAAAAGACTTTGAGAAATAAACAAAAAACCCAACAGAATTGTAAAAAAATAAAGAATTGAAAATTAAAGAAAAAGACTACCCATGAACTTAACCTATAACTACTTGTTTGTAATATTTTACTTTGTTTTAGCTTTGGCTTTTTGAAGCAGGAACATGGTATACAGCCTAAGTTGGTCCTGAACTCATGATTCTCCTGTCCAGTACTAATATTACAGGTGTATACCATGTCTGCTTTTAACATTTTTAGAAAGTCATGTTTTGTGTCTTATTTTATGAAATAAGTTATCATAAGATAGTTTTTAACTTACATTAATTTGTACGGATTCAAATTAAGTCTCCGAACTGCCATATTGCTACCAACTGTCCTACCTCCATGAGTCACCAATTGACAGTTGGAGGTCACTAAATTTAGAAGCTAAATTTACTAATTAATATGTAGAAGGTTTTTCTCCATGTCAGTATGTTACATGAGTATGTTAAAACTACATTGATATATTTCTATCAGCCTACAGAGCCAAGAGAAATCAATATAATCAATCTATGACTGAATGCAAACTGAGAACAGCCAACCATTTTTATGGTAGTTTTAACAGATTCTCATGTAGCCAAGGCTGGCCTGAAACTCACCATACAACTGAAGATGAACTTCAACTCCTGATCCTCAATGCCTCCATCTCTCAAGTACTAAATTAGAAACATGTTACTATGACTAGCTCAAACAGCCGTTTACAAGTATTTTTTTCCTAAACACACTAATATTTTGAAAATATTTTACAAATAAAAATGTGTGCTGAGATGGGTATAGTGGAACAGGTCTGCAATCCCAGCACTGGGGATGCTAAGACAGGAGGATGAAGGGTTCGAGGCTATATACTAAGACAATGTCAAAACACACACACACCCCACCACCACCAAGCAAAAACATAGGAATTTTCATTTCTGGGTGGAATGCTTTTGATGCCTAAGTAAAGTGAGAAAATGGAGTTTTCAATAAAGAAAACTATTCAATTTAGGGACGTTTTCAGACCTAACTATTCTGGTTTTGTGGGGTTTCCTTTTTTTAAATTTCTCAATGTGTATATCAGGTATACGTTAACTACAATGCTTAGCTAGACCTAACAATTCCTCCAGATACTTTGACCTCTGTTTCCATTATTCAGTCCATATTTTCCCATTTCTCCAACCTAAACATGGTGGCTTGCTGTTAACACTAACAAGACCCCTGGAAGTGAAACAAAACTACATGTTCCCCGTTGTAGATAAGCTATTCAATCATTGGTTTTCATTCTGACTTAAAGGAAATGAATGAGCCATAGTTAGAAGCCTGTAACAGTCAATGTCTTTTGAGATGTAAAGCATGAAAAATGTGTGAAATAGAAGTAGACCACTTTTGTGGCCTGACTTAACAAGTTACGTGCCAAAAATCTGAAGCATAGCTACTTACTATAATTCTCTGTCCATTCAAAAGTGGCAGCATCACATAGATAAGGGATCAAAAGACCTGAATTTTAGCTTCAATTACAAAGTAATGTGTCACTTCCTTCTCTAAGTCTAGGTTTCACTTTCAGACTAAGCCAAATTATGTCTAGTTAACTCCTAATCTAAAAAGGCACTATTTTATTCTAAGGCCCTGAGACCTAGAAAATCTAGGATTTTAGCTATCACTAAAAAGTAATGTTGAAAATATTACATTTATTTTTATAAAAATGTTCTCAGTTGCAGTCCTTTAGAATATATAGGTATAATTCACAGTTGGGAGAGGTATCCAACTACATATTACTTAGGCAGTAAGTAATTTCATATCCGTGGATCTTGAACCATGCATGTATCAATGCTATCACTGTTTGTTAAAATAAAAGAGTATAAAAACAAGTAAGCCAGTCCTGGTGGAGCAGGCTAGTAAGCCCAGCTACTCAGAAAGCTGAGGCAGGCCACAATGTTCAAGGCCTGCCTAGGCTACAAAAAGTCTATGCTAGCTAGCCTGGGCAACTTAGCAGATACACATTAAAATAAAAACAAAAAAAAACATAGGCTGTGAACGCTGCTCAGTGTTAGAGTATATCTAGCATGCATCAGATACTAGATTCACTTGTGAGTACAATAAAAACAAAACAACACATACACACACATGATACCTATAGATTTCTCCAAGAACGAAAGTTTATCAATAAAAGTATATACTACTAAGTCTCAATAAAATGACAGACATTTAAATTTCAAAGGGTTCTCAAAATGCAATTTCAGTTTAAAGTTAAGGAAATGAGATGACTCACAGTGTTGGATTCTTTTCTACTACACCTCAGTTCCTCCTGCCTTTCCCGCTGTATTAAGCAGCAGAGCAGAAAAAATGTCACATTATGAAACAGAGCTAGTATAGAGGTCTGTAATTAATTCACTATGGCATCATGGATAAGCCACTTTCTCACTACATGCTTTAATTTTCATAATGTTTTGGGAAAGAGTTCAACTAATTCCCATTTCTAGACATAAAAATGACTTATAGTCCTACATAATAAAACAAAAATATAGATTCTTAAAAGAGAAACTTGGAATTCGTAGCCAAGAGAACCGAAAGGTTTGGTCTGCTGGCTGTAAATAAAAGTATCAGTTCAATTTAGAAGGTTGGTACAAAAGCACTTTACTCTGGGATCTACTGGGGGAAGATATCTTTATATAGTGTACAACAGCTGTAATGCATTAGAATAAACATTGCACTAGTGTTTGGTGAGCTGGTTTCAAATGCTAGCTCTGTTGCTTGCAAGTTGTTTCTCCAAGAACAATATATTTAACTTCTCTAAGATCATATATGTAAAAATGCAGAAAGTACCAATCAAAAAAATCAACACAAGGGTACACATTACAAACTGGGTAAGAGGTGGTCTGCCACGGTGGAAACATAACTGCACTGGACTCAAACTCTAACAACTGGACTGTTTATTAAATTAGCTTTCAAAATATAAATTAATAAATAAATAAGAAATATAAGTAATAAATCAATATTAGGGAACAGACTGTGTATTTAAATTCTGCTGATTAACAAAATATGAGGCGTGTCTCAAGTGTATACTCAATTTAGTACAATTTAGTGAAATGCTTTAAGTATTCCCAAACACACAAACATGAAGAAGCATTTCTTCAATTGGCCAAACTCGCTCAATTAGCCTCTTAGAGTTTATGTAGTACCACTTTGGTTCATGTCAAGGAACAGAAGACGTTTCTCATGATCAACCAGCTAGTGATGCCACCTGTTTTCCAAAATCACAATTTGTCACTGGGTTTTTTAAGCTGCTAGCTGCCAAGCTAAGTCTGCTCCCAGTACCTTAAAATATGCCACAGAGGATGGAGGAAAATATAAACAAAGCCATCCCTTTTATGCCTTCTCAATATTAGTAACTGTCCTCAGGTCCATTTCTCCAGATAAGTGTATTTTCTTCCAATTCTCTCACTAATACAGTAGAAGGGAGGACATAAAATCCAAACAAATCTTGTCATTTTATCCATAGAGCTCTCAACATGCTCATTTTGGGGGTAAGATAGAGTTAAATTTAGGAAAGTGGGACCCACAGGACTTTAAAAAGAAGCTAACTTTTCACCTACTATAAAGTTCTTGAGAAGCTCTATCATCCCAAGGGGGAAACAAGTGCCTATCAATTCTCTCATGACTCATTGGGTTCAAACAAGTAAAACAGTTCTAAGTTCTATATACTTCCTCCTGCAGTAAGTACTCTATAAAATTAACAGATTCAGTGCCAAGAAAAAAAAAAGAGAGACAAATTCACGTTGGAATACATTTTCTATATCAGGTATTGAACTAACAATTTACAAAGGTTCTGACATAACTATTCTTTCTAGACTAAACTTTATTCAACGAGAAAAAAAACAATATTCAGAAAGCTCTGAAATGCTAACAATAGTGAAACTGATAATTTCTCCTTCCCAACTTAAAAAAGAAAAAAGAAAAGAAAGAAAAAATTAAAACAAAACAACCCATAAACGCTTACACAGTGTTTTATTCTCTCACTTAACCAGAACCGACAGTTTCTTACTTTGAAGGAAAAGCCACACAGAGACTTTTTTTCAGGAGAATCCATTATATTTGAAAATCTAAATGCATTTTTCTACCCTGTTCTACTGAGTTCTGAACCTGGATCAGATACTGAATTTCAAGGCGATTCAGTGCCAGCTCAAGGCAGATCACTATCATTCCCAAATCTCACAATAGTGACAGACAGGTTCCTGGAAACACACACATTAGTAATCTATCAACATACATTTTTTTCTGATCTTGTTGCTATAACTTTGGAGAATATAGTGTATATAACATATAGCAGATTTTTGAAAGCCCTTCCAAAATGTACTTGTCACACGATTTCCATCAGAGAATTTTTTCCACGGGGTAACTCTAAACACTAAGAGTTCAACTCTATCTAAGCACCATACACAAACATACATACACATTTTACCATTTCATTTTTAAGTCCTTATAGTTGGAGAATATATTTCAGCACTTCTAGTTACAGACGTGTCAGGAGAAGAGTTTGTGAAATAATTTTAAACTGTATTTTCACTCTGAAATGTGGAGGGGAGTCAAATAAGTTAAGTCCAAATCCTGGTCAGAGACGCTTTCCTACTAGTGAACTTCCTAGTCAGAGCTAGCCATATTAATCACCAGGAAAACATCTTGCAAGATGAGAGAAAGGGCAGCAAGCTGGGCTCTCCTTCCAAGGACCATATTACTCAGCACTTGTTTGTAGATCTGTACTCGGCTGTGTACATTTATGTCCAGCTGCCCTTTCAGACCACATCATTCTCTCTAATGCTAAGGATCTTGTCTACAATTTCTTCTGGCACACAGTAAAGTGCTATTTCAGTAAAACATAGCTGAGGTGGAACACTCACGCAGGCTGGAAGACCTCCTTAAATAAATACCTTCCTTCTCCCCGCTTCCTTTTTTATGCAAAAGAAAAGGTGAGTGGCAAATAGGGTCGAGTTACAGCCGCTTCTGAAATGAATAGTTAAGCTAGAATTTTTTTTGTTTTTGGTTTTGTTTAAGAAAAAAAAAAAAAAAAAAAAAAAAGAGCTGTGGAAGTTCAATTTCTCTTGCTAACGCTCCTTTTGGTCCCGGAGGGTCAAAACTGATGTTGGAAAGGTAAGCTTTGAACCCCGCAAATACAAATCGCTGCCTCTGAGGCACGAATGCCATCCACTCGATGGCTGACTAAGACAAGAAAGGGGTACCGAAAGAGTCCCCGAGCCGCTCACTAGGGTAAAGGGTGGAGGAGGAGGATTCCCTCTCCCTCTCCCAACTCATCCTGCCCTAAGAAGTCCCAGGTCTGGGTTCTGAGGTGTCCAAGTGAGACTAAGAGGAACTGCGGTGACGGACACAGCGGGATGTGGGAAAGGAGTGTAGAGAGATGCGGGGAGAAGCAAGAGACTAGGATGTCCGAGCTCTGGGCCCGGGCTTCTGTTACTTACCCTACAGGATAGCCGCCCCCCAGGTGCACATCTTCAGGGGCATCATAGAATTCCTCAGTGTCGCTTTCCGACGCCATTTATAGGACACACCCGCGGGTGAGGGGGCCGGCTCCGCCTAGAGAAAGGGTGATTCTGAGCGTCTCCTCCTCGTCAGTTAGAGTGTGGAGAGGTGGGTCCCGGGCGTCGCTGAGGAGGGCACAGATGACGTGGAGTGAGAAGTCGGTTAGGGACAGGGGGCCACCCTCAGTTGCTGGGCTAAGGGGGGGGGATGACCTGCAAAGCGACTGCCTGAGGTGGTTGCAGTGGGTCTGGGATTGTTGCCGGGCGACCCGGGCGCTAGGTGTATGGGGCGCGCTAGTGAAGAGGCTGTGGCTCTTCTCAGTCCAGGAGAGCAGGCAGCGGGCGTGCCAGCGACAGCAGCTCCAATTTCTCCCGCAGCGGCAATTACAGTTGCAGGGAAAGCTACTAGCCCGCAAAATACCGACGCGCACCTAACCTCGCGAGACTTCGCGTCCGGCCGGTAAAGCGTGGGCGGGGCGGAGAGGTGGCGGGGGGCGGTCCCAGAGAGGCAATCTTCTGATTACTAAAGCCGGAGCAGCCTGTCAAAATGGCGCAAGCGTGTTGAGCTTTTGGTAGAGGCCGGAAGTAGTGGGAATAAGGGCGGTGTCTAGCCTGCGGAGGGGCGGAGTCTAGGACTTGCGCAGGAGCAGCTGGGTGCCAAAACTCTGAGGCACGCCCGACTTCGGTGGAGTTTCGTTTAGTGGTTTATTTACTAATTCGGCTAACTGCAGTTCGAAAGAAGCATTTTGAGAGGAATGATTTTAAGTCTCTTCCGTTTATCATGAGAGAGCGATGCGGGCATTTGGGATTGTATATTACTTAGTCGTTTTAGCCAAGTCTGAAATACCCGCCTTAGGGTTTTGGCACTTTTACCATCTCTAGTCTATAGGAATAGACCTGTCTTGTTCACTTACTATTAGATCCCTAATTGAGATCCCTACATATCGTCCAGATGGCCAAGGGGCAAAGTCCCTAAGAAAGAGATAGCTGGGGTGTGTCCCATTTCCAAAGAGGAATGGTGGATTTATTGCTGGAGCTGAGCCAGCATTAGAACTTCAACTTTCTCTCTGTGCTTATTTGTCATCACTGCCCATGATGTGACAGAAATTATATACTGCCCAAGATATGTGTCACATCACACACACACACACACACACACACACACACACACACACACGGTGAGGGAGAGGGAAACGGGGGGGGGAGAGGGAAACGGGGGGGGGGGAGAGGGAAACAGGGAGAGAGAGGGAGAGGGAGGGAGGGAGAGAGAAGGAGAGAGACATAGAGGGAGAGAGAGACAGAGAGATTTGATTGAAATACAAACATATCACAGAAAACAGGATACTAAGACTAACATCTTCAACTGCCCAATGTCGGGTGACTAAAATAGAAAGGTAGATTTTGAAAGACTGAAATATTCTTTCTGAAACAAATGGTCATTCATTGCGCATTAAAGTGATAATATTGACTTTCAGTGTTTTCATGAGGCACATTTATTTCTTCCACTGACATCTTGGAGTAGTTCACGCAGCCTTAATCAAGATGGCAGCACAAAAGCTTGGATTGGGACCAGGGACATAGCCTCAGAGAGATTAGAAACACCATGCTAGATCTAGTGTGGACTGGTGGATTTCTATAAATTTAAATACTATAAATTCCATTCTGAAACATCCTGGAGGAGTTAGGAAAAACAGAACATAATCAAATATGTTAATATTTCACATTAGAACATATGATAGTTTATACAGATAAACAAAAACTAGTGTATAACCTCATTCTTCACAGATAACTGCTGCCAAATGAGATTAGGATTGGCAATTTGATTGTTAAATAAGTTCCTTAGAACAAACTGTGTACTGTATTTACGTCATTTCCCCCTCCTTCCAACCCCTCCCATATCATTATCTTCCCAGTGATAAGTCTCCTTTTCTTTAAATATATATATATGAAAAAATATAGAAATACAACCTGCTGATACAGGTTTATGTTGCTCATATATCTTTTGAGAACTGACCACATTTATATATGTATTATATATATATATAATATATATATATATATTATATATATATATATTATATATATATGAATGTTTTTAGATGAAGGTTTGAAATTCATATTTTTTAATTAACAGAAAAATATCTGGGTTTCAAAAGCTTTATAAATGTCCATAATGCAGGCAAGGGAGTTATAGATTCTTTTATAAGTATAACTTTTGTCAAAAATTACTATTAGATCTTATGTGTTTTAAATGTTTTAACTTAAAGAATAGACTTATGATCCTTACTACAAAATAAACTGGTAAAATAATACAGCTTTATTGACTTTTTCTACAGTGTTTACAGCGATTTACACATCACATTGTACTCCCCCAAATATAAACAATTATTTGACAATTAAAAATAAGTTAATTATACTGGGTGCAGTGATGCATGCCAGCAATACTAGCATTAGAGAGGTAAAGGCAGGAAGATCAGTATTACAAAGTCATCATTAGCTATGTAATGAGTTTGAGGACAGCCTGTGTTACCTAAGAACCTATCTCAAAAAAAAGAAAGAAAGAAGGAAAGAAAGAAAGAAAGGAAGGAAGGAAGGAAGGAAGGAAGGAAGAAAGAAAGAAAGAAAGAAAGAAAGAAAGAAAAGTTCATTTCAAATTACAATTTCTTGTTCACTATGAAATACAGCCTTTTTGGTTTTGAGTTATGAAAAAATTATTGAAATATATTGTTATATGAAAACATATAACCATATAAATTTATTTTCTTCCTAATTACTTAGCAGTGAACCTATGCATTTCTTAAAATATTTTGGTTTATTGTAACAGTATCACCTGTTTGAATATTAAAGAAAAGTCTTTTGATGTTGTATTGCTATGTGTGGAATATGTAGCAATTTAGTAAACATGTATTATTTGGTGTCATGGAGTATTCCAAAATGCTGAAGACAGTTTGAATATGAAGAAGCCAACGTAGTTACTATCTTACACAAGCTCATGGCCTAGTGTTGAAGTCTTGATTTGAAGTTTTATTTGAATATTCTATGCTAATTCTCTTGGAGTGTTTAAGGTAAGTTAAACATTAATTTCTCAGTTCAGAAAAAGTCAAAATGGGTAGTAGGAATGATAAGACAATGACATCTTAGAGCTATTATGTTTGTCTATTTAAGTGCTTTTATAACTGCATGGAAGTTAATTGCTGGGAGCAATAAAACATACCCTAAACTTTATCAATTTTGAAAATATTAAAGATGTGTTTACTTTGCCTAAATAACTGTTTTGAGTTATAAAGCATTAAGTTTACTTCAAAGCAAAGTTTTTATTATAAATGAGCCCAATAATCAAATCTAATTTCACCGGAAAGTCCATATATACATTTTTTAAATACTCCGTCTGAAACAGGGATAGTTGAGGTCTGTGCTTTATTGGCCTTCTCAGACTCTTTTATGGACAGTGCTAAGGTTCTGTAAAACAAACAACAACAAACTTAAGAAAAAGGTAAAACTATTGTTTTTCTATGTAGGGGTCAAAAAACTTGTTCTTGCTGCTTTTGAAAATAACATTTAATTTGTATATAGCAAGGCCTATTTATATGTTATGTGCTTGCCGTTTTCCTGGCAGAGTTTAGCGGTTGGAATGTTGATTGTGTGACTTGCAAAGTGGGAATATTTATTATTAGTCATTATAATTTTTTGTACTCTGGTCTATACAATAGTATTTTGTGAGCCACCTCATAACTGAAAGTGCCCTTAAATTGATTATTTTAATTCATTCCACAAAAATCTTAAGACCTCACAACATCTTATATATACATGGAAATTATGATAAAATATTTTCCATTTGGCTCATTCCTAATGGTTAGAAGAACTACACAGACATAAGGCTAAGGTAGGTATAAGGAAAATCTTTCTGCTTGGCTATCATCCTTCTCTGTATAGCAATAATTGCATTCTAAAGGGAAGAACTCACGATTACCATATGGAAGAGCTTAGTGTGGGTGTTTTCTCTCTCCTCTTAAAAAGAGTCATATAAACTGTCAGTATCTCTTCAGCTAGTATTATGACAACCCTGGCAATAGTCAATCAGAACATCAGGAATCAAAGTAGCTCATAATTCATGTAGCCTTTTTTGTAATCAAGCAGGACAGTGATAACTTGGGAAAAATATATAGAAGATTAGATTGATGTAGATACAATATAGACATAAAAAGATTTGATGTTGCTATTTATTAGATATTTTTGTGGGTTTTGAAATATCAGAAACCATTAACAACATGTTCTTAAATTGTTGAAAACTTGTCAAGGACAAGATAACATTTGCTAATGGTTGACCCTGAATAATCTGCTAGAAAGGTCAGTTGTGTTATAACTGTAATACTAGGTATTAAAATAAACTTGTTCCTATTTGACCTTGAAATCTTTATATCTTTCTTCAACCCATCAGTGTACCTTTAAAATTATACTTTATGCTAACATTAGAATGAATTTTCAAACCTTAAGCTAACAAGAGATGAAATAAAAAGTCTAGACGTGTATTGACATAGAAGAACTAGTCTGCATTACAATTGTGTTATTTTATAATAGAATATTATGTATCCACACACTCTTGTTTAAGACTCTGAAAGGAAGCAAACTAGAAATATCTTTAAAAGAAGGAATTTGTGAAATAATATTTGCTCTATCATGTTAAACACACTAAAAATAGAGCATGAGGAGAATTTCACATTTACACATATACATTCATTTCATTGCCCCCCAAATTAAATAAAAGCAAAAATTCACACTTAAACTGAATCAAGTTGCACAGGAATACACAAAATGTACACACCCATACCTCAGAAATCTACCCCTAACTAAATTTATTGTGGTTAAAATCCTTTCTATTCACATCTTCCAGTTTGCTCTCAGGTAGTGCTCTTAACACTATTTCAAAATAATTTACAAACTATAACCTTTCTGATACCCTCATCATTTCACAAACTCTATTTACTTTAATATTTTTCATATGAATATATATATATATTGGATATTGAATATAGCCTTCCTCATATTATCCTGCCCATGTTTTCTGTAAATAAACTTTTAAGACTTCAAAATAAGGTGCTATGTATATTGTATTTTCTTACTATGGGTAAAATTGTGCTTCTATTGTTATGAAGTTCATACCTTTTTGTATACAGTTCATACCAATGAAGACATCTGATGCACTCAAGGCTCAATATATATCAGTGCTTTCTCCTTGTGTTTATCTTTTGTTACCTGTGCTTTTTGTTAAATGTACTTTGGCCTCAGTTTTTCTATTGCTAATGCTTTCCTTCTTATAGATATTGAAAATGGATGCAAGAAACTTCAGTTCATAATATCTTAACTAAATAGCTTTCCTTTTGTGGTATGGGGATTGAACATAGTGCCTTTGCCTGTGCTTAGGAAGCACGTAAAGTCATAGCATAAATGTTATTTTTCAGGCCTTGGTCAACCGATTGGTTCTGTGCCACGTGCCTGGCAGAAAGAAACTTGCATGTTTATCTGAGTCACTTAAATTATGTAGACTATATAATATGATTCTGTTAAGCAAAAGATATGGGAAGACAAGGAAAATTGTTTACTATAAGTTCATAAGGGATAAATCCCTATATTTATTTGCATGAGCTTATAATATGTTAAATGAAAACAGATGATACAGAATAATACATGTAATAATCTCATTTGTGTGAAATCATTTATTTGTAGATCTATGTGTTTAGCCACATAGAGAGAATTATGGTAGAATATTCTGAAAGAAGCCATGGTGATAATTTTAAGTTGCCAATCAAAATAATAATAGTAGGGGACTGGAGAGATGGCTCAGCAGGCAAGAACACTGGGTGCTCTTTCAGAGGAGACGGATTCAATTTCCAGCACCCACTTAGCATATTACAACTGTCTGTAACTCCATTTCCAGAAATCTGACACCCTCCAACAGACATACATGCAAGCAAATACTAATTCACAATAAATAAATAAATTGTTTAAAAGGGGGAAAACAAGAAGAGTAGAGGATATATGTTAATATATATATATGGAAACTTGTGACTTATTTCTTTCTTTGTGGTATTATTAAATATCCTATAATAACTGTATTACCTTGAAAACAGAAGGACTGTATTAAAACAAACCATGTAAGCTATCATATCATTAGATAGACTTATATACAAAATTAAGGCTTAACATTTGTTTTCAGTGTTTTATATAACTATGAGTCCTGGGCTTATTGATGATTCCAAAACTTATGTCTTGGGATTGTTTAATAAATTTCACTGAGAAACTAAACTGGAAAAGAATAATCACAAAACAAAAGAAAAACATATTTGGGATGTAAGTACTGTACTGTTGAAAATGCCATACTATTTACACTTCAATAGACATATAAGAGAATAAGCAATGGTAATTTTAATGCAACTGCTAAATGTTTGACTAATGTGAAATGTCTAGGAATAAGACATGTTAAAGATATACTTCTAATAATATGGTCTGGACATAACGCTGTTTTTCAAAGCAATAAGCAGTATATATGGCTTTATATAAAGAGATATAAACAAAGACACATGAACTGTATGCTTTAAAAAATCACTCAAATCAAAATATGGGACTGTATGCCTATAATCCAAACATTTGGGAGCTGTAGCAGGGAGATTGCTACAAGGTTGAGGCCACATTGCACTACCTAATGAGTTTGAGTAAGACCAACTTGGGATAAACAAAGAAAACTTGTCTCAAGATAGAAGAGTTTGGATGAGAGGGGTGTGGAAAGACAAAGAGACTGAGACTGAAAAGACAGTATAGTTGTTAAAACACATACTATAGATAGATACATAAATAAATAATAGCAAGAATAAATTACTTTGGGAAACTTACATTTATTCAATAAATGTTACTGTTAACTTTAAAAACAAAACAAAACAAAAAACAGATAAAAAACATATTGCTCTTTCAGAGTGTCTTAGTTTCCATGTCAGGCAGCTTAACTGAGGTCTCACTAGTAGACCAGGCTGGCCTTGAACTCATGAAGATCTACCTGCCTCTGCTCCCCTAGTACTAGGATCTAACATGTGCACTACCACACCCAGTCTCTAGTCACAAGTTGAAGAATTCATTTGCAATTTTTACCAATGTGTGTGGGGTGGTGGTGATTATCTATCCATCTATTTATTGTTGAACTTAAACTATTGGCAAACATTTACTTAGAAATGTCAATACAGAACATATGTATCCAGTCAACAGGAATCAATAGAATTTATGATTCTATAGACTACTTCATCTCAGAATTTGGATGTTAAAATCTAATTTCCAATGTGATTGTATTTAGAAGTGAGAAGAACTTTTAACAGTCACTATCCAAGTCTCATATCTGATTAATACATTTCTTCTATAAAGTTCTCTGATACACAGTCTTTCCAGGTTATTTTCCCAGTCAGAATTTTTGGTTTGTTTTATACTTGTTTTGTGATAATCTCAAACATTAACAAATTTCTACATATTATTTAAACTGCAACTATATTTCTGTAACTTCAATCCTTTTATAATTATAGTTGCTGTCTTAAGATTTTGCTGCTGTGAACAGACACCATGGCCAAAGCAATTCTTATAAGGATAATACTAATTGGGGCTGGCTTACATGTTCAGAGGTTCAGTCCATTATCATAAATGCAGGAACATGGCAGCATCCAGGTGCCATCTCTTTTATGCCTTCTCATTATTACTAACTGTCATCGGGTCCAATTCTCCAGATAAGTATTTTCTTCCAATGAAGCAACTGTGTGAAATAATATGACAAGCAAAATTTAAAGCAGGTAGTTGTTGTAAGGGAGGGTTGACCCCCTTGGAGTTGGTTCAGACACAAAGTTCTCAGCACAAAGGAGGTTTATAAGCCAGGAGGAGCAACCATGGGTAGGTAGGGTAGATGGGGGTACATATGAATTGGGCAAAAGCAGGCAGCAAGCTGCAGGCAGCAGCATGGTTTTTTTTTTTTCAGGAGTAGGGTTTTAAGCAGAAAGGGGGAATGTGTATGCCAGGGTGAATTGGTAAATCTTGATTTGAACATGTTAGCCAAATAATGAATTTTGTTTATTGGACCTTGGTGTTTTGTCTCAGGAATGAGTCAGTGGCTAAATATGGGCATGGACCTTGAGGGCAAGCTTTATGTATGTAATTTAATTTTTTAAGCAAGGGAGAGAAAAGAGTAAAATCTAAGATGGGCCCAACATTCCCAGATCCTGGTATATGCACCTCCTCTGGGTTATTCTGTCTGACAATCAATACTAATGCCACAAAGGGATTTTGTACTTGTAATTAAAGTCTCAAATCAGTTGACTTTACAATTATGAGATGATATAGATGGATCAGACTCTTTGAATGTAGTTTTTCCTGGCTAATAAAGAAGAACAACTCAGGGAAAAGAACCCTGCGTTTCCTGGAAGGAAGCGAACATCTCTGCTGTGAGCTAACAGTGAAGACCACAACACTTGGATTGTGAGCATTCTGTAGTAACTCATAGAAGCTTCCTGCCAATAACCAGCCTATAAACGGAGGCCTCAGGTCTAAGACTACAGGGAGGTAAATACTGCCAACAACTTTAATGGACTTGAAAGAGGATCCCAAACTACAGATAAGAATACAGCTTTACTTGACTTTGGTTTTCTTTTAAGTAGGTATATTATTCATTATTATTATTTAGTAGGGTGTTTAAGTATTCACTTTTTTTTACTTATTGACTTTACATCCTGCTCATTGTCCCCCTTCTGGTCACAACCTCCCACAATTATTCTCCATCTCCCTCTTCCCTTTTCCTCTGAAAGGGTGGGGTATCCCCTCTCAGATACCCCTGGATATCCCCCACTCTGGCACATCAAGTGTCTGTGAAGCTAGGCACTTCCTCTCCCACTGAGGCAAGACAAGGCAACCCAGCTATAACATATCTCATGAACAGGCAACAGCTTTTGGGATAGCCCCTGTTCCAGTTGTTCAATACCCACATGAAGACCAAGCTGCACATCTGCTACATAATTGCAGGGAGGCCTAGGTCCAGACCAAGTATGTTCTTTAGTTGGTGGTTCAGTCTCTGAGAGTCCCAAGGGTCCAGGTTAGTTGACTTTGTCTTCCCTTACAATTCCTATCCCCTTTAGTGCCCACAATCCTTCCTCCTATTCTTCCATAAGAGTCTCATAAGAGTGGGTATGTGCATCCCTCTGAGTCAGCTGCTGGGTGGAGCCTCTTTTTACTTCTGTGTAACCCTGAGTTTAGAGCCCAGCTAGACTGTATGCAGACTTCTGATTTACAAGGCTGTAAGCTAAGACATCAGTGTTGTATGCTGCTAACTGTATGGTAATTTCTTATGAATCAGTATAAAACCAATGCATATGTAAACATCCCTGTCTTCTTGCTCCTAGTTAAGAACCACAGGTATAGGTAAGTTATGATAAAAATAAGCTGAGGCTATGTAAGTCCTTGTCCTTGAGTGCATTTGTGATTAAATGTAACATTGTAATGGATATTGATTAAGCTGTAATGAAAAAAAGAAAAAAATACCTAGTGAATTCAGAAAAAAATAACCTAAATGCATTTAAATATCTATTTTCACATATACTCCCATATACACTGAATCACACATTCCACCTCATTTACAAAATATTATCTAGAACCCCAGTAATCTTGCTATCCATTTAATATTAGGGAATGGCTGCCATTTTGTTTATAGGGCCTTTTCCCATTTACTAAACCTGCATGCCTTTAAACCTTGTGCCTAAATGGGGTCAGATGCCCTCTTCTGGCATGCTGGTGTACATCAGATAGAGAGCTCATATACATTAAATAAATAAAAATAAATCTTTTTAAAAAATTTGAAGAAAGTATGAATGATGAATGATCAAGTAACCAGGGTGAAAGATAATGATGCTAGAAAGTCAGTAGTAACATTAATGCAAAGCATACTATAGAAACTAAAAGGAAAAAATCAGCTCGGCATGAAAGCACACCTCTGTAATTCTAGCACTCTATACATTGAGGTTGGTATCCAGTATCCTGTGCCTCAGTGTGACTCATGTCACCAATGGATGGGGCTCCAATTAGTAATTTTTTAGTTCTTAAAACATTGAACCCCTTATTTATTTTTTTTACTCACGGTCTTTTGCCTGTATTCATGGTTTCATGTTTGAAGCCTAGTCTTTGGATATCAGCCTTCTCCGGTCTCCTCTGATCACAGTCTTTTTCCAGTCTCTGGCTAGTACTTAGTTTTATACTGAAAATTTGCCTTGCTTTTTTGCATCCTTCATTTATCCTGTCTGTTTTTACAGCCCTGCAGAGCTGAGTCACACTTGGTGGTAGTTGTGGTTGAGAACATCTATTCCATTTCAATCTGTGGTTCCTGAAGAGCTGAAGAAATACAGAAAGTGGGTCAAACACTGGGTAGAAGGTGACAGACCACTTTTGTTCCAGTAGAGTGAGACTAATCTATGTAGTAGGCATCGAGCTTTAATTGGTTTCAAACTGAGCTACTTTCTAACCAAAACTTTATCCAAGAGGCAGTTTGTGATCATTTATCTTAAGTTTCAACTTGATGAGATCTAGAATCACCCAGGAGACAGTCCTCTGGGTATCTCTGTATGGAGTATCTTCATTGGGTTAATTAAAGTGTGAAGATCGACCCGCTGTGGGTAGGACCTTGGGTTAGGATCCTGGATTGTATAAAGAGGAGAAAGTGAGCAGAGCACAAGCATGCGTATTATTCTCTTCTCAACTAAAGATTTAATGTGAGTATCTGCTTCAAGCTGCTGCTGCCTTGGCTCCTGTACCATGATAGACCTTAATGTGAACTGTGAGCCAAAATAAACCATTCCTTCCTTAAGTTGCTTTTGCCAGGGTATTTTATCAGAGCAGCCAAAGACTGTGTGTATGTGTGTGTGTGTATGTGTGTGTGTGTGTGTGTGTGTGTGTGTGTGTGTGTGTTGGGGGGGTGGACTAAGAGGTTATTCACTTATTTAATTGGAGTCTTAAATATTGTTCTTCTGGTGTGCATGTTTTAGTGTAAAGCTGTTCAACATCCACCATTTGGTTGTGGAATAGAAATCAATGAGGCTATAGGAATAAAAATAGGCTTTCTATCTTCATGTTCTATATGTGAGAAATTTGGGATGTAAGCTGTTTCATAAGAGCACTGGAAAACACTCTGGATAGTTGACACTATTATAGGAGTATGGATTTGTATAATAGTAGAGGAGATTTCTGATATTATAGAGGAGGACATTCTATTACATGTCTATGTAGCATGGGAAATGTAATAATTTGTTTTCAGCTTACACTCCAAATTTGTTTTTTCCCAAGCAATCCATATTTAAGTATACCTTAAATGATTTTTTTTATCCTGAAGATTTATTATCTTTAAAAAATGAGAAAATTTTTATATTACAGTTAACACAACTGTGGAATCAGTTAGACCTGTTCATCTCAACGCAAATTCTCTTCCCTATCCACAAATTTATGTCTTGTCCAAGTTCTATGTATCCTGGATAGAGCCATATGTCATCTGGAATATATCTTTAGATAATTTGTTAGTCAGGGAATATATTTTTGTATAGTCATCGTTCTCTAGAGTACCAAAACTCACTCTCTCCTCTCTCTCTCTCTCTCTCTCTCTCTCTCTCTCTTTCTCTCTCCATACATATACAAGAGTATTTATTAGAATAATCCAACTGATTCAACAATACCTGACTATGAATAGAAAGTCAAAGAATCTAGAAATTGTTCAGTCCATGAGGCTGAATGTCTCAGCTATTCTTCAATATATTCTGGAAATCCCAAAGAAATAAGCTCTAATGGACTTACTAGCAAGGCAAAAGCAAGCAGGTAAAGAGCAAAAGGTTCCTTCTTCCATGTCCTCATATGGGCTTTTAGCAAAAGGTGTGACCCAGATTAAAGAGGTGGCTTCCCACCTCAAACGCTGCATCAAAGGCTTATGTCTTCCTACCTCAAAGGTCTAAACTAGAAGTGGATTCAACCCTCTCCAAAAAATCTTACAGATGTGCCCTCCATTTCTGGATTGTCATTTATTCTACATGTAGTCAATTTAACAACCAAGAATAGTCATCACAGTATTAAAGGGAGTTTTATTACATTGATTACACAATAGGGATGAATAGTTTAACAGTGGCCATCTGCTGACTAGAGTAACTGAGAGTCTGGTCTTTTCTTAGTCTATAAAGCTAGGTGACTGTTCAGCAGTCTTGGTTTCAATTCTTAGATGCTAGTCTTCAATACAGTTAGAGAAGTTAAAGAAGCAGGGCTCTGATGGCAGATGCTGCAGTGGCAGCAGCAGCAAAACCAGATTCCCTGTCCAGTAAGAAGCAAGCACTAGAACTTCTGTTTCCATGGAGCTCCTTAGAACTGGACTGGCAGGAGGGAATTGCCAGTTCCCCCAACTAATCCTTCCTGGAAATCCACTTAGCTGTTTTTTAGTTGGTTCCATATCTAATCATATCAGCAATCATGATTAGCTAGCATATCTCCTTCTCTCTTTTCCAGCACCACTTTTGGAACCTTCAGGTTACACATTAACTGAAACAATTGCCCATTCTTCCTAACGAGTTCACAGGTAGTGAGTGGTTTGTAGTGTATATTAAAAGCAGCAAAGATTAACATTGTAATTAATTAATTCTTAATAATTAATTAGAGCTAGTACTTGGGGTTCCTGATCCCCATAAGCATTCTGAAGCAAGCAGGAATTAAATATCACAAAGGAATTAGGGCAAATTAGAAAGAACAAGCAGTGAGCCTCAGAAAATGCATATGGGCCACTTCCTTAGGGAGATCTGGAGAATTAGTATCAAAGCACACTGTAGTCAATCATATTATATTTTATTGAAATAAATGTAGTAAATTAAGCAGAATGCATGTGTGTGCACACATTAATAAATGTGTACATGTGCTCAAGAAGGTAGTTTATTTTGTTTCCTAGCCTCTCTCCTTCCCTCCTTTCCTCACCTCTTCTTTTTCTATCTTCCTTCATTTCTTTTCAAGTCATGATCTCACCATGTTTCTCAGACTAGACTATAGCTCACTGTAAAGCTCAGGATGGCCTTGAACTTATTATTCACCTACCTCAGTGAGCTAAGTGCTGCATTTTCAGGCATGCCCCAAAGTGCATGGTATATATAGTTCCTATCAATAAAGTTCAGATTCACTTTTTTCAATGGATGGTTTTGCTTTCTTCTTAAACCCCCAAATTAAAGAACTATTATATGATTATATGTATATGGGCTAATGACTGTGATAAAGATCTTAATGCTTAAACTGAATAAAGCTATATATAGTGATTCTTTTACTGTTAGTAGTATTCAATCTATACATTCACTTGGAAAGCGTATTAAAAGAAAGGGGTTCTGAGGTTTTATTCTAGTGTAGATCTGTCAAATTCTGTCTGCTTGAGAAGATACTTTTATCAGCATTTCAAAATTCTCTGAAAAAGAATGTAATACAAGAAGTAATTAAGTAAAACTTTAAACATTGTTTATTTAAAGCAAGTGTACACACACGCACACACAATGTAGTTTTGGTACATTTCCCAGTTTAACCCTGAAATACTAGGCTGAAGCAATCTCCTTTTCTCATCCTTTCTAATTTGGATTATAACCTCATGTTGTTATGCCAAGCTCCATGCCATATTTTTACAACTTAAGGATTTGTCATTTCACCATGAATTGTAGCTTCTAGCCACAAACACCCAGAGTATCTGTAAACTACGTTTGTCTTTGCTCCAGTTGACTGAAATTTGGAAGGAGAAATATTAAAATATAAGACTCTCTGTCACACACACACACATGTATGCATGCACGCTTGATGGCAATTAATTGTTGTGATAGTTCGTTCCTCTGAATATTTGTGTCACTAACTCCTGAATGAGGACAAAAAAACTAAACTGGAGGCAGGTGAGGAATTGCAGTTTGACATGCCAGCAGGATGATATCTAAAGCTGGACTCAAAGAAAACAAATTCAAAACTCAAGAGTGTTTTGGGAAAAAAATGTGACAAAATATTTGATATTGACAGTATCAAGGGTTGGAAGAAGTTTGTAGGGGTACAGAATATACGATCTAGTACAAAGTGCAGGGGCCAGGAAGGGAGTCTGGAAAGAGGCAATAAGAGGGAAACTGTAGCCTGTTCCGGGTGTTATTATCCTAGGAGCAAGCACCAGGAACAGTGTGGGAGTAGGGTTTCTATCACAAGCAGGACAGAGGTAGGGAAAAACAGGACATTCTAGGAGCAGTCAGAGGGAAACTAGCCAAGTGGGTGATGAAAGGTAGTCAGGAAGCCAGTGCTGTTTCAATCTGAAGCCAAAAAACATGTCTGTTGAAGGCAGATAATAAAGAGCCTTGTGCTTTGAGAGAACAAAGGAGAAGTTAAAGCCTATGTTATAACCTGGGAAATAAGAGGTAGGACATGGAGGAGATTAGTTGGAAAAGCTAAGAGTTTGGGGTCTAGGGAGTATTGTCACCTTTTATATACACAGTAAGTGCTGGAAGAAAGTTCTATGTAAATTCATCTGCTCAGTGTGTATCACTAGCTGTCATCGTTGCAAATACACCAAACTTTCCCAGATTTTCTTTTCAGTGTTTTTTGCAAGTGCTTTGGAATAGGCTGAGGGAAATTGTTGGTAGAGAAAACAAATCAAGGTCCAACCAGAAAGGTCCATTTCTTTACAATTGTAGCCACTTAAAGCTCTCTGCTGAAGAACAAGGCCTCACATTCACAATGCAAGACATCTCGGTCCTGAAAATAGAAATCATACTTGATATTTAAAAAAAAAAAAACTCAAATGGCCCTTCTTAGATTAAGGCAACAGCAATCATTAGCTTCCATGTGTTTGTAGCTTTAAACTATATTTTATGACTATGTAGATAGGGAAACCAATTGCTTTTGAATCCTGTATTTTTTTAAATTAGCTATACATTGCATCCAGCCACTTGTTGCCAGCTGATAGCCCAATAAAATATTTATGTCCCCATTCCTCTGGAAATGTGTAAAGGCCCCAGACCTTAAATATGCTATACAGAGCTAGGTCATCAAGGTGAAATTGTTAAGAAGGTCCTTGCCAACCTTGCCAACGTATAGGGCACAGGTTAAAGAATACACATATCCTAGATCCAACTTGAGTTTTCTTATGCCTCCATGTCCAGGGACTTCCAAAGTACAGTTACACATTCTTTCCTAAGATAAGGATGCAAGTTTTCTGTTGTCCTCTTTGTTGTGGAATGACAGCAGCAGGTGCCTTCTATTTCCAGGGTCTCTGAACTCTTTAGTAATTCCATAAATATCTTCAAGATTTCTGAGCTGGGCTTGCTGAGCCATCTTCAAGACTTTTTAGTTAGGCAGCTGTTGGTAAGAATGTGATGGTGTAATGGAGCCATGTAGAGAGTCTTCTCTGGGGATAAATTGTTCTTGATCCCAGGATCGAGTTCTATCTTAAAAAGAAAACTTTAGGTGGGTTCATTGCATTCCATTCTTGCAGGCAAGCATTGGAATGTTGCTGCATGCCACTGGTAAATATATCCTCAGAAAATATGACTAACTACAGTTATAAATAACTTCTGGAGAGATTTATGAATTTACCTATTGTGGTCCTACAATAAATTATTAAAGAAAACAAATTATTGTGACATATCTCTGAGCAGGTTGAGTTTGATGTTAGTGAAGACACATGATCAATTACCCCATTGGTAAAAATATTTCATCTCAATTAATAAGACAATTCTTGTAGTCTCATAAGGTAATAATGCTATATCCTATTTTGATAAAAAAAATAAAACTATGTATGTTAATCGTATAACAAAAGAAATAATAGAAATAGATTTTTATATTCATTCATTTTAGCAGGTAGTAGGATTATAAAATTAAGTATGACATGGTTTCCTTTTTGCAAAGACATGACAGTCTAGAAGAGAGAGCAGATGCTGATGAAACCTGGTTGAAATATACTGTAGCTTTATGGTTATGATAGCACTTGTACACCTGGAGAGCTTATAAAATCCTTAAAAGCCTGTATGGCACCAGAGAAATTTCTTTTTTAAAAAAAAAAAAAAAGGAGGGGGGGGGTTCTGAGACAAGCTCTATTATATATCCTGGCTGTCCTGGAACTCATGTTGTAGACTAGGCTGGCCTTACAGAGATTCTCCTGCCTCTGCCTCCTGGATGCTGGGATTAAAGGCTGGGTGCTACCACTTACAGCCTACAGTTTTTTGTTTTGTTTTGTTTTGGGTTTTTTTTTTTTGTTTTTTTGTTTTTGTTTTTGTTGTTGTTGTTGTTGTTGTTGTTGAGGGTAGAGAAACTTCTTTTGCCTAGAAAGAGAAAGGAAACCATTTAGCTGAGTCTCTGAATGCTGAGTAGCTTACTGGAGTAAATAGGGGAGTATTATAAAAAGAAGAAATAGCACTTGCAAGGACACAGATGGGGAACTGAAAGTTTGAAAGTGTTAAATCTTAGTATGCAAGAGAAGCAGGAACTAAATCTTTCTCCCCATTTTCCTGTTTCTTTTTGAGACACGATCTTTCTGTGTAGTCTAGGCTGGCCTCAAGGTTGCCAATAGACAAGCTTGAAACTTCTATTCCTCCTTCCTAATAACTAGAAGTTAAATGTACCTAAGAAGATACTTGCGTTTTAAGTGTTCATTTGGGAGCTTCTGAAAGATTTTAAGTGAGAAACCACTACAGTCATGAGTGGTTTTGATTTTTCAGGACAGGATCTCATGTAGCCCAGACTGGCTTCAAATTCACTATATAGCCAAGGATGAATCATGAACTCATGATCTCTTTCTTTCATCTCCCAAGTGCTCAAATTATAACACCATATCACCATGGTAATATTAAAGAAGAAATTGATTACCCCAAAGTAAATCTGAGAAAAAAATTAGGAAATGATTATAATTAGCTTAGACAAGAAGCCTTATAGAACTTGATTTAAACCATGGTATTGGAGATAAATGGTAAGAGGCAGATGTGTGAAATTCTTGGAAAGTCGTTGGAAGCATAGAAGGGGTATACAAATAGTGATAAGGAAACACAATACCAAGTGGTTTTAAGTAACTGGGAGAGTAAAAAAAATGTCATGTGAGGTAATGGAAGAAGCAGGAGTCACTTGAATGAATATACAGGGCTGGAGATTTGAAAAGTGGACAGGATACAAGAAAGAAAATTTAGATTTATACTCATCAATGTGACATAAACCATGCATGGGATAGACAGATTCTCTGAAAGTTTGGCAAAGTCATTCTTTCCTGCTTTGCTTACCTTACCTGAAAACCTAGTGACAACAAACATAGACACTTCTCTCCTTTTTAAAAATAATTGTTACTATTCCACATGTATTACTTTTCTACCTGAGTGTGTATCCATATGTTACATGTGTACCTGGTGCTCACAAGGTCCTCAGACCTCCTGGAACTGGAATTACAGATGGTTGTGAGCTGTCATATGAATGCTGGGAACTGAACCTGAGTTGTCTGTGGAACCAGCTTGTGCTCATAACTGTTGAGTCATCTCCCCAGCCCTGCAGCATTTCTTAAATGTGTCTCAATTCTGATAAAGTGATCAAGAGGTATACATTTAGGATCCTGGGCTTCATCAAAATATCATTGTATTGTTGTATTATTATTTCAGCATTGGAGGCTAGAAGCACATCCATGTGCCCAGGATCAAATCTTGAATCTAAATGTATTGCTGATGATGACACAGAATTGGGAAGACTTTATTGATAAGCAATCATGGATTGCCCATGTGGAAAAAAAAAACGTTCTTCTAAAACAGTGGTTGTCAACTTTGAAGTCTTAAAGGGTCTCAGTACTCAGAAGGTGTATATCTAGCAAATGAGAGCCTCTGAGGTTGATACCTGGACTGTGTCACTATTCATTAAATTTCCACAGATATGTGGCCAAGTTTGAGACTCTAGAAAATGAGAGCCTAGAGATGTATAGATGTAGGTCAATAATACTAGGCAGTGTGGACACATGCTCAAGGAAGCATGTCACTAGCAACCAAACGAAATATAGGCTCAGCTTCTGAGAACCATATATCAGACTGCACCTTAATCGCCATATCTAAGATCTAAGTACAAAGAACCACAAGAAGAGAGTAAAAGCTGAACTATCACAGCAGATTCATTCAAATTGCAAAAATTCAAGCAGCCAACACTGTTTGGCATTGGCATCAGCACTGCTGTGTTGGTACTAGTGATCTCTTCATTCATCAAAATGTTTACTGAGAGTCAGTGCTATACACAAGGCATTAACATACTTGCTGAGCATAGCTTGGCACACAAGGTATATTAAGACTGAGGAGTCTCTTGGCTGGAGATGAGCAAAACCAATACAAGGTATTGCTTAAAACTATGTAGAGTTTTAAATAGAATGATACAAAGAAAATGAGTGGTTATCCCTTTAATTTGTAGGTCACAGAAGTTTGCTATTTATTGGGGTAGCATTAAAGTTAAGAAATGACTGACAAGGGAGAACTATATGAAGCGCAGAAGAATAACAGTATGAGGAAAGGAACAGAAACTGCAATAAGCCTCAAGGAAGAAGCAAATTTGGCTTCTCTGAGAAACAGAAAGGAAACCAGTATGACTAAATCACTCAGATTGGAGAAAGTATTACACAAGGCAAAGTTCTAGAGGTAGCTACAGGATAGGTCATATACAACCTATAAAATCATTACAAGGAGACTGAACTTAATTACAATTAAGAATTATTAACTGGCTTTGAGAAGAGAAATGATAAGATTCAATTTCTATTTAAATGGCTATTCATATTGTTGTGGAAATTTTAATACTTTGAATACTTGAATATTCATGTTTATTGTTACACTATTTACAATAGGGAGGAAATGGAAACAACCTAGTTGTACATCTATAGATGAATAAATAAAATGAATGTTTACTAATAAAATGAATAAATATATATATGGAATTTTATACAGTCATACAGAGCAATCAAAACATGTTTACATGAAAATGGTATGCTGAGTAAAAGAACCCAGACTCTAGCACAAATACAAATCCTTTTTATATTCAGAATATAGACTTAAAATTATTTATGTGTGCATGATTTTATATATGATTTTAGGTGTGCGTCTGTTTGTGTGTGTTTGTGTGTGAGAGAGACAAAACAAGAAAGGAATCAGAAGATGTATCTCAAGGGATATAGGATATTGAGAATATAATGGAAAACATTTGATAAGAAAGGAGAAGATGGGGCTAACTGGGGTAAGGGAGAGAAGTAGCAATACAGGTGAAGTGGAAACGTAAGGGTTCTTCGGAAAGTCAGTTGGATGGTGTGTTACTGGGGCAAACACATGAAGGAGCATTTAGCTGAAGTGGACACAGGTGAAAAGCTAAGACAGACTCATGAAGGAACATTTCACTGAAGCAGACACAGGAGAAAGGATGTTGTGCTAAAGTGAACATGTGGAAGGATACATGATAAAGGATGCTTCTCTAACAACACCCATGTCTGCCTTACATTGCATAGTTGAGCTCAAATTGTCAGGACTCTATAGAGAGAAACATACCAAAAATCTTCTGTTGTACTATAGTTTCTTGACCCTTCCACTGACTGATTAGAAGAGTGATGTCAGCTATAACAAGACACGTGCTGAGGCAAGATGCATGGAGGACACATTATGTTTGGAGGGAGCATAAAAAGGACTCCACAAACAGTAACAGGGGCTGATCTAGGTTTGTTTATAGAACTATCTGTGCAAAGCCTGTTGGTCTTGCATCTTTGCTCATCTTCACTTGCCTGAGAGAGGCAGACCAAGAACTACTGGCATTCCTCAGGGTCCCTCCTTCTCTTTTGAAGGCTGCAGCTTGACTATCTCTGCTAGGTAGTCCCACAACAGCTGATTTGTGTTTGGTATCCTGACTCTACCAAACTGGACTGCTGGTGTGTCTGTGAAGTGTTTGTGAGTGGATTGAGCTGCCTCTGCTAACCTGTGTGCTGAACTGCCTATTTACAGACAACACAGATGGGAATTGCTCCAAAGAACCTTTCTAAACAGATCCATTTTCCCTTTATCCTTTTTCCCCCACTACCTCTGGTGGGTGGTGGGCTAAAAGGAAGGTTAAAGCACTTAAGAACCATCATTAAACATAGACTTTGAAAACATTAAAGTTACATACAGGAGAGAGCAACAGGAAAAATAAGGAATGAGAACACAATATTTTTGTGTTTCCTCTTTAAGGGCTTCTACCTGTTTACCTGTGTTCTCCTCAAATTCTTCGAGAGTGTTATTTATGTCCTTCTTAAAGTCCTCTATCATCATCATTAGAAGTGATTTTAAATCTGAATCTTGCTTTCCTGGTGATATGGGGAATTCAGGACTTTCTGGTGTGGGAGAACTAGGTTCTAATGATGCCAAGTACCCTGGGTTACTGATGCTTATGTTCTTGTGCTTGCCTTTTGCCATCTGTATCTCCTTAGTGCTACCTGCCCTGTCCCTGACTGGAGCCTGTCTTTCCTATTATCTTGGTTGTATCAGAACTTTGTGGGGTGGGTGTAACTACTGGGGTAAGTGCTGGGGCCTAAAATCTGCTCAGTGCTCAATAGCAGACAGGATGCTGCCCAGGTTAGAGGTCTGGGAGCCCCGTTTCCTCTGGGTTCTTAGAGATTGGGGACAGAGTTGCCACCCAAGATCTTCCCAGTGCTCTGGCCCAGACCAAAGGGAATCAGTGCTCTGGGCCAGGAGTGACTTCCTGGGTCCTTGTGGGTCCCAGTTACTCCCTGTTTGGGGCAGGCCTTGCTGTCTGCTTACCTAAGATACTGCCTGGTTTAGAGTTTCTGGGAGCCTAGCTTCCTCTGGGTTCTGTGTGATTGGGGGCACAGCTGCCATCTTGGATCTGCTCCTCTTCTTCTCCTTCTTGTTCTTATTTTTTCTTCCCCATCCTTCTCTTCCCCCTTATTCATCTTGTTTTAAGCATTTATGAGAATCTAGTGAACCTTTTATGTTACTTCAAACATTAGGACATAATTCCCTTCTGAAAAAAGTACAGATCTTCTCTGTATTTCTAACACAAAATTTGACCTTTATGATGACAGCCTATTTTAGAAATTTTCTCTTCCCCAGAACTTTAGAGTAGCTCAATCACACCATATCAGTATAGGATAGTTTTACTTTTGGCAGCCTGTTCACTGACCAACATTTATGATTTATTAAGGTTGACAGTTTGGCAGAAACTCTGTTTCTGTTTTGAGTGGTCATGTCTCCTGTTGGCTTTCTAAAATCAACTTGGGGATATTTGTTGAAGTTAATCTTGTTGGTGATATGTGCCACCACTTGCCAGTGACACCACAGTTGTACCTCTTGTATCTTTGAATGTTCTTGGTTTTCCATACTCTATATGACATGTCAGTCTTTGAGATAAAAAAAGCAACCCTTCCTTCTTTATAAAGGATATTAGAGTGGAAAACTAGGGGCTCTCCAGTAATTGGTTAATTTCCTTAACAGTGTAGGGAGATTTCCACTATAAAATAATTATTCTTTATTCAGCTGATATTTCTGCCAAAGTGATTGTTTATATTACTAGGCTTTCTGAAAGGAACATCTCTGGCTTTATTCAGGAATGATACTCTAAACAATCAAGTAGTAGAGATATTCAAGACTACTGAAATTTTGGTAGGAAATTGTAAGAAATCCCATCTACTGATGTATGAGATATAGTCAGAGCAGAAGACATTCTATGTCATTAAGACACACCTGGAAACACTCTTTCTGCTTAGCAATACTTAAATATAGATTATAGGCCAAGATTAATTATAGATCTAGATTAATTAAAGATCTATATTAATTAAAGTTGGCATAATGTCAAAGATAGAAGTTTATGATACTCTTGCTCTTGCCTTCTTGCTCCTACTCTGTCTCCTTGCCCCTTCTCCCTCTCTCTCCATTCCCTTTCCCCCCTCTTTCTCCGTGGCCAGCCTCTCCTTCTCTTCTCTTCTCTTCTCTTCTCTTCTCTTCTCTTCTCTTCTCTTCTCTTCTCTTCTCCTTCTTTTCTTCTCTCCTTCTTTTCTTCTCCTCATCCTCTTCCTCCTATTTCTCTCTCTCTCTCTCTCTCTCTCTCTCTCTCTCTCTCTCTCTCTCTCTCCCTCTCTCTGACTACCCTCTCAACTCCCCTCTCATGCCCTAAATAAACTCTACTCTATACTAAAGAAGGAGGAGGAGAAGGATAAGTTTATAGTAGTCACATATGATTACTACACAGGCCACGATGTTCTAGAAAATTGCAAGCATTATATTTTTCTTCTTTACAAAGGGTGCCAGAATATTAGGGCCACTTATTTAGTGAAAGGGGGCCGTATTTCATATCTTCCACCCAAATAAAGATTAAAATATATGCTTAGATGAAACCACTAAATTACAGAATAACATTTAGATACAAATTCATAGAAGCATATAGACTGCTCTTTTAACAAAAATGGAAAGGAAAATTATAGATTGGACTCATAAAAATTTTAAAATGTGAAAAGCAAATATGCTTGCTAACAGGAGCCTGATATAGCTGTCTCCTGAAAGGCTTCACCACAACCTGAGAAATACAGAGGCAGATGCTCACAGCCAACCACTGGACTGAGAACAGGGTCCCCAATGGAGGAGTTAGAGAAAGGAGTGAAAGAGCTGAAGAAGTTTGCAGCCCCATAGAAAAAACAACAATATCAACCAACCAGATCCCCCAGAGCTTCCAGGGACTAAACCACCAACCAAAGAGTGTAGATGGAGCAACCCATGGCTCCAGCTACATATGTAGCAGAGGATGGCTTTGTCAGGCATCAATAGGAGGAAAGGCCTTTGGTCCTGTGAAGGCTTGATAACCCAGTATAGGGGAATGCTAGGGTGGGGAGATGGGGAGGCAGGGAGGAGGGAATGGGTGGGTGGGTGGGTGGGAGAGCACCCTCATAAAAGCAGGGGGAGGGGCATGGGATAGGGGGTTCAAGGGAAAAAGAAAAACATATAAAGGCAGACCGACTAGAATTACACCTGACTTCTCTATAGATACTCTAAAAGCCAGAAGGCCTTGGGCAGATGTGTGGCAGACTCTAAGAAACCACAGATACCAACCAGCCCAGATTAGTATATCCAGGGAAACATTCAATCACCATAAATGGAAAAACAAGATACGTTATGATAAAGTCAAACTTAGACAATATTGACAAATTCAGACCTACAGAAGGAGCTAGAAGGAAAACTCCAACCCAAGGAGGGTAACTACACCCACAAAACATAGGAAACAAATCACCTCACACCAGCAAAGCAAAAAGAAAGTTCTCTCTCTCTCTCTCTCTCTCTCTCTCTCTCTCTCTCTCTCTCTCATACACACACACACACACACACACCACCACCACCACCAACAACAACAACAGCAATAACAAAATAACAGGAATTAACAATCATTAGTCATTGGTATCTTATTGCCTGAGTCCTCCTTCCTGCCTGGAGTCACCCTTGGGGGCAGTGGGTGAGAAGGTGCAGAATCAACAGCTCAGATTCCGGGAGCAGGTGAGAATGAGGCAGCAGGCTTATTTATTCTCCATGAGTGCCCTTTATACCCTTCACCTGTGTCCCCTTGGTCCCAAGCAATCATGTCATCCAAGTGGCAGTTCCTGATTGGTTGTCATTGTCTGCATCACCAATCTCTAGGTTCTCAGTCAGGCTTCAGTTTGACCCTCATGTGGAAGTTACCTCCACTGCTGTGCAGACCTCACTAGCTATTTATCAAGGTGTGTGTAGAAGTGGCCACAGTCTTATCAGTGAGGCCTACTGTTCCTCTCAATAGCAATAGTCTTAATTCAACAATTAAAAGATACAGACTAACACAAAGAACAGAAAAACAGTATCCATCCTTCTGCTGCATACAAAAGCGTACCTCAACATCAAGGACAGACATCACCTGGGGTAAAGGGTTGGAAAAAGATATTCCAATCAAATGGATCAAAGTAGAAAGATAGTGTAACCAATTTAATGTCTAACAGAATAGACTTCAAACCAAATGTAATTTTAAAAGATGGGGAAAAACACTACATACTCATTAAAGGAAATATCCACCAGATGATATTTCAACTCTTAACATGTACACCCCAAAAAGAAGGGCACCAATTTTTGTAAAAAAAAAAAAAAAAAAAAAAAAAAAACTACAGCTTAAATCACATATTAACTCTCATATACTGATAGTGTGAGACTTCAGTACTCCACTCTTACCAAGGGACATGCCATCCAGACAAAAACTAAACAGAGAAATACTGGAGCTAATAGATGTTATAAACCAAAAGGTTCTAACTGATATTTACAGAACATCTTACCCAAACACAAAAGAATATATGTACTTCTCAGTGCTTTACAGAATCTTCTCCAAAATTGGCCACATATTCAAGCACAAAGCAAGTCTTAATAGATACAAGAAAATTGAAATAACTCCTTGAATCCTATCAGACCACTATGATTTAAAGCAAGATATCAATAACAATAGAAACAATAGCCTATAAACTCATGAAAACTGAACAATGACCTTCTGAATGACTACTCGGTCAAGATAGAAATAAAGAAATTTATAACTAGGAATTCTTAGAATTCAATGAAAATGAATGCAAAACATAACCCAAATTATGGGACACGATAAAAGCTGTTCTAAGAGGAAAGTTCATAGCACTAAGTTCCTATAAAAATACTAGCATTTTAACAACACTCCTGAAAGCTCTAGAACAAAAAACAAACAAACACCAAAAAAACCAAAACCAAAATAAAAAAAACCCATAAGGACAGCCAAGAGGAGTAGATGGCAAGAAATAATCAAAATCAATAAAGTAGAAACAGAGAATACAAAGAATCAATGGCTCTTTGAGGAAATAAACAAAATAGACAAAATCTTATCCAAACTAAGAGGCAGAAAATATCCAAATTAACAATATCAGAAATGAAACAAGGGACAGAGCAACAGATACAAAGAAAATCCAGAGAATCGTAATGATTTAGTTTAACAACCCATATTCTACCAAATTTGAAAATCTCAAAAGAAATGGATAATTTTCTCAATAGGTACCTCTTACCAAAGTTAAATCAAGACTAGATGAACCATTTAAATAAACCTATAAAACCTCTAGTGAAATAGAAGCAGTCATTTAAAGTCTCCCAAGCAAAATTACCCATGGTTATATAGTTTTAGCACAGAATTTTAATAAAACTTTTAAAGAAGAGTTAACACCAATACTCCTAAAATTATTCTACAAAGTAGAAACAGGAAATTCTGCCCAATTTATTTTATGTGGCCACAGTTACCCTGATACCCAAACCACATAATGTTTCAACAAAGAAAGAGAACTACAGATCAATTCCCCTTATGAACATAAATGTAAAAATATACAATGAAATACTTGCAAACTAAATCCAAGAACACATCAAAATTATCACCCACCATTGATCAAGTAGACTTCATTCCAGATACTCAGAGATGGTTGAATATATGAAAATCAGTAAATGTAATCTACTATATAAGTAAACTGACTAAAATACCATATGATAATCTCATTGGATGCCTGTAACTTTTTTTTTAATCTTATTTTTAATAATGGTTCTTAAATGCTTTAACCTCCCTTATAGCCCACCACCCAGAAGAGGTAGTGGAAAAGAAAGGATATGGGAAAAGTGGGCCTGTTTAGAAAAGTTCTTTGGAGCAACTCCCACTTGTGTTGTCTGGAAATAGGCAGTTCAGTTCACAGGTTAACAGAGGGAGCTGAGTCCACTCACAAACACTTCACAGATACAACAGCAGTCCAGTTTGGTAGAGTCAGGATAACGAACATGTATCAGCATTGGTGGCACTACCTAGCAAAGACAGCCAGGCTTCATCCTAGGCACAGCAGGAATGAGCAGGAGGGACTAGCAGGAATGCCAGGAGTTCTGGGCTGTGCTTCTCTCAGTGAAGCTAAGATCAGCAAAAACTAGAGACCAAATGTTTCACAGCTAGCTGTATCAGCAAGCCAAGCTCAACCTCAGTCACTGTCTGTGGAATTCTTTTTTATATCCCTCTAAACATGACAGGTCTTGCCTCAGTATCTGGCTCAGCTGACATCACACTGCCAAGTTCAAGAGGTAGCAAGAAGCTGCAGAACACTACCAAAAGTTTTTGATGCATTTCTCTACAGAGTTCTGACAAATAGAGCTCAACTACACAATGTAATGCAGATCAATATATGTGTGTTATCAACAAGGAACCCTTCATCACATGTCCTTTCATGTGCTTGCTTTAGCAGAATATCCTTTCACCTGGGTCTGCTTTAGCAAAATGTTCATGAGTCTGCTTTAGCCTTTCACTTGTATCCACTTAAGAAAAACACTGTTATGTGTTTGCCCCAGCAACACACCATCCAACACTACTGACTTTTCAAAGAACCTTTAAGTTTCCACTTCAGATAAAAAATCCTTTGACAAAGTCTAACACCCCTTCATGACAAAAGTCTTAGAGAGATCAGAAATACAAGTGACATATCTAAATAATCCAAAAGGCAATTTACAGCAAGTCAATAGTCAACATCAAATTAAATATAGAGAAAGTCAAAATAATTTCACTAAAATCAGGAACAAAACAAGGCTATCTACTCTCTCCATATCTATTCAATATAGTAGTTCTAGCAGGAACAAATAAAACAACTAAAGGAGATCAAGGAGATACAAATTGGAAAGGAAGAAGTCACAAATAGTACAGAATACCTTGGTATAACTCTAACCAAGCAAGTGAAAGACCTGTATAACAAGAACTTCAAGTCTCTGAAGAAAGAAATTGAGTAAGGTATCAGAAGATGGAAAGATCTCTCATGCTCATGGATTGGTAGGTAGGATTAACATAGTGAAAATGACCATTTTACCAAAAGCAATCTACAGATTCACTACAATTCCCATCAAAATTCCAATGCAATTCCTTACAAACCTTGAAACAATAATACTTAACTTCATATTGAACAACAAAAAAACAATCCTGCTGGGCATTGGTGGTATACGCCTTTAATCCCAGCACTTGGGAGGCAGAGGCAGGCAGATTTCTGAATTTGAGGCCAGCCTGGTCTACAGAGTGAGTTCCAGGACAGCCAGGCCTACACAGAGAAACCCTGTCTCGAAAAACCAAAAAAAAAAAAAAAAAAAAAAAAAAAAAAAAAAAAAAAAAAGATAAAACAATCCTGTACAATAAAAGAACTTCCAGAGGTATCACCGTCTCTGATTTCAAGTTGTACCACAGAGCTATAATAATAAAAGCTGCATAATATTGGCATGAAAATAGGATTTTAAATGGAATTGAATCAATTTACCTGATTTTTTTTTTATAAAGAATCCAGAAGTACGTGATGGAGAAAGAAGGCATCTTCAACAAATAGTGCTAGTCAAACTGGATGTTGGCATGTAGAAGAATGCAAGTAGATCCATACTTATCACTCTTCAGAAAACTCAATAGTAATTTTATCAAACACCTCCACATAAAACCAGACCTACTCTTCTATCACAGATCTGATAGAAGAGAAAGCAGGAAATAGCCTTGACCACATTGGCACAGAAGACAACATTCTGAATGGGAACACTAAGAACAACAATTAATAAATGGGATGTCATGAAACTGAGAAGCTTCTGTAAGGCAAAGGACACCATCAATCCAACAAAGCAGCAGCCTACAGATAAGGAAAAGATTTTTCAGCTCCAAATCAGATAAAGGACTAATATCCAAAATCTATTAAAAAAAAAAAAAAAACTCAAGAAACTAGATATCTAAAACCAAAATAATCAAATTAAGAATGGTGTTTTGGAGAATTAAAAATTCTAAAAGAGAATTCTCAGTAAAGGAATATCAAACGGTGAGAAACAAGGAAATGTTTAACATACTTAGCCATCAAGGAAATGAAAAGCAAAACTACTTTGACTAGCTGCCTGGAAGGGGTTTAGACAAACCAAAGTATCTGGAAAGAACACACTCCCATCTGTTGAGCTGCCTGCAGGCTGTGCAGTTGCTCCAGGTTCCTGGCTTTATGACCTGTCACCCATGTTGAGGTGGACCTTGATGACGCAGCTGTCTTTGAGTCATTTCTGTTCCTGTAAGTAACCCTTCACCTATACTCCTATAAGTAAGCTCAATAAAACGCATTGGTTCACTAAGTTGGACTTTGGTGGTATCCATACCTTGGTCAGCCATAGGCTCCTTATCTGGGGTGAGTAGATGTGTGTTGTGTTCCCCCAGAAAACTTTTGCCAGATAATATGAGCTAATATTTTTATATTTAGAAGAATCAACAAACTAACTTGCTTATTAAAATGAAAATAATATATACATTTAGTAATATGAAGAGCTATCTGGAATAAACTAATACATTGAACAACAGGATTAGATTGTATGGTTTAATACCATTTAATTAACATAAATTTACATATGTGCATATAAATGGAATCTATGCGAACATTTTAAAATATTTTATGTGTATGAATGTTTTGTTCATGTGTGTTTCTGTGCACCACATGCAAGCCTGGTACCCACAGAGACCAGAAGATATCAGGTACCTTGGGACTGGAGTTATAGACTGTTGTGAGCCAACATGTGGATACTGGAAATCAAATCCAGGCCCTTGGAAAAATAAGCAAGTGCTCTTAACTTCTGAGTCATCTTTTCAGCCCCTATATACCAATATTTACAAGCATGTGCCACTATGCCTGGTTTTATGTGATTGAGATTGTGCATGCTAGGTTCTAACAACTTTGCCTTTTCCTTTCTTACACAACTGTTCTATTTATGTGTATAATATACTGTACCATTGAAGTTATTTATAAAGCACGTTTACAGATAACATTATTAAGAATTTAAAGTAGTGACAGAGTATTATGTCATCTGGGATCTTGGAAGGGACAGGTCCTGTGTGATTTTAAGGTTTTACTTCCTAAAAGCTCATTTGTGGCCTAACAGTGGTGTGTGTGAGTGGGCTACTTCTAGATACCATTAGCAAGAGACATGCTTGAAACCACCGGCCACAGGGCAGGTTAGTACACCATGCTTAAGTGGAACTGACTGGGTTTCTTGCTCTAGGCTTTTCTCTGCAAAACTAATAGCTTACCTAAGTATATGTCTGGAATTACTTTCTAACTAATCTGGCTTCCACTGCTTCTAAGAACTAGTGTTTGTTAGAGGTCCAGCACTTGATGCAATTAATTGTCGATCTATTTGTGGACTATGTGATATCTTATTAGTGACTACAATTGTGTTTTGGACACAGAGATCTGACCCAAGAATGTTTAGTAAGAGCTTTTGCCAACTCTGTTCAACTTTCTCTTCCTTATTTTGAATACTTTGATTTCAGTATCATGTTAAAATCTGTTCTAAAAATTTTGCTATCTCTGTTTACAGTGCTTGGGAAGAATAGTGTCTTTACACAATATGGTAAAGCCTCTCTTCTGCTGAGCTATATCCACAAACCTTGGTAATTTTTGCTTGATTATATGTTTTGGTTTTAGAAAGGGTCACTATGTAGCTGAAACAGATTTGGAACCCGCTGTATAGCACAAACTGACCTTGAATTGGCTATTCTCTTGCCTCCCCTTCGTGGGTACTTAACTCTATCCCCCTTTAAGATTAAGATTCACTGTGTAGCTCAAGCAATCTTGATATTTGTGATCCTCCTGCCTAGGCCTTGGCTTGCTCTAAAAGTGCTGGGATTCTAGGTATGTATGTACCACCACTTCCAGAAAGATTGCTGCTGTCTAATATAGTATTCTTCCTACCAGTTCTAGAATATGTCATATCAGTTCCTGGCTTGCAGGACTGGGAAATCTTCAAATATATGCAACTAGAGGCAGCTTCCCTGATCTGCAGTTCTGTCTCAGGGAGTTATGTACAGGCTCAAATAGGAGTGAGAGGCAGAAATGATAGAAGTTCCTGAAGTAAGAAAGGTCAAGTTGAATGTAGGTAAAAATGGCTGGGGACCGCAGGGTTCCTCATGCCTCACTGGGTGTAGTTGGCTGGGAATTCCCTGGGTTCCTCCAGCTGGAAGTTAGGCCCTGGGCTCACTAAAGGCCTCTCCATGGTTCCTCACAGCAGGGCCTCAACACAGGAGAAAGTCATTGGATTTCCAAAACCGGTTTATTGGCATGACAGATGGTGGATGGATCTGGATGCACCCCCAAAACTCAGGGCAGTCCTGAGTTAAATAGGGAGGAAAAGAGGGGGCGGGGCTGGGGAGGAATGCTTAATTGGCCCCACCCTCTGGCCTTCCAGCACCTCATTAGTATGTAAATCTCTCTAGGGCCTGAGGCCTGTTTATCATGCCCTCCACCTGTGTATGTGACTGAAGGGTGCAGGTTGAATAGAGATTAGACCTCCTGTCAGGAGCCTGGGTTCTGGGTGCACGGCCAAACCCACAACCCAAGAACCAGGATACCCTTCCATGACCAGCAGTCTTTGGGGCTTTGGGGAAAGATGTGGAATCATAAATGACAGAAGGCTGAGTAACTTGAATGGTGTTTAAGAAAAGAGAAAGTTGATTGAAAAGGGTTGAACAGAATTAGGGACTCTTAAAAAGTCTAAAGAAATTTAATTGATTTTATTCTTCTGGATATATTAAAGAGAAGGTGCCAAATAAGTTAAAATTTGTGGCATATTTTTCAGGTACTCACTTCGTTTATTTAATGATTTTTCTTAGCATGGATAATATTACACAATATATTTGTCCAGAATAATTGCTGTGTTTATACAGTAGAAATTTATAGGATAGCATGACTTATTTATTTTATTATTAATTGTCGTAAAATAAACAAAGCATCATATCTACCACCTTAGCAACTTTAGTGTACATAAAAAAGTGTTAAGTAAATGCATATTATTGTGCAATAAATCTCCAGGGCTGTTCTCACCTTGAGAAAATAAACTGTACTCATTAAATAACTCCTCATTCCCATTTTAGTTCTTGATAATGACTATCCAGTTCTCTGTAGCTATGCATTTGACTGTTTTAGATATATCACATAAGGAACCCTCAATATGTATATTTAAGGGACTACTTTATTTCACTTGGCATGATGTTCTTAAGATTTACCTACAGGGTTGGGGATCTAGCTCAGTGGTAGTGTATTGCCTAGCAAGTGCAAGGCCCTGGGTTCAGTCCTCAGCTCAGAAAGAAAAAAAAAAAGATTTACCTACATGATAGCATATGACAATACTTCTTTTCTTAAAATGGAACAATATTTCAGTTATATCTATATCACATTTTGTTTATCTGTAGATGAACATATGAGCTACTTCTGTTTCTTGGCTATTATGAACTGTGCTGTTATGAACATGGGTATGTAAATATTTCTCTAAGACCCATTTTCTTTTCTTTCCACATGTTTATAGTCCCAGAGTGATTACTGGAAGCACTTTCTGATTTTTTAAAGGTACTAACACTGTTACTTCCATAACCTGGAATTTATCATTTCACAGTTACATAGAGTCCTAATGTCATTATATTGTCACCAACACTTTATTTTCTGTTTATATATTTTGGGTAGTGGCCATCTTCAAAGATGAGAGGTAATATTCATTTCTTTCTGTAGATAAATTGTATTTTAATTCATAATGTGAATGTACCACAGTTTCCCTAGCCATTTGTCCACTGAAATGTATCTGAGTTTTTCTAGTTTTTACTATTATGAGTAACACTGCTATTCACATTTGTGCATAGCATTTGTTGTGAAGGTACGATTTCATTTCTTGTAATAGATGGAATTTCTGGTTAATATTGTAGTTATATGGTTAGTTCAGGAAAGAAATTAACACAGTTTAGTTACAAAACCATTTTAAAAACCCACCAACAATGCATGGAGGATAGTTTCTTTGAATCCTTGCTAATCTTTAGGGAGTTGCCATTATTTTTGACAGGTTATAATCATATCTCACTATGCTTTTGATTTGCACATGCCAGTATATGATCTTTGCTGAAATTTTATTTCTTTCCTACACTTTCTACTGTTTTGTTTTGTTGCTGTTTAGTGTGTATCTTAGTTAGAGTAACTATTGCTGTGCCAAACCAACTTGACAAAAAGCAAAGTGGGGAGGAAAGGATATATTTGGCTTACACTTCATCTCTGCTCTTCATCATCGAAGCAAGTGTGGGGACAGGAAGTCAAACAAGGCAGAAACTTGGAGGTAGGAGCTGATGCAGAAGCCATGGAGGGATGCTGCTTACTGGGTTGCTTCTCATGGCTTACTCAGCCTGCTTTCTTATAGAGCCCAGGAGCACTAACTCAGGGACAGCACCACCCAAAACAGACAGGAACCTCCCCTATCATTCACTAATTAAGAAAATATCCTACAGCTGGATCTTAGGTAGGCATTTTCTCAGTTAATATTGCCTTCTTTCAGAGAACTCTAGCTTGTATCAAGTTGACATAAAACTATCTAGAACACTGTTCACCATTGGAGGAAGTCAGAACAGGAACTCAAGCAGGGTAGGAACTGAGGAGGCCTCCACATACATGCATTCCAATGCAAACCCCATAGCTCCTGATGGCTATGGTGAAATTTTGCTTACTGGCTTGTTCATTATGGCTTGCTCAGCCTGCTTTCTTATAGAACCTAGGACCAACAGCCCAAGGCTGGCACCACCCACAATGGACTAGACCCTCCCACATCAATCACTAAGAAAATGCCCACTGGCTTCCTTGTGGCCCAGTCTAATGGAGGCATTTTCTCAGTTCAGGCTCCCTCTGATAACTACAGTTGTCTCAATTTGACTTAAAATAGCCAGCATAGTGGTAGGGTGAGAATGGGGTTTGCATGTGAATACATGTATATGGAGGCCTCCTCAGGAATGTCATCTACATCTTTTGTGACAGGGCCTCTCATTGGCCTAGAACACACCAGTTAGGCTAGATTAGTTGACCAGTGAACCTCAGGGACCTTCCCATCTCTGTATTCCTAGCACTAGGAATACACTATGCTCAATTATATGTACATGTATGTGTGTATGTGTGTGTGTGTGTGTGTGTGTGTGTGTATACATATATATATATATATATATATATATATATATATATTGAACCAAAAAAATTTATTTGGGGTTACTAACAGGTATGTGAGTGGGGGTTATTATCATGAAGTATAAGTATAAGCTGCATCACCAGAGAGCACACCATAACTTGTGAAGAGTCATGAGAACTACAATCATGAAGCCCTCTGCACCACTTGCAGCTTAGCTAGTTATACTATCTTCTCTGCAGTTCTGTAGCCCAGAGACTTCCTAGCAGCACTTTTTAAAAAAAACAATGCTTTCTTGTTTTTTGATTATTTTATTTGTTTACATTTCAAATGTTGTTCCCCCTCCAGGTCTCCCCACGGCAAACACCCCATCCCATCCTCCTGTCTCATTTGCACAAAGCTCAAGTCGAAGTGGATGAAGGACCTCAACATAAAACCAGATACACTGAACCTAATAAAAGAGAAAGTGGGAAAGATCCTCAAACTCATTGGCATAAGGGGAAATTTCCTAAACAGAACTCCAGTGGCTCAGGCTCTAAGATCAACAATTGATAAATAGAACTGAAAGGATTCTGTAAGGCAGAAGACACAGTCAGTAGGACAAATTGGCAACCTAAAGATTGGCAAAAGATCTTCATCAACCCTACAACAGATAGAGAGCTAATATCCAAAATATATAAGAACTCAAGAAACTAACCTCCAAAAAGAAACCAAATAACCCGATTAAAAATGGTGTACAGAGCTAAACAAAGAATTCTCAACTGAGGAATCTCAAATGGCCTAGAAGCACCTAAAGAAATGTTTAACATCTTTAGTCACCAGAGAAATGCAAATCAAAAAGACCCTGAGATTCCACCTTACACTAATCAGAATGGCTAACATCAAAAACTCAGGGGACAGTAGATGCTGGCAAGAATGTGGAGAAAGAGGAACACTCCTCCATTGCTGATTGGATTGCAAACTGGTACAACCACTCTGGAAATCAATCTGGGGGTTCCTCAGGAAATTGGAAATAGTTCTACCTGAAGACCCAGCTATATCACTACTGGGAATATACCCCAAAGAAGTTCCTAGCAGTTCTTTAGTGTTTATATTGCTAGGGAGGAGTTATGAGACTATCAAGTTTCTGTTCTCCCAGATATAGAAACCTTTTTTTTTTTTTTTTTTACCTCCTTAGGCTCATGAGTAGTTCTGGATTTCGAACTCAGTGCCCTGTATTTACAAAGCAAAAGCACTTTACAAATTGATCCATCCCTAAAGCTCATGTTGGATTTTGTTTGTGTGTTTGCTACTAATGAGTTTTGAGAGTTCTTTACAAATTCTAAACTGGCAGGGGGTGGCATACATTTTTAATCCCAGCCCTTAGAGAGAGACAGGTCTCTGTGAGTTGGAGGCCAGGCTGGTTTACAACAAGAGTTCCAGGACAGTCAAAACTACCCAGAGAAACTGTCTCAAAAACCACAAACAAATGAACAAAAACAAACAAACAAAAACCCAAGAAAATAAACTCTACATCTTAATCTTTCGTTAGATATGTAATGTGTATGTGTTTTCTTTGGGCTTGTCTATCTTTAAAGAAAGTAGAACAGTTAAAACAACTTACTATGCAGGCCAAGTTGGCCTTGAACATACACTTATGCCTCTTTGGTAGTTATAGGCATTGTCCTATATTTCGTTGGGTCTTTCAAGTCTCTGAATACAGCATGTCTTTATGTTTATTGATTGTTTTTATTTTATCTATTTTTGAGGCAGATCTCACTGTCTCTGGATAGACAGCATGTATCATGTAATCCCAATCTGGCCTTGAATTTAAAGCTTTCCTCCTTTTTCTGCCTCTCTAGTGTTGGTATTCCAGCCATGAGCCACCACAATATTTGTTCTATATCCCCAACATTTGCAGAATTCATTAATTAATTCTAAGGATTTTTGTAGGCTCCTTTGGATATTTTTAAAAACATAGATTATTGTATTCTCTTCTAATAAAATGGGTTTATTTACTGCAATTTGATCCAATATGCCCTTTTTCTACATCTTATACGTGCATTAGTCTTTTTTATTACTATGATGGAATACCTGAGGTAGGATAACTTTACAAAAAGTAGAAGTTCAGTTTTGGAGGCTGAAAGTTCAAGATTAGCTTCAAATTACTGCCCAAATGTCAGATGGCATCATAGTAGGAAAGAGTACCAGAAGGAGAGATCATATCACTGGACAGGTAACCAGAGAAATAGGTGGAGCTCCGGCTTGGTTTTGTGTGTGTGTTTTTTTTAATCTTTAATTGTAAGCCAGCACACATCTTTAATCCCAGCACTCCAGAGACATTAGAATTTCTGTGTGTTTGAGGCCAGTCTGGTCTACGAGTTTCAGGACAGCCAAGGATACACAGAAAAACCCTGTCTCAAAAACCCGAACCCAAACCAAACCAAACAACCCCACTACCACCACAGCTTTAATAGTAACTGTCTTGGGAAAAGTAACATAAGTCTCATGAGAACTACTTTTTCATCTTTGTTGAGGGTGATGCCCCATTATCTCCCACCTCTTAAACTTTCATACTACCTCTCAATATCTCCATCCCAGGGACAAAGTTTCCAGTATAGGAATCCCTGGGGACAAACCACATCCAAATCATAGCATCACACTAGCAAAAAAAGTTTTATGGTGAGTGACTGGTGAGAGCAGATATTTGTTGTCTAGCTTTTGGTCTTTAGAGGAGAACATACAGTTTTCATCATTAAGTATAATGTCAGCCCTGGAATTTTTATAAGAAGGTTTTTTTTTTTTTTTTATCAAGATGCTGTTATCCTTGTTGATGATGCTCTTACCTGTTTTTTTCTGAAGACTTCCCCTTATGCACAGGTATTGTTAACTCTTACCAAATGCTTTTCAGCATTGATGCATGTTGACATGAGATTTTTTCTTTATCATGTTAATATGAAAAATTATATTACTCAAATTTGGAAGATGGAAACAGTCATATTTCTGGAATACATTCTTCTTGCTCATGCTGTATAATGTTCTTTATACATAAAATTGAATTCTATCTCATAACATTTGTTTGAAATTTTATATGTGTATTCAAAAGACATAAAATATTTTCTATACAACATTTAGTTTTTATATCTGAAATAAAAGGATTTGAGAAATAGCCTAGTCTCTTCTATTTTCTGGAAAAATATGCAAAATTGGTTTAATATTTCTTTAAATGTTTTACAAAATAGTCCAGAGAAATAACAGCTCAACCATCTGGAGATTTCTGCTTGAGGGAATTTTCTAAACTACAATTTTTTTCTGCATTTATGCTGCTATTCAAATCATCTATTTTATATGGATTGCTTAGTATTAATTTATAGTTTTCAAGAAATCGGTTCATTTACTCCACACAGTCAAATAAAAGTGTGAAGTTGTACCATTATCTTATTATCCCTTTCATGGTGGTAGGATATATAATGATGTCTCCTGTTTCATTCTGGATACTGGTAATACTGATAATGTGATTGTTTTTCTCTTTTGCTTTGTGAGTATTCCTGAAAATTTGTCAATTTTCTTAGCCACTTGAAAGAATTGGCTTTTTATAGCAACAAAAAATAGCATAGTACTGGCACAAAATCCAACAGGTCAAACGAGTAGAATGACCCAAATATAAATCCACACAGATACAGCTACCCTATTTCTTTAAAAAATAAAAATATTAAAAATATACATGAGAAAAGCTAGTCATTTCAACAAATGATACTGGGAAAATTAGGTATCCATACATAGAAGGTGAAACTAGATCTCTCACTCTGAATATAAAACAACTCCAAATAGATCAAAGACCTCAGTTTAAGATTTGAAGCTAAAATTGTTAGAGAAAAAAAAAATGAAAATACTTCAAGATATAGAAACAAGCCAAGACTAGGAATAGAACTCCAGTTGTTAAAAGAAACATCTAATGATTGACAAATGGGAATTCTTGAAGTTAAAAACCTTTTGCATAGCAAAGATAACAATAAATTGAGTGAGGAGACAGCATAAGGAATAGGAGAAAAATACCTGCTAGCTATGTAAAAATACAGAGAATTCATATCTAAAATATACAAAGATCTAAGGGCTGGCAAGATGGGTCAACAGTTAATAGAGCTTGCCACCAAGCCTGACAAACTGGGTTTGATCCCTATGTGTCACATAGTGAAGAAAAAAGGCAGTCCTGTAAGTTGTCCTTTAACTTCCTCATACCAGATGTGTTATATTCATTCCCCCATACCCCTATGCACCAAAATAAAAATTCAAACAACCCAATCAGTAAATTGTCTAATAGGTCAAATAGATTTCAAAAGATGAGGTAATAAACATGAAGAAATGTTCAACATTTTTATTTAAAGATGTGCACATGAAGACCACAACAAGATTCCAGCTCACTCAGTTAGAATGGCAGGCATTAGAAAACAAATAGAAACACTAGTGATGATGCTGACAGAAGAGAACCATGACACATTGATGGTGGAAATAAAAACTAGTGTAATTACTATGGAAGTATCAGAATAGTGACTTCTCCAAAAACTAAATATGGATCTACTATACTATACAGTTATACCACCTATAGGAAAACAAGTTAACATATTACATAGATGCTTGCACAGTAATGTTTGTTAAAGCACTACTTACAATAGATAATTTATAGAACCAACCTTTAGGTGCCCAACAACAGAGAAATGGATAAGGAATACTTGTACATATACAGAATGGATTTTTTCAGCCAAATAGAAGGCAATTATGTCATTAGTAGGAAAATGGCTGCAACAGGAGATACTTATATTAATTAGTGAGTTAAATCAAACTCATAAAGACATCTGTGGTTCCTATATTTTATATAGAAATATATAGTATTATACACACACACACACACACACACACACACACACGGCAGAAATGTAAAAACAACACCACTGTCCAGGCCCTAGACTCTAGGAGAACAAAGCAGACAGGTAGGAGCAGGAGAAGAGAGAAAGAAGAGCAGAATATAAATGTATGAAAATATCCTCATAGAATCCAGTACCATATAAGTGACTAGACAATTAATGAGATAACTGGTTATGTTTTTCATTGGTAGTTTTTCTGTGTTTCTGTTTTCAACTTAATAGACTTTACTTCTTATTTTTTGTTGTTTTATTTGTTTGTTTTATTTTTAAGGCAAGGTCTTACTTATTAGATAGCCTTGAGTGACCTGGAACTTCCTATGCAGATGAAGCTGGTCTTGAACTCATAGAGATCTGCCTACCTCTACCTGCCTTCCTCCTAAATGCTGGAATCAAAAGTTTGTGCTACCATATCTGTATGATTTCTGTCCTTCAGTATTTCTCTCTCTCTCTCTCTCTCTCTCTCTCTCTCTCTCTCTCTCTCTCTCTCTCTCTCTCTCTCTCTGTCTTTTGCTCTTGTTAAATTTTTAAGATGTTTTGTGGTTTGTTCATTTGCTTTTTGTTTTTCTTTTTTTTTGAGACGGGTTTTTTCAGTGTAGTCCTGGCTGTACTGGAACTTTCTCTTTAGACCAGCTTGTCATTGGACTCACAAATATCCACCTGCCTCTGCCTCCCAAGTGCTGAAATTAAAGACATATACCATCACTGCCTAGCTGGGATGTTTTCTTACATTGTTGATTTTATACTTTTACTCTTTTATACCATATGTATTTAGTTCTGTAGTTTTCCCTCTCAGCACCAGGTCTCACAAAATTTTCAATATTATATTTTTACTTTAATTCATTTTCATCACTTTAATATCATTGTATTATTTTTTCGAGACAAGGTTTCCCTGTGTAGCCTTGGCTGTTCTGGAACTCTCTGAAGACAAGGCTGGCCTTGAACTCACAGAGATCTGCCTAACTATGCCTCCCGAGTGCTGGGATTAAAGGCATGGACCACCACTGCCTGACTGGTATCATTGTATTTTTAAAAATTCCCTTGAGTATTTCTACTTGTTCTAGGGATTATTTAGAAGTTTGTTGCTTACTTTCCAAGTACTTGGGAATTATTTGTTATCTTTTTGTTATTGGTTTCTAGTACAATTCTATTGTAGTCCAGGAACAAAATCTGCATGATTTTAATTTTTTATTTAGTTATAGCTTATTTGTTGCCTTGGGATATAGCCTATCTTGATTTATGTTTTGTGGGTTGATATAGAAACTTCTAATTTCTTTGGAAAGTCAGTTATATCTTTTGATGGTTTGTTGGTGCACACAGGTGAAAGGATGTTTTGCTATAGCAAAAATAGTGGGAGCTGGTGCATTGATTTGGTTTGCTCAGCCTCACTATTCTTCACTAAAAACATGCATGTATTGGTTCACCTTACATAGAGTTGTCGAGCTCCACTAGTGGTAATGCCTCCATTGAGAGAAACTTGCCAAAGAACTGCTCATGGGGGTCTTGCTGCTTCAGTGGCCTCAGGCCAGTTGACAAGCCTTGTGGTTTCTTCAGGATTGAACTACAATTGCTGGTTCATGCATGGTGTCTGCTTGCGGAGACGTCTGGACTATAGCTGCTGATTCATATTTGGTGTTTGCTATGGGACTGAACAGCTGAGAAAGAAGATAAAGCTCATCCTCAAAGAACTACTGCTAAACAGGTCAACTTCCTTCATATCCTAATAACTTTTCTCTTTCACTACTTCTGCTGGGTGGTGGGCTAGAAGAGTGGTTGAACATTTATTAAAATAGGCTGTAAAATTTTATGCCTACAGTGGTTATTTGAAAAGAAAGGGTATATTAAATTCTTGTTTGGTGAAGTACTGTGTAAATGTTGATAGATTCTATTGGTTGATGATATTGAGTTATATATCCTGGCCCTTTTCTGTCTGGTTACTTTATCAATTATTAAAAGATGTATTAAAAACTCCAGCTACAGTTATAGGTTTGTTATATCAGTTTTCCTTCTACACGTTTTGTAGCTTTATAATGTCTTGCTTTATACCTAGCACCTATATGGTGACTCACAATCATCTGTAACTTCAGTTTAAGGAGATATGACGCACCCTACCTTGTGTGTGTGTGTGTGTGTGTGTGTGTGTGTGTGTGTAACTTATTCACTTATTTTTGAGAATGGGTCTCAATTTGTAACCCAGATTAACCTGGAATTCACTATGAAGTTCAAGACTTGCCTGGAAGTAATAATGGTCTCTCTGCCTCCTCCTTGCATGTATTGAGATTATAGTTGTCAGTTACCATGCCTGACCTGTTATATCTCAAGTGAATATCTCATAGACAGTATAAAGTAGAGGGAAATGTTTTAATCCATTCTACTAGTCTTTGTATTTTATTTGGTTTATTTATATTTAATTTTAATATAAATATTGCTGTTTTAGACTTAGAGATCCCATTTTATTTTCTTACTTTTTCCCTGCCTTCCCTGTTTTTCCATGAGTGATTTGGACTTTTATAGAATTTTGCTTTGATATATGTATATACATATTCAACTATGAAGAGTTAATTGTCTAAAAAACAATAAAAAGTAATGTGTAATGCATAACTTAGTAACAGCTGTTTATTACTATTTAATATTATTAATATACACAGCTATCTATAATCTTGTTTTTTTCTTTACTGGAAAACTTTTTATTTAGACCTTGCCAGTTGGAAGCATCTTCTTTCTTGTCAATGAAGCCCTTTTCTGAGTGGTCCTATGAATGTGTTCTTCTCTTCCGTCGTCTGGAAATGAATACAATCAAACCTGGAAATAGTGTCAATGAACTTCAAGTCAGGCTTCTCCAGAGCTTGTCATTTGGTCTGCATCAGCAAGAACTTGAGGGGGATAAACACCTGCTTCTTGGTTCCCACTATCTACTCTTTCAGCATGGCAAAGTTGCTGGTCACCTCACGATATGGATAAAACCACCTAGTGGGTTGATGCTCTTGTCAGAAAGATCAGAGTCACTAGAAACATTGTTCTTTCATCAGGTTGCCATCCTTGAGGAGGTAACCATGGTCACTCTTGTAAATGTTCTTGTTGATCTCTATATAATGATGTGGCCTTTTTGCCCAATTTGAGCCACGGAGAAAGTCACAAGGGAAGGGTGTCTGGTTCCAATACAGGCAACTTTGCATATTCCATAATGAGTCTTATGGGCCAGCTAGTGATGCTAGTGACTGATAACTCTTTTGTAATCATTGCTTTATCCACCCTGATGACATCAATTATCTCATCCTACAAAAATACTTCGTTTTCAGGAATGTGATATACTTTATGTGTCTGACAACATGGTGGGAGTTTCTTGTTTGTTTGTTTCCACTAGTATCATTATAAACAGATAAATAAAACACTGTGCTATGTGTGACATTACAGCAGTTATAACCTTATTAATTAATAGACATTTTCAGCCCCAATACCTTATGGAACAACTATAGTATATTTGATCTATTTGTTTTTCACTTGCCTGGTTAGAGTTACACCAAGATATTTTATATTATTCGTGGCCATTGTAAAGGGTATTGTTTCTCTAATTTCTTTCTCAGCCAGTATATCATTTGTATAAAGGAAGGCTAGTTACTGATTTCTTTGAGTTAATTTTGTATCCAGTTACTTTGCTGAAGCTGCTTATCAGCTGTAAGAGTTCTCTGGTAAAATTTTTGGGGTTGTTTATGTATATTATCACATCATCTACAAACAGTGATACTTTGACTTCTTCTTTTCCAATTTGTATCCCCTTGATCTCCTTTAGTTGTCTTATTGCTCTGGATAGAACTTCAAGTGCTATATTAAATAAATAGGAAGAGAGTGGTTGTTTAAATATGCTTGGCCAATGGCACTATTAGGAGGTGTGGCCTTATTGAAATAGGGGTAGCCTTGTGGGAGAAAGTGTGTCACTGTGTAGGTGGGCTTTGAGGTCTTCTAGTGCTGAAACTCTGCCTAGTGTGGAAAAGTCAGTCTTCTTTCTTCTTACTGCCTCCATACCAAGATGTAGAACTGTCATCTCCTTCTCCTGCACTATGTCTGCATGGAAGCTGCCATGCTTATCACCATGAGAGGTTCAGATAAGCACTGGACCTCTGAAACTGTAAGCCAGCTCCAATTACATGTTGTACTTTATAAATGTCCTGGTCATAGTGTCTTTTCACAGTAATAGAAAAAAAGACAGGAGCAAAAATCTAAAATAAAAATAATAATTCATCAGCATAAGTAGTTTGAGGAGCACTAATTACTTCACTGTTGTTTTGGTAGGTCTATCTTTATCTGTCTCACAAAGCTTAAGAATCATTAAGCAAAAGTCATTTTGATTATTAAATTTATTTATGTGTTCACTTTATAACCCAATATTATCCTTTCCTTTCCTCCAAGTACCCCTTTACATAAGTCTTCCCTCCATTCCCTTCAGAAAGTAAAGCCTCCCTCTGGGTGTGAAACCCCCTACCCTCATCCCATTACTACCCCCAACTCCCCACCCTGCTAATTAAGTTGCTGCAGGACTAGGTACCTCCTTCCTCACTGAGGTTAGATAACACTGTCCATTTAGAGGAGCAAGATCCACAGGCAGGCAGACAGGCAACAGGTTCAGGAACAGCCCTTGCTTCAGCTGTTTGAGGGACTCACATAAACACCAACCTGCTCATCTGCTACATATGTGTGAGGGGCCTAGATCCAGCCCATGCCAAATCTTTGGTTGGTGATTCAGTCTCTGGGAGCCCCCAAGTTTCCAAGTTAGTTGACTCTGTTGGTCTTCTTGTGGAGTCTCTGTCCTCTTTTTCTCAACTCTTCCATAAAACTCCCTGAGCTTCATCTACTGTTTGGGTGAGTCTCTGCGTCACTTTCTGTTTGCTTTTGTGGGGAGCCTCACAGAAGACACAGCAAAAAGATCACCCACCATGATCATGCAGGCTTTATCCCAGAGATTCAGGGATAGTTGACATGAAAAGCAGTAATTGCGATCTCCCATATAAACAAACTGAAAGGAAAAAAAACCCCAACATGATCACCTCACTAGATGCCAAAAAATCCTTTGACAAAATCCAACACCCCTTAATGTATGTCTGTGTGAGAGTGTTAAACCTTCTGGAACTGAAGTTATAGGCAGTAGTGAGCTGCAGTGGGTCCTGCAAATCGAACCAAGGTCCTTTGGAAGAGCAGCAGCCGGTGCCCCTAACTACTGAGCCATCTCACCAGCCACTTAAAGTTTTTTCCTTTCTTTTCTTTCTTTTTCTTTTCTCTTCTCTCCTTTTCTTTCCCATTCCCCCTCCACTCCACTCCCCTCTCCCTCTTCTTCTCTTTTCTATTTTTGTATTCTTTCTTTTTTTCTCTTTTTGGGGAGGTTCAGGCGGGTACAGGGTCTCACTATGTAGTTCTAGCTGTCCTGGAACTCACAGAGATCCACCTTCCTCTGCTAGGATTAAATGCATGCATCACCACACCCGGTTAGGATTTCAATTCTTATTATTGGTGGATGGTGTCCCATTGTATATAGCTGTGTCCATTTCATTACTATTATAGTGAGTAGTACTAGAGTGAACATGGGATTGGACATATTTCCCTTACATACTAAATTTTGATGAACCTCCATATAAGTTTCCAACAAACATTATGCTAAAATTTTCTTTTCTCTATATCTTCATTAGCACTTGTTATATTTTATCTTCTTAATAACTGCCATTCTTACTGGTATGAGGTGATATCTCATTGTGGATTTCATTTACATTTTCGTACTAATTACTGTTATTGAACATGTTTTCATATAGCTATTGGACAATACTATGTCATCTTCTGAGAAATATCAGTTTAAATCTATTGCTATTGTTCCAGTTTGAGATAATGTCTTGATATGAAGCTATTGTAGTCTGAAATTCACTATGTAGTCCAGACTAACCTTGACTTCTCTGGCATCAATATTTAAATTTGTTTGTTGGTTTAATGTTTGCTATTGAATTTTTGAAGTTCTTTTTTTTTTCATTAAGAATTGTTTGTATCTTATTAGTATTTTTTTAACATTTTGAGCTCTGAACAAATTTTTTGTTTTTTTTGTTTGTTTTTTATTTTTTATTGGGTATTATATTTACATTTCAGATTTTATCCCCTTACCCCACTTCCCCCCACCAACCTCCTATCCCATCCCCACTCTTCATGCTTCTATGAGGCTGTGCCCCCACCTAATCCCCCCACTCCCACTTCCCCACCCTCACACCCCCCCACACTCGGTGTTTGTCCTTCATGGGACCAAGACTCTCCTCTCCCACCTATGCCCAACAAGGTCATCCTCCCCTACATATATAGCTGGAGCCATGGGTCCCTCCCTATGTGCTCCTGGGCTGGTGGTTTAGACCCTGGGGTGCTCCGGTTGGTTGGTATTGTTGCTCTCCTCATGGGGTCACAAACCCTTTCTGCTCCTTCAGTCTTCTCTCTAACCTCTCCATTGGGAAACCCTTGATCAGATCAGTGGTTAGCTGTGAACGTCGTCCTCTGAATGTGTCAGTCTCTGGCAGACCTCTAAGGAGACAGCTATATCAGGTTCTTGTCAGCATGTACATCCAGCCGTCCACATCAGTGTCTAGCTTAGGTGACTGTACATGGGATGGATACCCAGGTGGAATGGTCTCCAGATGGCCCCTCCTTCAGTTTCTGTCCCACGTTTTGTTTCCATATTTTCTCCCTTGAGTTTTTTTGTTACTCCTTCTAAGTAGGACTGAGGCATCCCCTCTTGGGTGTATGATGGAACAGGGTGTCTTCAGAGAAAGGACAAGAATGTCCAGAATGTCAGAGCAGACAAGCTTATGATTCTGGCCAATATTCAAAAATTGTACTTTTTTAAATTTATAACTCAGAATAACAGGTAGGCTTAGCAGTGCCTGGAAGCAGTGGTGGAAGCTCTGTAAACAGATGTATCAAGGGAGGGGCCTCTTGAAGTATGAGTATATCAGTTCATTAAAAAGCTCTTTTTTCATCCTACCTCCTTAGAATGTCTTCAGCTTTATTAGTTACTTTTCTGCTGCGGTGACAAAATATTATGACCAAGAGCAACTAACAAAAGAAAATTTATTTTGGCTTAAGGTTCTAGAGGAGTAAAACTCCACCATGGTGGGAGGAGGCCTGTCAGCAAGCAGCAAGAGCAAGAAGTTGAGAAATCATTTCTCAGCTGGCAGCAGTGGCTTATCATTTAATTCCAGGATGCAGGAGGCAGAGGCAGTCAAATCTCTGTGAGTTCGAGGCCAATCTGGTCTACAGAGCGAGTCCAGCAGAGCCAGGCTACACACAGAGAAACTCCTATGTGTTTGTTATGTGTGAAAACTCAAAAACAAAACAAAAGCAAACCAACAACAAAACTACAAGAAGCACAGAAAGTCAACTGGAAGTGGCTCTAGGCTATGAACTCTCAAAGTCTACCCCAAGTGGTGTACTCCCCCAGAAAGACTGCACTACACCCATGATATTCCCAAGTTGTACCAATAACTAGATATTAAGTGTTCAAATACCTGAGTCTGTTGAGGGGGTACATTTTTATTCAAACTACCTCATTAGGTGAATCAACTTTCCTGAGGAATAGAATCTTGGCCACATGATTGTCAGGCACAGTTGGGTTGACCCTTAAAAGAGGGGACAATAGCATGTAATGTTTAGGGCAGTTTGCAATGTCTTCTCCGCACCCAGAGCCAGATTCTGTTCTTTTGACCATGATAAAGTAGCTTTCTCTCATCAGACCCCAAAAAGCCCAGTTATTTCCACCTTTTCATATGGTACTTTAAATCTTTAGGTAGGGCAATTGTGAAGTTTCTCTTTACAGTGTTACCAAGGAAACAGGAGATGAAAATCTGATTATGAGGGGGCAGCATGTCCTCAAAGGCCCCCAAGCTGCTAAAGCTTGTATCACTACATAATAGTTACTTTGGTCTTATTGTGACAGCTTTGCTAGTTTCACACTTCCAATTTGACAATTTTCTCATCATTATGAAGTTATTTTGTATTATTTTCAATTTCTTCTTGTTGAGAGGCCTGTTGTTAGATATATTAGATACTTTTCCATTTTTTATCTATTATCTTTCTCCTTGGCTTCTTGAATATTTGTTTCATGCATTGTTTTCATGTAGTGATGCATGCCTTTGTTCCCAGCCCTTACTAGGCAGAGGCATGTGAATCTCTGTGAGTTTGAGGCCAGCCTGGTCTACATAGGAAGTTCCAAGAGAGCCAGTGCTACATAGTGAGACCGTGTCTCAAGAAAAAAAAAAAAAAGGAAAAAGAAAAAGAAAGAAAAGAGAAAAAAAATTGTTTTCATATTGTCTTAATTAGGGTTTTATTGCTCTGAAGAGACACTATGACCAAGGCAATTCTTATAAGGGAAAACATTGAATTGGGGCTGGCTTACTGTTTCAGTGTTTTAGTCCATTATCATCATGGCTGGAAACATGGCAGTGTGCAGGCAAACATGAGGAGCAAGGACATCTACATCTTGATCCAAAGGCGACTCTGAGACAGACACTCTTCTTCAGGAGCCAAGAGGAGGCTTTCTCCATCACTGTGTGAAAAGTCTGAGCATAAGACCTCAAACTCCACCTACACAGTGACACACTTCCAACAAGGCCACGCCTATTTCAACAAGGCCACAACTCCTAAAAGTGCCACTTCCCATGGGTCAAGCATATTCAAACAACCACACATATTTAATAACAAGGTGTTTAGATACTAAATTTTCTTTAAAAACTGAGTTCAGGGGTTATTGTGCTTTCTGAATTTTGAACACTGTTTACTGGCAAGTACAGAAGCACTCAGGTCTATTGAAACATAAGATCCATTATTATTTTGCTCTCATCTTTTCTTATTTTTTATCTCAGGAGATTTTCTTTTATTTTTGCTTGAGTCATGTCACACAACAAAAAGAACAAAAAATAAGGCTGAGAGATAGCTTATCAGTTAAAAGTAGTTACTGCTTTTAGAGAAGATCTGGGTTTGGGTTCCCAGTACCCACATCAGGTGACTCATAACTAATTATGAATTCAGTTCCAAGGGATCTGATATCCTCTGAACTCCAAAGGCACCTGTGTGTACACTGTACACAGAAACTCATGCAAGCACAGGTATATATAAATACATTTTAAAAGATTAAAAACAAACCTTTCCTTTGTAGAAGATTTTCCAGGAAAGCTGACCCATTTTCTTAGAAGTTCAGAAGTTTTGCTACCCTTTCTTTTGTCTTAGAAACTGTATGTATCACCTTATTGCAAATAACATCTTAAAATTTAATTTTGTAAAATTTTATTTAGTGTACAAAAACAATGAGTTACACTATGATACTTTTATATGTATATATTATTGTACTTTGCTCACATTCACTGCTGCTTCTTCCTGGCAAACTGAAACCTTTCTCCCCTTTTGCTTTCATGACATAACTATGTACCTGTATCATTAAAGCTAGATTCTACATATAAGGGAAAACATTTTATTTTTCTTTCTTAACTTTTATTGCACCTCTTCAAATGTCTTTCCTTCCCTTCTACTCTCTCTCTCTCTCTCTCTCTCTCTCTCTCTCTCTCTGTGTGTGTGTGTGTGTGTGTGTGTACATGTATATATTTAAATCTAGATGTATAATTATAAATAGCATACTTTTATACAAGGTCTAATGGTACCACCCAGGCTTTGGGCTTGAATTCGTGATATTCCTGGCCATTGCCTTCCCTGTGCTGAGATTACACCTGACCACCAATGTGCTTTGCTTGTAAACAACACTGCAAAGTTATGATTAAGATGAAATTGTAGCAGTTATAATTATAAGGGTGACTATTAGGTTGAACAGTCAACTGTCAGCCATGATCCCTAAAGGTGAGTCCTGTGGTGAAAATTATGTGAGCAAAAGTGTGTCTTTCTTTTAGGTTTTCTATTGCTTTGTTCCCATTTTGTAACTTGCTAGTTTTGAAATGTTGGGTACTTTTTGAAAGGTTCTTTGGAACTCCTTTATTTGCCCAATGAGGATATAATAGCTTATTATTACACAGCTGTAGATGAAATTGGAGATGTAGCTCACTGGCAACATGCTTGATTATTATATAAGACTGTGTTTTTTATCCCCAGAGTTGCAAAGCAAACAAAACTAAACAATTTTTTTTAAATCTCTAAACAAAGAATGTTAGTTCGTTTCTCTTTAGTATAGTGTTTCTCTTTTTCCTGTCTCCATTTGTCAGCCAATACTTAGGCAATTTGCAATTGGAGATAGGTGGAAGAGATGTAATAGGTATTACAGGAGTGAATAAAGTAAATGAAGACAGCCACAGAGATATAGGACAAAAGGGAAAATATTGACTTCTACTCCAACAGGGCAACAATTTAGGTGCAAAATGGGATATGCAATGAAAGACCACTTCTCATTGCTTCCTCTAAAATGATCTGATAATCTGTTTAGTAGCAAATATTTCAATAATGTGTCTATGTGATTGTGTGTGGTACTGAGGGTCAAACTAAGGACCTTACTCATGTCGGACAATACTTTATTCCTATATAATTTCAGTTTATGCATAATTCTTAGAAAATAGCTATCAACGGTGGAAAAGGAGTAGGGAATAAAAGAATCTAAACCTAAATTGCAACTCAGAAAATAGGCCATAATTTCCACTGTCTAAAATAAATGCAGTAAAGATGGATGATTTCAAAGTTTTTCTGGAATTTCATTCACCAGAAAAATATGTGTTTAGAGGAATAGCTTGCTGTCTCAAAATTATTGGCTTTTACTTTAGATCAAAGAACTAACTCTGTGTTCATAACCAGTATCAATGAAACCAAAGCATACAACTATTTAGCATGCTAGATGTTTTGATGTTTTAGGATTAAGGTTTGTCATATTGAATTGAGAGAAGAATCTTCATCTTGATTCTTAATTCATGAATTTCTAGATGATAGGGTTAGAATTTATAGTAATTTATGTTGGCTTGCTTCATGGTTTAATTTTAGCCACATATATAACCAATTCTAATTCAAATGTCAGAGTCTTAGATTAAGAACCCAGAGAGGTTTTAAATTATGGGCTTCTGCTGTTTCACACTTGCCTGATTTACCAGTTGTGGTAAAGCATGAATTATAGCCTTGCTATTCTCTGGAAGACAACGACTAATTCTAGAAATAATAATTGTTGCTAACCCTAAATCAAGGGAAACAGCATAAAAGTGGTAACTGACTTGGATGTGGAAGCTAAATCCATTTCTCTTGGAGTAAGAATTTTAAAAAATCAAGTAATTCACATATACTTTAGGCAAAGATATAGATCAAGTTTTGTGATTCTTGTTATTCAAGAGGATCTATGAAAAGACCATATTCAGAAAACAGATCATTTTGACAACCAGGGTAAATGAACAAAGAACATAGACTTTATGTAACTTAGAAGAGGTAAGGTTGGTGCTCAATTTGCCAATATATGTTAGCATGATAGAAATTATTCAGAAATGCTGTTTTATAATATTCTAGATATTATAACTTGTAATATTCAATATTCTAATAAGCTTTTCAAACTATAAGGGAATTGTACTGGCTAATGTATGTCAACTCAACACAAACTAGAAATATCTGAAAGGAGGAACTTCAATTGAGCAGTTGAGGTCCAACTATAGGGCATTTTCTCAGTTAGTTATCAATGGAGGAGGCCCTAGCACATTGTGGATAGTAACATCTATAGGCTGGTGGTCCTGGATTGTATAAGGGAGCAGGCTGAACAAGCCATGAGGAACAAGGCTGGTAAGCAATAATGTTCCATGTTCTCTGTATCAACTTCTGCCTCCAGGTTTCTGCCCTGTTAGAGTTCCTGTCCTGACTCCCTTCAGTGATGGTATACATGTGGAAGTGTAAGCCCAATAAACCCATTTCTCTCCGACTAGATTTTGGTCACGGTGTTTTTTTTTTTTTGTTTGTTTGTTTTGTTTTTCGAAGCAATACAAACCCCAACTAAGACATCAATAATCTAAAAATCTGAGTATTAGTTATATTTTCATATTTAGTGGGACCTGTATTCTAATGAGGATTGGTTCTAGCTTTGTGAGAGATAGTAATGACATAAACAAAATAGAACTGACCTTTAAGTATATTAACCTAATGTGCTCTAGTAAGTGTACCTCCAAGCCTTTCCTTACAAGCCCCTCAATCAAGCATCATAGAAATACATTGCTTTGCATTTTGAAATTTGTCAGAATGTCAGCCAAACAAACTTTGTCATTTATCTTCCTGGTCCTTTTCGATAGCATTGTATTGTTGAATTACTTATAAAGACAATAAAATTACTGTATTATAAGAGGGTTCAATTTTAATATAATTATAAATCATTTAGGGACTGAGGGATTTTTGTAGAATCTAGGTGTGGTGTCACATGCCTGTAATACCATGAGGCTGAGGCAGGAGGATCTTAAGTACAAGTCTGTATGGTAACATTATGTCTCAAAATAGAAACCTGAGAGAATGAAGGGGGAGGAGAGAGTTTATGAAAAGAGAGAGAGAACAGGTGACCAGGAGGAAAGAATTTATGGAAAAGGAGAGGGCAGAGGAAAGAGACAAACTCTATTTAAAAAGTAAAATGTGATACTGCCTCACACGTTCCACTGTGAAAGCTTAGTTTCAACCCAGTTCTAATATTTCCCTATTTGGATTCCCATTGTCATTTGACACTGATTGATCTTGGGACATACAAAACCAAGGAATGTTGGTAGATAAGACAGAAACAGCCACCACAACTTTTAACAAAGTTGCTGCTATTACATTTACTCCCCCCAATCATCAAAGAAATGTCCAAATGCTTTCTTGGTGTAGAGATTGAATTGATCTTCTGAAGTAAGTTTGCCTTATAGCACGTTTTAACATTTATTTGAATGTGATTTTGTTCACATTACTTAGTCTCCTGTTGCCTGTTGGTACTAGTAAATGTGAACAAGCCCTATTTCATAAGATTTTTAGTAACCTTGGTATGATAACACATCTAAAACAATTCTGAGTGTCTGATACATAGTGCTCAATGAATGTTCCTTATTATTATTTTATTCTGGAATGAAAATGACAACATGCTGTTAATGCCTAATTAGGATCAGCACTTTGCCAATTACAGCCAACACTATTTTGATATAGTAACATATCGAAATGAAAGCAGCATCAGAATTTACACCATTAGATTAGGAATGACATACATAAGTTTAATACAGCAATCATTTTGGAAATTAATCATCTGCCAGTTAAGTGGGTAGCTCAACAGGTGTTCACTACTTACTGTCCACTGTTGAAACAGATCCTTCAGCAATGTGTATACTCTGTTGAAGAGGTCTAAAAACTAGACAGGTGGCAAATCTAAATGGGGAAACATAAGAAACAGTGTGAAACTGAGCTTGCACACTGGAACAACGTGTGAGATAGTACTAGCTAAGAAATTCTCTTGTCAGAATCACTGACATTCCACTCGTTTGGCCTTTAGTCACTCTTTCTTGTGACATATTTAGTAAAATGTATCATTTATTATTTTAATGTTAATCATGATTTCCCTCCCAATGTCTGCATTGAACATTATGCTGTATCTATAAATTTAACTTATAATAAGTAGGGAAAAATTTTTTTCCAGGGATACGTAAAGCCAATTTGTAGGTAAAGCAAAAAGAAAATAAAGTCATTGTTTGTTGGACTTTATTTTAAACTTGAGAAATGTAGTAATTTTTTAGGGGTACCTGTGGAATCATTTGGCATTTCAGTGTGTTACTCAAAATGAAACACATTTTTTTCTCTGAACATTTCGATTTGTATGTTGAAGTTAGAAATAGATCAAGGGATCATTACAGATTGTCTCTTTGGTAATTCCCTGTAGCATGTATTTAGCTCCCTTCTCCCATGGTTGAAGACCTCTGTCCTTTTGCCAGCTGTTGTGTTCTGTTATCTGGGTTATTTTGAAGAGCAGTGGGTTGATTTAAGAGGGGAACAGTTGTCTATCTTTATATTTTAAAATGCTTGGTGCATGTGTATTATGAACAATTTGAAGGGAAATTATACTCTTAAATTGAATTCTAGGTAATTGGTCATGTTGTAAAATTTAGAAGCCTGAAGAATTGTAGTAAAAAGGTAGTTCTTTACTCATTTTAAAGACTGGCTGTGGAAGAGGTTTTAGAGAAATAGAGCAGGAGAAGAAATGCTGTGGATAAATGTTCAGTAAGGTATTTTGATTCCCAGATATCATATGGGAAAGGGGGAGTAAAGGAATGTGTATGAAATGATAGATGGTACAGTTAATTAGGTAGGTACCCAACAAGGTAAATTGATGTGATTCCCCATATGAGGGATCCCCCTAGTCTTTCTATCAGGACTCTGCTTCAGCCCTGTAGTCTGTTAAACACTCTCATTAGAAACGGATGAGAATACAGAAAGTATGGTTACCAGATTTAAGGAAGCCACAAAGATGAAATCATTGGATACAGGATCATCATATTAAATGAGAGTAACTGATTGATGCTCTTTTGGAGGCATAATGAAACTTAACAAGGATAAAAAAATAAATTCCACATTAAGGAACAGAGGTAAATTGATGATTGGTGCATAGCTTTTTGTACCTGTGTGCTACATGTGCACCTTGGTTTGTTACATGTGTAGCCTTGGACAAGTTTTAGAACCCTCTTTTACCCTACTTTCTTCTTTTACAAATACATACTTATGGGAAAAACAAAGCTCAACAGTGCAAAGGGATAGAATTGATTAATAGAATAAGTCACCCTGACTCCTAAGTCTTTTAATCATTCCTCTTCTCCAAATATACTCTTTTTCTTTTGCTTTATTGTGAGACAGAGTGGGTCTTAGGATGTAGCTCTGGCTGGCCTAGAACTTATTGTGTAGATAAAGCTGGCCTTGGACTCATGGCAACCCTACTCTCTCTGCCTAGAGTGCTGTAACGACAGGCATTATTATGATGCCATAACATTCAAATTAAGAAATTTTGTGTGTGGATTCTTCCATAGTTGGAATAGGTTTCTCACATCTATATTAACTTTCTTTATGAAATATAGGACTACTTCCCTTCTATGACTTTGTCTAGTATAGAAGTTAATAGATTCAGGAACCATACTTCTTTGGTTTAAATCTCAGCTTTGCCACTTGACTGATTCTGTGACATTCCACAAACATCTCCAAGTCTACAGAAGTGACATGACCATTAGACACTATAAATAAGGCATTTAGGGTCTGATGTATACTTTAAAGAACCCACAAATAATTTAAGAATCTCTGAGCCCCATGGGCAAATGCATTCCTGTAATTCTAGCACTTTGGGAATAAGAAGCAAAAGCAGAAAGAATGCTATGAGTTCCAGCCTACACTACATAACAAGATTCAGTGTCAGAAAAATAAAAGCCTATGGAGTTGTTTTGTTAACTACCTATCTACCTAATTAATTAATTAGAGACGAGGTCTTGCTATGTTCCCAAGGTGGTGCCAGACTTCTTATCCTCCCACCTCAGCATCCTGAATAGGTGAGATAATAAACGTGTTCCACCACCCTTGGCTTGAAAGTGTAGTCATTTTTAATTTCTTAAAATGGGAAAAACTTAGAAGAATGAATATATAATAACGAATCATACCTGGGCTGGTTTTGTCTTTACTTATTGACACAGATGTCAAATATACTTTTTAATAGAAGAAGTGCCTTACTAGAACCAAATCACATTGATGGTCCTCTATGCTTAGGTTTTGTCACCTGTGCTTACTTCCATGTAGCATATTGTCGTAAATAAAGCTCTTAGTGATTGGCAAACACTAAATTTTATGTGTTTATTAAATAAATAAAGTAGTAGTTTAAAAAGACAAACTGTGAACACTGAAAAACCTAAAGAGAACCAAAAATGTATCCAATGAAATACAAATCCTTTTCATCCATAGATCCCATTCCTTTGGTTTTCTTCCTTAGAAATATAATTTTTGAGGGGTTAGCCAAACCATTTAAGTTTTTATGTATCAAGATAGGATAATATTGTTATCAGTCCTTAATTATGGGTCCTGTTTGGGAAGGACTTTCTCACTAATCTTTTATAATCATATTCTTAACAATTTGAACATACTTACATTCTTGATGCATTTGAAATTATTTTAAGACATAGAATTAGTTCCCTGTAGATTTTAATTTTAATGTAGACAATCCCCATCAAAATCCCAAGTATGTCAAAATTCCTTATGATTTTTGTACCACATTTAAATGGGCTTTCCTTATCCAAGGTCATAAACATATCTGTTGTTTCTAATTATAAGTTACTTTCTTAAATTTTTTTAAATCCCATCTGGAATTTCTTTTGAGGCAAGGAATGTGGTAGTCAGCCATCCAGAGTCTAGCAGTTGTCATTATAATATTTTCTGAATGCAGTATCTCCACTTACTGATGTGAAATGTGGTTGTTATTCCAATTATGAAGTTTTTTACATATTTGCCTCTGTTTCTGATCTGTAGTTTATCTCTATGCTGTATCTATCTGTCCATTGTATACTAATGTCAAACTCCTAAATATGATACTCATAGGAAATATGATATATCTCTTTTTGGCTTACTATTTAAACCAAAAATCAGAAGCTATTGTTCAGTTTTTCTTTTCTTTTCTTTTCTTTTCTTTTCTTTTCTTTTTTCTTCTATGCTAAGGATTGAACCCATGGTCTTCACTTGCCAGGCAAATTCTCTGCATTATGTAGACTTGGCTAGCCTAAAACTCACTTTGTAGATCTGGCTGGCACTGAAGTCACTAAGATCCACTGCCTCTGCCTCTCAAATGCTGAGATCCAAGGCATATGTCACCACAACCAGCAAACCTTGGCTTTTTTTGAGACAGAATTTTATAATGTAGCTCAGTCTGGCCATGAATAATGTGTATACCTGAGTGGTCATGAATTTGTTGTCTCTGCCTTTTGATTGCTGGTATAATTGGTTTTAGTGGGTCAATGTGCCTGGTTTAGTTGTTGAATTTTTTCAGTTACCTTCTTAGCATCTGTGACAATGGCAGTATATTTTTCTACATTGTTCTATTAATATAGTAGATTGTAGTAGTGGATTTCCTAACATTAAAATAAACTTGCCTTTTACACCGCTAGTTTAGTGATATGTTCTCTATATGGCCTTTAAAATTCTATTTGTTGATAGTTTGTTTAGGAGTTTTGCATTGATATTAATAAGTGAATATGAATCTATAGCTGAATATAATATCTTGGATTTTTCTCTGCACTATGGAATAGGTGAAGAAATGGGAGAATTATTCAATATTTAATTTATACAAGTCTCATTTAGCCTGAGTTTCATGCATTTTATGCTCTGGTAGTAATTTTCATTATCATTTATGGTAATTATTAAGAGACAAGCTTTTACTATATATCTAGGCTTGACTTGAACTTGCAATTCTTTTTAAAAAGATTATATATATTCTATTTCCTCTCCATGGACACCTATGTGCCAGAAGAGGGCATCAGATTCCATTACAGAAGGTTGTGAGCCACAGTGTGGATGTTGGAAATTGAACTTCAGGACCACTGGAAGTGGTCAATTAAGTGCCAGATGCTCTTAACCAATAAGCCATCTCTCCAGACCTGAACTTGTAATTCTCAGCTTTCTAAGTGATAGTGATTGTTCTTTTATTTTTCATTCTTTTTTGGACTAACTTTAGTCTTCTGCAAGAACAGTATTCCTGAGCTATCTCTAGCCCAGGAATTGAATTTTAAAAGCAGCTATATTGAGATATATCAGATACCATATTATTAATCCATTTAAAATATGCAATTTGGCCAGAGAAATAGGTTAGAAGGTAAAAAAAAATTGTTGCCAAGCCTGGCTATCTAAATTCAATCACTAATTCAATGTTTAGAACCACTAAACAGAAAGAGATCCAATTTCCAAAAGTTGTCTTCTGATCTTCACTTGTGCACTGTGCTTACACACAAACACACACACACACACACACACACAGAGAGAGAGAGAGAGAGAGAGAGAGAGAGAGAGAGAGAGAGAGAGAAAGGTTAAAAAAAACTTTTACAGATTTCGTCTACACATTTCATTCTAGAGGCAAACAAACATAACAGTTATTATAGCATCACTAACTGTAGCCCCTTCTGTGTATTAGGCTCAAAGTCCCAACAATTCCTTTTTAAAGAAAAATATGGAAGAGGTTCGTAAAGAAGTGAATGAATCCCTTAAATAAATCTATGAAAATACAGTAAAAAGAAATTAATAAGCCAGTCAAAACCTGAAAATGAAAATAGAATCAATAAAGAAAATTTAAACCGGGCACATAAATTCATAAAAGAAACACTACCACAGCTTAAATTACATACTGGCCCTCACACACTGACAGTGGGAAACTTCAATAAATTTCCTATTTCTCCAATAGACAGGTTGTTGGGATTTAGTCTAGACTCCCCCCTACACACACAGTTACCTGGCAACAGCCAGGTGTTCTTGACTCACTATAAAAGAGGCTTTTGCCCCCTCCTCTCTCTCTCTTGCTCTCTTTCTCTTGCTCTTTATCCTCTTTCTCCCCATTCCCCTCCCCCTATCTCCACATGCTAATGGCCAGCCTGTACTCCTCTACTCTTTCTCCCTGCCTTTCTCTGTCTTTACTACCCTTTTAACTTCCCTCCCCAAGTCCAGAATAAACTATTATATACTATATATGTGACTGGTACTCAGGAGGAAAGCATGCCTCAGCATGGGCCTGCAGAGGCACCCCTTTCCCACACATCATACCTCGAATCCACCAAACAAATCTCTGGTTTCTCCTTATCTTTTTATTAAACACAACACAGGTCATTCAGATAACTAAACAGAGAAATGCTAGAGCTGACTGATGCCATAATCCAAATAAACCAAAAAGATATTTACAGAACATTTCACCCAAATACAAAATAATATACCTTCTCGGCACATCATTAGCCTTTCTCCAAAAATTATCCACAAACTTGGACACAAAACAAGTCTCAACAGATAAACAAAAAGGGAAATAACCCCCTACATCCTATCTGACCACCACAGATAAAAGCTGGCTATCAACAACAACAGAAACAATAGAAAGCTTACAAACTCATAGAAACTGAACAACTCAGTAGTAAATGAAAAAAGGGTCAAGACAGATATTAAGAGAGAAATTAAAGACTTTCTAAAATTGAAAGGTAATGAACAAAATACCCAGACTTATGTGACAGGATGAAGGTAAGTGCCTATATTAAAAAAAAAATGAGAATCTCATACTATTAACTTGAGAGCACACCTAAAAGCTCTTGAATAAAAAGCAGAAATCACACCCAAAAGGAGCAGACAGAAAGAAATAATCAAACTTGGAGTTGTGATCAATAAAATAGAAACAAACAGCAATGACAAACCAATTCAAACAATTAGTGAAACAAAGAGTTGGTTCTTTGAGAAAATCAATAAGATTATCAAACACTGTATTAACTTAAAGACAAACAGAGTACTCAGATTAATAAAATTAGAAAAAAAGGGAGATATAACAACATACTGAGGAAATATAGAGAATTCTAAGGATATACTTTAAAAATCTATATTCTACCAAGTCAGAAAAATCTAACAGAAATGGATAATTCTCTTGATATACAGCACTTACCAACATTAAATCAAACTCAGATAATCAATTTAAACAAACCAATAAAGGTAGTGAAATAAAGGCAGTAATTAAAAGTCTCCTGAGGGAGGAGGGGAAACCAATAAAAAAAAAAAAAGGCCAGATTATTTTAGCACAGAACTCTTCCAGACTTTCACAGAGGAGTTAATGCTGATACTTCTCAAATTATTAGACAAATAGAAACAGAAAGAACATTGCCCAATTTGTTTTTCCAAGTCCGCAGTTACCCCGCTACCCAAACTGCATAAAGACACAATAAGGAGAGCAAAGTACAGACCAGTTTCCCATATGATCAGAGATGTGAAAATTCTCAGTAAAATACTTGTAGATTCCAAGAACACATCACAAAGTTCAGCGACCCCGATCAAGTAGACTACATTCCAAAGATTAAGGGATGCTTCCGCACACGTGAATTGACAAATGACATAAACAAACTGAAAGACAAAAATCACATGATATCTCAATAAATGCAGAAAAGGCTTTTGGCAAGATCTAACACTACTGCATGATAAAAGTCCTGGAGAAATTCAGGATACTAGGGATATACCTTAACATAATAAAGACAGTTTATGGCAACTCCATAACTCACATCAAATTAAATGGAGGGAAACACAAGGCAAGTCCACTAAAAACAGGGACAGGAAAGGCTGTCCATTCTCTATTCAAATGTAGTATGCAAAGTTTTAGCTAGAATAATAAGAGAACTGAAGGAGATCACGGGGATACAAATTGGAAAGTAAGTCAAGAAGAATCTTTATGATATGATAGTATATGTAAATGACACTAAAAACCTACTGAAAACTCCTATAGCTGATAAAATAACTTGCAGCAAAACAGCTTTTTACAAAATTAACTCACAAAAATCAGTAGCCTTCTTATGTACAAATGACAAATTAATTGAGAATGAAATCAGGGAAACAGCACCTCTCACAATAGCCTTAAATAATATATCTTGGGGTAACTCTAACCCAAGCAAGTAAAAGACTTGTATGATAACAACTTCAAGTCTTTGAAGAAAGAAATTGAAGAAGCTATCAGAAGATAGAAAGACCTCCCATGCTCCATGGTCTGTAGGATTAACGTAGTGAAAATGTGCATCCCATTAAAAGCAATGTACAGATTCAGCACCATCCCCATTAAAAGTTCCAAACACAATTCTTTATAGATCTTAAAAGGACAGTTCTCCATTTTATGTGGAAACACAAGTATAGCTAAAGGTCCTAGAGTAAAACCAAATATTTCTGTTCTTAAAAAGCAAACAAACATAAGAAACAATGCAGCAACAAAATGATTCTTAATGACGTTCTGCTATACTCATGGATCAGTGCCATGATCAGCTTTCATCAGAGAAACTTCTCCCTGCAGCAGATGGGAACAAATACAAAGACCCACAGCCAGACATCATGAAAAGTGATAGAACTAAGAACATGCAACTCTAAACTCATAATGTTTGCATCAAATCCACCCCACGCCCCCTTCAGAGCTCAGGCAGTCCTGAAGAAGAGGAAGCATAAGGAGTGTGAGAGCCAGAGGAAATGGTGAACAGGAAAACGAGGCCCTCTAAATCAACTAGCAAGGTACATATGAGCTCACAGAGACTGGAGCAGCATATTTTAAAAAGGAATTTTAAAAGTCTATATTTTTTGGGTATTGTGAGCTTTTGGGCTAATATCCACTTATCAGTGAGTGCATACCATGTGTGTTCTTTTGTGATTGGGTTGCCACATTCAGGATGATATTTTCTAGTTCCATCCATTTACCTAAGAGTTTCTCAAATTCATTGTTTTTAATATCTGAGTAATACTCCATTGTGAAAACATACTACATTTTTTTGTATCCATTTCTCTGTTGAAGGACATCTGGGTTCTTTCCAGCTTCTGACTATTATAAATAAGGCTGCTATGAACATAGTGGAGCATATGTCCTTTTTATATGTTGGAGCATCTTTTGGGTATATGCACAGGAGTGGTATAGCTGGGTCCTCAGGTAATGCTATGTCCAATTTTCTGAGGAACTGCCAGATTGATTTCCAGAGTGGGTGTATCAGCTTGCAATCCCACCAACAATGGAGGAGTGTTCCTTTTCTCCACATCCTTGATCTTAGCCATTCTGACTGGTGTGAGGTAGAACCTCAGGGTTGTTTTGATTTGCATTTCTCTGATAACTAAGGATGTTGAACATTTCTTTAGGTGCTTGTCGGCCATTAGAGTTTACTCAGTTGAGAATTCTTTGTTTAGCTCTGTACCCCATTTTAATAGGTCTATTTGGTTGTCTGGAGTCTAATTTTTTGAGTTTTTGGTATATATTCGATATTAGCCCTCTATCAGATGTAGGATTGGTAAAGGTCTTTTCCCAATCTGTGGGTTGGTTGCCATTTTGTCCTATTGACTGTATCCTCTTCCTTACAGAGGCTTTGCAATTTTATGAGGTCCCATTTGTCAATTCTTGATCTTAGAGCATAAGCCATTGGTGTTCTGTTCAGGAACCTTTCCCCTGTGCCCAAGTATTCAAGGCTCTTTTCTCTGCCTTCTCTTCAATTAGTTTCAGTGTATCTGGTTTATGTGAAAGTCCTTTATCTACTTGGACTTGAGCTTTGTATAAGGAGATAAGAATGGATTGACTTGCATTCTTCTACATGGTGACCTCCAGATGAACCAGCACCATTTGTTGAAAATGCTGTTGTGATACCCAAGATACAACTCACAGACCACATGAAGCTCATGAAGAAGGAAGACCAAAGTGTGGTGCTTTGGTCCTTCTTAGAAGGAGTAATGAAATACTCATGGGAGCAAATGTGGAGACAAAGTGTGGGACAGAAGCTGAAGGAGGGGCCGTCTGGAGACTGTTCCACCTGGGTATCCATTCCATGTGCAGTCACCAAAGGTAGACGCTGATGTGGATGTCAAGAAGTGCATGCTAACAGGAGCCTGATATAGCTGTATGCTTAGAGGTCTGTCAGAGTCTAACATATAGAGGAGGATGCTCACAGCTAACCATTGAACTGCTCATGGGTTCCCAATGGAGGAATTAGAGAGAAGACTGAAGGAGCTAAAGAGATTTATGGCCCTATGTGGAGAGTAACAATCCCAACCAACTAGAGCTTCCAGGGTCTAAACCACCAGCCTGGGAACACACAGGGAGGGACCCATGACTTCAGCTGTATATGTAGGGGAGGATGGCCTTGTTATGCATAGGTGGGAGAGGAGGTTCTTGGTCCTGTGAAGTCTGGATACCCCAGTGTGTGTGGGGGGGATTTGAGGGTGGGGAGGTGGGAGTAGGTGGGTGGGTGGGTGGGGGCACATCCTCATAGAAGCAGGAGGAGGGAAATGGGATAGGGGGGTTCCTGGGTGGGTGGGTGGAATTAGAAAAGGGGATAACATCTGAAATGTAAATAAAATATCTAATAAAAATTAATTTCAAAAAAATATATTTCTTGTAGTTTTTCACATCTCTTATCAAATTACCACCTGTGTTACTTTGCTAGGATTGACATACCAAGATGTTAAATATAAACAACATGAGTTTAGTTTCTCACAGTTTTGAGCTAGACATCTAAGTGAAGGTGTCAGCAAGTTCAACTTTTCTGAAGCCTCTTTTTTTGGCTTCCAGATGGCTGTCTTCTGACTGTGTACTCCCTTGATTGTTCCTCTCTCTGTGCATTTCTGTCCTAATCTCTTCCCCTTTTTGTACTAATGATAGTCAAAGTAGATTAATACCTATATTACTGGCCCTAGATTACCATGGAGTCATAAACAAGTATTAGGAGTAAAGACTTCAACATAGAAATTTATGGTGTTGTAATTCAATGTATAATATAATTTCAAAGGAAATAATCAAATCTGTGTAGCTCTGTCTGTTTATGCATATATTTCTGATCAGTTTGACCTCAGTCAGTCAAAATGCTCAAGTGTGTGTGTGTGTGTGTGTGTGTGTGTGTGTGTGCATGCATGTTTGAAATTTTGGTACTGGAGCTGGAGAGAGATCTCATTGGTTAAGAGCTCTTGCTCTTGCAGAAGACCCAGGAGTGGTTTTAGCGACCATGTGGTGGCTCACAATTATATGCTACTACAGCTCAAGGGATCTGAAGACTTCTGAACTCTGTGGGCACCAGGCCTGCACATAGTACACATACATACATGCATGCAAAACAGTCATACGTGTAAAATAAATAAATATTTTCAAAGAAGAAAATTTTAGCATTATCAATCTTGTATATCTAATCTTTACATTATTTAAGATTATAAAGTTGCTATGTGTAAATTATACAAGATTTGGAAATATAACCTTAAAAGTTAGTGTCTTTGGCCTCCATTGTTCATAATTAATAGCCTAGTCCTCAAGCTTTTTAAATAAAGGTGCCAATAACATAAATGGGATCATATTCAACAGAGCACCATATGATAATTATATTATTTATCATACCTTGTACATTTTCTATATTGGTATGTATGAATATGTATACTTGTTTGTGTATATTGCATTTCATTGTGTGCATTTGTGATGGTATATTTAAATATTTCCCTATTGACTAGTATTTTAATTGCTATTAATCTTTAGCTGTTAAAAGTCTTGAATTATACCACAACAAATATATATATATATATATATATATATATATATATATATATATGTATATATATATATATATTCTTGTGGGATTTTGTAGAAATATTTCTTGGAAGATGAAAAGCTATCTCAAATGTTTTAAACATTTATAATTTTAATAAATACTGTCAAATTTCACAACATTTAAAAACTTGGTGCTAGTTCCTACAGGAGGTAATTGAATGTTGGAAAACACTACTTTTCTTATGGAAATATCAAGAAATTCTCCTGCAGTTCATAGTGGACCCAATTTGGTACTGGTTTATTTTGTTTGCTTGTTTGTTTGTTTTTTTTTTCCAAGACAGGGTTTCTCTGTGTAGCCCTGGCTGTCCTGGAACTCACTCTATAGACCAGGCTGGCCTCGAACTCAGAAATCCGCCTGCCTCTGCCTCCCAAGTGCTGGGATTAAAGGCATGTGCCACCACTGCCCTGCTGGTACTGTTTTTGATAGGGGTTCATTTTGTATAGATTTTACATGCACTTTTGAGTCATATTGATCTAGCGGTATCTCTCAGAACTTGACCACTAATATTTTTGGTCAATAAAATTGACCACTATTATTGTAGTACATTCTGGTTTTACATTTGTTTGGATTTTCTTTGTTTCATTGGGATAGAGCTTTACTATGTAGCCTAGACTGGATTAGAACTTGTGATCCTTGTGCCTCTGTCTCCTTGGTACTGAGATCACAGATTTGTGCCACCATTCCATGCCAGCATGTAAAAAAAATTTTAAAGCTTAGTTAGAAATACACTGTTCATGTTGGAAACACACACACACGCGCACACACACAAACACATACACACACACACACACAGAGACAGAGACAGAGACAGAGAGAAAGATAGACAGACACTACATTGCAAAATTAGATGCAAATATTCTACTCCACTATTTTTGGTTGTCTCTAGTAATCGCTAGCATATGATTGATTTCTGTCACTGTAATAGAGTTATTAATTATGGTTATGGTATTTTTATATCAAAAATAGTGGTTCCACTCATGAATATTTTATAAAGCCTGTTCACAATGATATTGCCATAAAATACTGAAATAATATAGTTATCCTATATCTCTATTATATACAATTGATTTATTTTCAAAATAGGTTCACTTAACACAAAGATTCTATCTTAGAACTGGGATTTATGTTTTGGAATTAGTCATTTACATGTAACATTTATGCTATTGTATATTCATTCAGGAGGTATGCTATAGTATTTATATTTGTGAGTATACAATAATTCTATTAAGTTGTAAATACATTTGTAGTTCAGTACAAAAAATGAACCAGGAATCAGACATAGGCAAGAAGACTATTATAGGCTATTGGTTCATCCTGCTTTTTCCTTTTCCTGTTACCATGACAACAACCCAACAGTTTTGTTGTCACTGTAAAGTCCATGGATGAGCCTTCTACTTCAAATCAATAAAGCCAGCATTATCTAATTATTGGGGTAAGATGACCTAATATATTCAAGAGCGGCTGTCATCACATTAACCAAAATTATACCATAGCATTTCATTCTTTCCTTTTTGCCCATTGCAATAACATAAAAATTTAGCAAGAATATAATAAAATAAATCCATATCTAGACTTTGCACTGAGTTGTTAATAGCTACTTTGAGCGTTTTGACATAACAGAGCAAGGTACTATATTTAGAAAAACCTTGCTTAAACTGACATTTTTAAGTATGTTATTTTATTTTAAACATGACTGCTTTGATGTTTCTAATGAAAACTAAAGATTCTCTTGTGTTTTCTTTTATTCTCCTCACTTTCAAAACTTTATCATTTTTACTGCTTAGTACAGGAATGAATAGTCCTTGCAAAACAAAACAAAATAAAAAACAATATATTTTGTCATAATTCTATGCTCCAGGGGTAATCACCAATATGAATTACAATCATGGGCTGGAGAGACTCCTCAGTGGTTAAGGGCTCTTCCAGAGGATGCAAGTTCAATTCCTAGCACTGACAGGGTAGTTCCAATCATCTGTAATTCTATCTAGTTACAGGAAATCCAACATCCTCTTCTGACCTCTGCAGGCACCAGGAACCCTCATGATTCACAGACATAGATGCATTTTCTAGCCATTTTTGCATGCTCATCCCAATTCATATTTTTAAACTACTCTTATGAAATATAAGATTTCTTTATGCTTGCTCTCCTCTCTTCTGACTCAATTTTTAAAAAATTAATTTTTATTATTTTTAATTATATGTACGTAGGCAGTGATATGTACTCATGAGCACAGTGGACTTCAGAGGCCACAGGCTTTAGATTTCCTTGGAGCTGAAGTAACTTGAAGTTCTGAACCACCCAACATGAGGTCTGTAACCCAAACTCAGGCCCACTGCAAGAGCAATATAGATTCTTAACTATTGAGCCATCTCTCCAGCTCTCAACTCATTTTAAAAGCGGGATTTGTTTCTAACAAAGACAAAAATAAAAAGTAATATAACAAATATTTGGGTAAACTATTGCTCATGTTTACATAATATAAACATCAGATTTTTTCACAACATTTTAAAATGGACATGAAAATGTCTGTAGTTTAGAATCCAACATAGCTTTCTTTAATCTCATTTTTTCTTTTCCAAGATAAGTAGTACTACAATTTGTGTTAATTATCCATGCACCTATTAACAAAAGGTATTGTGGGATTTACACATCTCCTGGTTCTTCAAATATGTATATAAATTGTGCCATTTCATACATATGATTCCACAGCATGACTTCTTCATATAGTTTCTTTTGCTTTTCATCTTCCCTTCTCTTCTGCATCCTCAGCTTTTGGTGTATTAATACAGCTTTCAATAGTTTCTTTATATTTTCTGTTAGTTTAGAATCTGTATATTATATGTTTTTATGATTTCCATTAACATTTTAGGGTAGTAGTTAAAATACCCTTTTAGTGAAAAGGCCACAAGTTGTCCAGTTGGTTCCATGTTTCTGTTTTTTGTCATAAGGTCTTTGCTCATCAGATTTTGCTCATCACTATCAGAGTGGTATATTTATTATAATTAATGATTCTTCACTGACACATCATCATCACTCAGTCCATAGTTTAAATAAGTGAACATGTTCACTGTTGTATATTCTGTGATTACTGACACATATAAAAAGGCACATGTCTTAATTAGTGTTTTACTGTTGTGAACAGACACCATGGCCAAGGCAACTCTTATAAGGAAAATGTTTAATTGAGGCTGGCTTACAGTTTCAGACATTCAGTCCATTCTTATCATGATGGCAAGCATGGCAACATGTAGGTAGACATAGTGCTGGAGGAGGAGCTGAGAGTTCTACATCCTGATCTGCAGGCAGCAGCAGAAGACTGTATGTCACACTGGGCATAGCTTGAGCATAGGAGACCTCAAAGCCCACTGCCACAGTAACAAACTTTCTCCAACAAGGCCATACCTCCTAATAGTGCCACTGTTTATGTACCAAACATTCAAATGCATGAGTATATGTGGGCCATTTCTATTCAAACTACCCCAGCCCCCAACATGCATCATCTATTATTGTATCATATATAATTTCACTGCTCTTAAAATACTCTGTGAATTGCTTATTCATCCCTCTACTCTACTCTTGGCATCCACTGAAGTTGAACTTAATATCTTGAATGTAAGAATACTACCATATGCATATAGCCTTTTCAGATTGGATTTTCCCTTAGGCATATGCATTTATGGTTTCTTCATATCATGGCTTGTGCCTTTGTAGTGTTTGATAGGCCCTCCTAGTCTCCTAGTACATTAACCTAAGGTGCAAAACATTATGTAGATTTTTTAAACTAAATTTAACAAGGGTTACTGGACCTAATTCTATTCCAGAAGGTGTGGATATATGTTTGCTAGATTATTGGGGAGGATATTGAGATATATATTATTTATTTCCAGCATTAGGGATTGTGAATAAAAGCTCTATGTGCAAATATATATTTGACACAGGTTCTGTCTATATAATCTATTCTCATCTCAAACTTGTGATCCTAGTACCTCAGCCTGACAAGTAGTAAAACTACAGTTGTGAACCACCATATTCAGCTGTATTTATACATCTATCTATCTATCTACCTATTATCTATCATCTATCTATCTCTAGCTATCTCCCAAATGCTGCTCCCTCTCCCAGTTCCTCCCTCACAGAATTACTTCTACCATCCGGTTCCCCTTTTCCTCTGAGAGGGTGGGAGGCCCCTAGTTATCCTACCACCCTGGCACATCAAACACATCAAGTCTTTACCAGATTAGGTACATTGTTTCCCACTAAGGCCAGACAAGGCAGTCAGGGAGAGTGAGCTGCATGTCTGCTACATTGTACTAGTGGTTCCAGCCTGGGTATGTTCTTTGTTTGGTGACTCAGTCTCTTAGAGCTCCCAGGAGGTCCAGGTTAGTTGATTCTATTAGTCTTCCTGTGAGGTTCCCTTCTCTTTTGTGGCCTTCAGTTCTTCCCCCAACTTTTCCATTATTTTCTCCAAGCTCTATCCAATGCTTTGCTATGGGTATCTGCATCTGTTTCAGCCTGCTGCTCAGTAGAGCCTCCCAGAGGACAGTTATGCTAGGTCCTGTCTGCAAGCACAAGTCAATAATGTCACATATTGATACTGGCCCATGAGATGAGTTTCAAGTTGGGTTGGTTATTTGTTGGCCTTTCCTTCAGTCTTTGCTGCATCCCTGAATTTCTTTTAGACAGGACAAATTTGGGGTCAGAAGTTTTGTGGGTGGGTTGGTGTCTTTATTCCTCTACCAGGATTCCTGCATGGTTACAGGAGGTAGATTCTTTAGGTACCATGTCACTACTGTTAGGTATCTTGACTAAGGTCACCTGCATTGACTCCCCCATTCCAGATCTCTGGATTTCCTAGAGATTCTCCCCTTCCCTAACTCCCTACAACTACAGATTTCCATTCATTCTCATGGCCCTCTAGGCCTCTCTCCTGTCTCTACCCACACTTGACCCACACCCTGCCTCTTTGTCTGGCCATGGAAGGGTATCTTGGTTCTTGGGTTGGCATGGGCATGGAGCCCTGAGACTGCAGATGTTTGGCCACGTCCCCAGAACCCAGTGCCCTGACACACGGTCTAATCTCCAGTCTAATCTCCTTTTAACCAGCACTGTCAGTCATGTAGAGCACAGGTAGAGGGCGGGCATTACTAACAGGCTTTTGCCCTGAGAGATTTACATATTAATGAGTTGTCTAAATGCCAGGGGGTGTAGCTAATTAAGTTATTCCCTCCCCTCTTCCCCCTCCCTATTTAAGTCAGCCCTCCCCTGGCTTAAGGGGGAGGGTGCCCACATCCAGACCCATCCACCACACCATGAAAAATAAAAGCTTTGGATCTCTTGAACTCCACGTGTCTTCTGGGCCTGCCGCCAGGTTTCCAGCCTTTGGAACCTTAGACCTTCTCGTACATATGGGAACGCCCTGCCTCGGGACTCCCCTGCTGCCAGAGATTGTCCCACACCTCTTGATTCTCTTCCACCTCTCCTCTCCCACCCATTTTCCATCCCTCCCATCCTCTCTCTCTCCCTCTGCTTCCTATGACTGTTTTGTTTCCCTTTAGGTATGATCCAAGAATCATTGCTTGGCCATCCTTTTTGTTTAACTTCTTAGGGTCCATGGGTTGTATAATAAATGTTCTGTTTTTTATGGCTAACATCCACTTATCAGTGAGTATACATCATGTCTGCCCTTTTGGGTCTTGGTTACCTCACTCAAGATGAAATTTTCTTGTTCATCCACTTGCCTGCAAAATTTGTGATGTCTTGTTTTTAAAAGCTGAATAGTATCCCATTGTGTAAATAAACCACATTTTCTGTATCCATTCTTCAGTTGTGAAACATCTAGGTTGTTTCCAGTTTCTGGTTTTACAAATAAGCTGCTTTGGACATAATGGAATATGTATATTAGTAGTATGGTGGATCATCTTCTGGGCATAGACGTAGGAGCAGTATCACTGGGTCTTCAGGTAGAACTATTTTCAATGTTTCCAGAAACTACCAGTTGATTTCCAGAGTGGTTGTATAAGTTTGCAATCCCACCAGCAATGGAGGAGCGATATACTTTCTCTACATCCTCACCAGCATGTGCTGTCCCTTCAGGTTTTGATCTTAGCCATTTTGATTAGTTTAAGATGGAGTCTCAGGGGCGTTCTTATTTCTGTTTCCCTGATGACTAGGGGTGTTGGGCATTTTCTTTTTTCTTTTTTTTTCTTTTTTTTCTTTTTATAATTGGATATTTTATTTATTTACATTTCCAATGTTATCCCCTTTCCTGGTTTTCCCTCTGGAAACCCCCATCACATCCTCCCTCCCCCTGATTTTATAAGGGCATTCCCCCACCCACTCATCTAACCCCACCTCCCCAACTTAGCATTCCTCTACACTGGGGCATCGAAACTTTACAGGACCAAGGGCCTCCCTTCCCATTGATGTCCAACAAGGCCATTCATTTTTTTTTTAATTTTAACTTAATTTTTTACCTAATTTGTTTTTCTGCCAGTTTATCATTTGTATAAAGGATAGCTACTGATTTCTTTGAGTTAATTTTATATCCAGACACTTTGCTTAAGTTGTTCCTCAGCTATAAGAGTTCTCTGGCACAATTTTGGGGATAACCTATGTATAGTATCATGTCATCCAATAACAGTGATATGTTGACTTCTTCCTTTCCAATTTATATTCTCTTGATCTACTTTAGGTGTCTTATTTGCTCTAGCTAGCATTTCAAATACTATATTGAATAGAGGGTGAATGGGCAACCTTCTCTTGTCCCAGATTTTAGTGTGATTGCTTCAAGTTTCTCTCCTTTTAATTAGATGTTGGTTATTAGCTTGTTGTATATTGCTTTGATTATGTTTAAAGATGTGCCTTGAATCCCTGATCTCTCCAAGATTTTAACATAAAGGGGTGTGAGATTTTGTCAAATGATTTTTCAACATCTAATGAGATGGTCATGTAATTTTTTTCTTTCAGTTTGTTTATAGAGTGGGTTATGTTGATGGATTCTCGTATATTGAATCACCCCTGCACTCCTGAGATGAAGCCTACATAATTGTAGCAAATGATATTTTTGATATGTTCTTGAATTTAGATTGTGAAATTTTTATTTAGTATTTTTCCATAAATGTTTATAACTGAAACTGGTCTAAACTTCTCTTTTTTGTTGCTTAGTCTTTGTGTGGGTTAGGTATCAGGGTAACTGTAGCTTCACAGAATGAATTAGGTAGTGTTCCTTCTGTTTCTATTTTGTGGAATAGGTTCTCTGTTTGGTTTCTGTTTTGGTGACCTGTCTATTGGTAAGGGTGAGGAGTTGAAGTCCCCCACTATTATTGTGTGGATTCAGTGTGTGATTTGAGTTTTAGTAAAATTTCCTTCACAAATGTGTGTCCCCTTGCATTTGGTGCATAGGTATTCAGAACTGAGATGTTATCACCTCAGTTTTTATGTGTATGAAGAAGAATCTTTCCCCACCTCTTTTGAAAACTTTTGATTGAATGTCTATTTTATCAAATATTAGAATGACTATTCCAGCTCGTGTCTTGGTCTGTTTTCTTGGAAGATCTTTTTCCAGTCTTTTACTCTAAAATAGTGTCTATTTTTATTGCTGAGATGTGTGTTTTGTATGCAGGAGAATGATGAAACATGTTTACCTATCCAGTCTGTTAGCCTGTGTCTTTTTATTGGTGAATTTAGTCCAGTGATGTTGAGAGACATTAATGAGCAATGATTCTTAGTTCCTGTTATTTTTTTTTGTTGCAAGTATTACTAAGTCTCTTTCTCCCCCCTTTCTGTGTGTGTGTGTGTGTGTGTGTGTTCATGTTTCTCTTTTTTTGGTTTCACTGTGTAATGATTAATTTCTTGTGTTTTCTTGAGTGTAGTTACCTTTCTTGTGTTGGAGTTCTCCTTCTAGTATCTTCTATAGGGCTAGATTAGTATAAAGATATTGTTTAAATTTGGTTTTCTTGTGAAATATCTTGTTTTCTCTATCTATGATGATTGAGAGTTTTGCTAGGTATAGTAGTCTGGTCTGACATCTTGTGGTCTCTTAGGATCTGCAAAACATCTGTCCAGGATCTTCTGTCCTTTAGAGTCTTTGTTGAGAAGTCATGTGTAATTCTGATAAGTTTGCCTTTACATGTTACTTGTTACTTGGCCTTTTTCTTTTGCAATCTTTAATATTCATTCCTTGTTCTGTATATTTAGTGTTTTGATTATTATGTGGCAGGAAGATTTTCTTTTCTGTTCCAATCTATTTAATATTTTGTAAACTTCTTGTACATTTATAGCCATCCCTTACTTTAGATTAGAAAACTTTTTTTCTATGATTTTGTTGAAATGTTTTATGGCCGTTTGAAGTGGGAATCTTCTCCCTTTCTATTACTATTATTTTTAGGTTTAGAAGTGTTTTATTTGTTTCTTTCACCTGTTTGGTCGCATTTTCCTGTATTTCTTTAAGGGATTGTGTTTTCCTGTATTTCTTTAAGAAAATTACTTATATCCTCTTTAAAGGACTGTATCTTCATGAGATGGGGCTTATGATCATAGTCTTGCTCTTCAGGTATGTTAACATATCCAAAGCTTCCTGTAGTATGAGAGCTGGGTTATAATGGTAACATATTGTATTTGGCTTCTGTTCTTTTTTTTTTTTTTTTTTTTTTTTTTTGGTTTTTCGAGACGGGGTTTCTCTGTGTAGTCCTGGCTGTCCTGGAACTCACTTTGTAGATCAGGCTGGCCTTGAACTCAGAAATCCGCCTGCCTCTGCCTCCCAAGTGCTGGGATTAAAGGCATGCGCCACCACCGCCCGGCCTGTTCATTATGCTTTTGTGCTTGCCTTTCACCATCTGTCTCTGGTGTTTGATGGCCTGAGTATCCTGGATAAGTGGAGCTGTATGTCTCTAGTTTGAGCTGGCCTCCTGTGAGACAAGCAGAGCTTAGTATGTAAAGTTCAAGTCAGCTTCTTGTGAGGCAGTTAAAGCTGTTGGGTGGGAAGTGGTAAACTGATCTTAGACTGCTCCAGGTGTAGGTGCAGAGCAGAAGGAAGATGGAGCTCTGACAAGGTGGGGCAAAGCCCAGGGCTCTGAGGCTTTCTGTGTTCACAGCAGGTGAGAGAATTGGGGTGAGGGGTATGGGATGTCCCCAGTGTGTGCTTTAAGGTATATCCAACCTCCTGGGAGGCAGTCAGAGATGTTGGGTGGGTTGCAGTGTGCTGATCTGCAACTGCTGAAGGTGTTGCATTTATATTTTTAATGTACATACAAAATTTCCGTTAATTTGGATAAAGTACCAAGGTGTATGATTACTGGACCATATTATTAAGAGTAATTTAATTTTGGAAAATAAAGAAAAGCTCCCTTTTCATCTCTTCTATTCTGATATAGAGCTCATCTCTTCTGCTTTTCCATATAAACTTTGTAGTCAGTTATCAATACCTACAAAACACTTCACTAGAGCCATGATTGGTATTGCTTTGAGTCTATAGATGAAGCTAGAAAGTGGTGATATATTGATAATATTAAATTTCTCTTTCTCTGAAGATGGAATATCTATTTATTTGGTTCTTTAGTTTCTTCAATATGTTTTTTCATGTATGTTGTGTGATTTTTGCTATATTTGTACCTAAGTATTTCAGTTTGCAAAACATTACATAAATAATACTTGGCTTTAAAATTTAAATTCCAACTGCTAATTGCTAGTATATAGTGAAGTGACTGAGTTTTTTAATTAGTCATGTATCCTTCAACTTCTTTGTAATTGCTTATTAGTTCCAGGTTATTTTGGGGATAATTCTTTTGGATTTTCCATGTATACAACCATGTCATCTGTGAAGAAAGTGTCATTTCTTGCTTTCCCACAATGCATGTCTTTCTTCCTCATATTTTATTGAGCAGCTAGTACTCCCAGAATGATGTTGGAAGGGAATATTGAGGGAAGCATTCTTGCTTTGTTCTTCATCTTAACAGGATAAATTAATATTGATCTAGCTTCAAAGAAATCCCATAAAACTCTTGGGAAATAGGCACACTCACAATTCAATATTTGGAGATATGTCTTCCTTTGAATTTAGAAGAAATAAAGGCAAAACAATTAACAGTTTTCATTAATATAGATAGAAAACTCATAGTCCAGGTTTGGAACTTTGATTAGCTGTTTGATTTTATAATGATTTCAGTGGTTTGTGATGACTTATTGAGTAATAGAAGATTTAATTTTGATATCTATTTATTTTAAATGACATCTGATTACAAACCTATGTTGGATCAAACACAATATTGCTTTGTTTTGAAGTGTAATGATTTAAAAAACATGGTAGCTTATTTTTAAAATGTAAGTTGAATTATTTCTGAATTATAAAACTAAGTCTCATAATTCATTAAGTGGAATATCTCTGAGACTTTTGTGATGTGACAGCTAATATATTCTAATACATCCATTATTTTAATGAAATTTGTCTCAAGAGTATAAGGTATAGAGTTTTGTTAAATTATAGGTATTTTTCTTAATAATTATTGTTTAATACTATTAGTTTAGCTAATCAATTTTGTATACACTATTAATCTAAAAGCATATGACATTTGGCTATGAAATTATGTATCACTTTTTCCCACCCCTACATCTTGATTATAGTAGTCATAGATCATTCCTTGACAATAGGATCCAAGTGAGATCAGTTATACAAAAAGACAAGCAAATAAAACTAATTTTTTATGTGAGTGGATAAAGCCAGAATTGATTGGCTAGAGGTCTTTATGAACATTTTCATATTTGATACTTTGTTGTTTTTAGATCTAAAGGTATACTTAATTAACGACACATTTGATTGCTGCACATATGAATTCCATGTGACCTATACTACACTATAGTAAAGCTTTTCAAACATCTATAATAAAATTATAAGATGAGAACCTAATGGTAGGCAATTTGTAAAGAAAGGCATAGAGAGTTTAGGAGAGGTAGTTTTCTATTATTGGTAGTGATTTCCTAAATTGCCCCCTATTTCAGTGCTTAAGCAAAGAAGACAGTTAGAGGTTTGTGTTGAAGTAGCACATGACGGCTCTTTCAAAATTCAAGCTACCCAAAGAGTGATCCACAGCGATATCAATTTCACTTACTGGTTATTGTGATATTCTGAATTTGTTTCAAATATGGCCATCTGTCTTCTGTTGCTGAATGCTTTCCCCATTTAGACTCTCTGGTCTATTTGATAAGGGATTAAGCTTGAAGAGATGAGGCAGGTGTGTTAGATTGCTCTGGGATGATTGCTTCAGTTCTGGGATCCTGAAATAGGAACTTGCTTTCAATCTTCCTTCATAGTCGATCTTTATGGCAACTACCATACTGCTACACCAAACTCTGAAACATATCTTGTGTTCCAATTTTCTTGCTTTCCTGTTTCGATATGTCACAGATTTCCTATACATTTTAATCTATGTTTTTGTATCTGGTATTCAAGGCCCTTCTGAATTTTTCCTAATCAATGATTTGTTCCCTCTGTTTTTGAGTCAATGACTCTTGTGAAAGAGAAGCTAGGTCATATCACAAATAGGATAGAAGCAGAGTTTTAAGGAGAAAAAAAGCCAAAACCATGACCTAGGATTTAACTATTTGTATTTAGTTTCAGGAGATGATTTGGTGAAAGACTAGTTTATACATGGAAAATATAAGACAGGCAGAATGAAGTTGATGGTGTATGGTAGGTGAAGAAGTTTTGGACTTAGTCTTTGTGCTACATATGCTAGGCATTATTGGCTATGCTTTTTACACAATACCTAATATCTAGTGGTGGAAACATATATAGCTTGTGTGGTTGTCTGAATAAGAATTGTCCCCATAGACTCATATATTTGAATACTTAGTCATCAGAGTAACACTATGTGAGAAAGATTAGGAGGACGTTTTGGAGGGAGTGTGGCACTGTAGGTGGGCTTTGAGGTTTCAAAAGTTCATGCCAGTCCCAAAGTCTGTCTGTCTCTGTCTCTCTTTTGGTCTGTCTTCCTCTTCTCTTCACCCCCCAAACCCCCAGACTGTATATCAATATGTAGCTTTAAGCTACTTTTCCAGCACCATGGCTTCCTTCCATTTAATTACATATCATGATGTTAATGGACTAGCCTCTCAAACTGTATGCAAAGGCCCTATTTAAATGCTTTCTTTCATAAGAGTTGCCTTGCCCATGGTGTCATTTCATAGCAATATAATACTAAGACAGTTTGTTAAATGAGCCATAATAGACGGAACACTACTCATTATCATCATTATCTCTATCTCTTCCTCCACTACACATTATCCTGCTATGTGTTGAGCAGTTGGGAGGCAGGTCTGCTTCTCTTTATCAAGCCCTGTAATGGTCCAGATACCAGTAAATATTAATGGTTTCAAAGGGAGTCCAAAATTATTATATAAATCAGAACCCATATCTTCCCTTGGCAGGGTGTTTAAAGTATAGGCAAAATAGAAGGAACTAGAGACAAACATCAAATGGGTAATGTTGAGAGATAGACACAAAAGCAAACATCTAGAGCACCATATTCTATAGAACAGTTACTTAACTGTTAGTTATAGAGTGGCATGTAAGGCAGTGGTTCTCAACCTTCCTAATGGTATAGTTCTTTTATACAATTCATCATGTTGTGGTGACCCCCAACCATAAAATTATTTTTGTTGTTAATTCATAGCTGTAATTTTGTACTGTTATGAATTATTATGAAAATGTCTGGCATGCAAGACACCTGATATGTGACCCTTGTTAGAGGGTCCTTCAATCCCCAAAGGGGTTTTGACTCATGGTCTAAGAAGTACCGATGTAAAGTATCATGGTGAGAACAGGCATAATCTGCATTGAACAAGATTTATGGGGAATGGATTGGGAGCTATTGAGAGACTAAGCCACCACCCAAAGAGCCTACATGGGTTGTTCCAAGGTCTCCAACACATACATAGCAAGGAACTTCCTTGTCTGGCCTCAGTGAGAGAGGATGTACCTAATCCTATAGAGACTTGATGCCACAGGGAGGCTGGATGCCATGGGGGCACCCTCTCAGAAGTGAAGGGGATGAGGGTTATGGGAAGAACTTGGTGAACAGCACAGGGAGGGGACAACATTTGGGATGTAAATAAATAAAATAGTTAATTTATATATACAACAAAACAAAAAACTGTTCAACAAGAGAGATGCCATGCCTGGTAGTAGAAACCTAACTGACTATTCAGCGGTAGTGAAGTCATGGTTGTTAGAGGAGAATCTACAATCACCAGTTTAGAGAACCAGCACAATCTCTAAAAGCAATCTATAAACATTTGTTCTTATACCCTCAGATTATTGTATTCTTCACCCTGATTCTCCTCTTTACAAGAAATGGAGATGCTACAGAAACCAAAACCTATCAAAATGCAGAGATGTGGAGCCCAATCCTAATAGTTACATCTATAAAACACTCCTACACCCAAGGCCCAGGGAGCATTGAGGAAGAGGGAGAAGAAAGATTTCTAAGAGCCAGAGGATCAGGGAGTTTTCTGAGAGAAAACTGTGTGTCTTAGTAACAACGGAAGTTACACCCATAAAAGTCTCATAAAAGTTTGATATATATATATATATATATATATATATATATATATATATACAATTTTTACAATTCTTGAAAAATTTTATGAATTTGAAGAAGAGCCTGGGGAGGGATGTCCTGGAAGGTTTGAAGGGAGGAGTGGGGAGAGAAAAATGCAATTAAATTATAATGTCAAAAATAAAAATTTACAGGTTATTTTTGCTTATGCAAAATCATTCAGATATCTCCAAGAATGAATAGGCACTGCTATGGCTTTTTTCCCATAGTTGTAAGAGTTTCTATTTTAATTATTTTGAAGTGTCATCAGAAAATAACCACCAAACAACTGAATGTTTATATTTAAAGATGCATGCCCTGGGGGAGTCTGGCTGTAGATACAAATTTAGATGTTGTCAGTACATAGTAATTCTTCATATTCTGGAACATTGTGTCAAAATGAGAGGAGAAGGGGGCTAACAAAAGCATTGTGGGATATTTTCTTAGAGCAAAGTTGTATCTGACAGAAAAGAAGCAACCAGGAAATTATGAGAAACAGCATGGTAACTGAAGTGAGAGTTTCCATAAAGATTGGGTAATCAACAGGACTAAATATTTCCAGGAAAGCAAGATGAATCAAGACAGAAATGTATCTTTGGCTACGGCCACACAGAGGCCAGTGGTGGCCCCAGAATAGATGTTTCAGTAGAATAATAAGATTGTTTCACATTGTGCTGGCCAGAGCACTGTTGTATACTGTGGCCTAAAGATATACGGCACTTTGTATCACTCAGTAGCTCAAAACATTGATCAATAAAACACATGAGCTGACTGTTATAGATTCTTTTTCAATTTTCCTTGCTAACTATTATGAGATGCAACTCGTGTTTATACCACTTCTTTGAAAAAACTGTCTCAGAAGATCAAGTGTGTTACCAACGAATTTTTATATTGACTCATACTCATTCATATTTCCCTTTCCCCTCTTTCCTGTTTCCTTGGGATGGCATACCCAATGTTTTAGGTTAAATCATATGGCTTCTGTATGTATGCCAAGCATTTGACCTTCAGTGCTTTAATGTGTTTCAACAGAATAAAATAGTAGCATGTAACCTGTTTCTCTGTTTTCCAAGGAACTTAGGATTAAAGAAACATTTAATTATCTTATTGAAGTAAAATGTATACTGACCTGCTGAATCCAAATGGTTGTTAATAGTTATCATTTATTAAGTCTGAGTTTTCATAGAATGTATCATTTTTTCATATCAAATCTTATTAAACATATAATGAACATATTATTTCCTTTTTGTTTATGAGGAAAGTAACATGAAGAGGGTTAAATAATTTCCTTGAGACCACAACTAACAAATCAGTAGGACCAAATTCAAACCTAGATTTGCTTTCTAAGCCTATTTATAGTACCATGTTGTGTTGCCTAAGAAACATAACAAGACAGTTAAATGAAGACTTAAAATGATTGACTAGAGGTAAGAAAGGGTTAGTTAAGGTTAAAAACCCATTAACTGTCTAGGCATAAGGTGGCACATGCCTATAGCACCAGTACTTGGAAGGTAGAGGTAAGAAGATCACCATGAGTTCAAGGCCAGTCTGGACAATTTAGTGAGTTTTAGGACATTATAGGCTACATAGTGTGAGACTTTATTTCAAAATCAACAAAAAGTCAATAACTTATAGTAACTCACGTTCACATAGTAGTACAATTTTTTTAAAATTTACTTTACATCCCAATCTCTGTTCTCCCTCATAGTCCCTTCCAGTAACATAATATTCTTCACCTGTGTTTAGCCACTTGAAAGAAAGAGAGTTTTGGTAACTGATATGATTCAGCAGTAAGTTATGATTTTGATAACTAAGGGAGTTGAAAGAAAACTAGAACAGGAGTTGTGTGTATTAGTAAGAGTGATTGGTTATCACTCCTGGGCATATACCCAAGAGATACCCCACCATGGCACAAGGGCACATGCTCCACTATGTTCATAGCAGCCTTACTTGTGATAGTCAGAAGCTGGAAACAACTCAGATGTTCCACAATAAAAGAATGGATACAGAAAATGTGGTTCCTCTACACCAATGGAATACTATTCAGCTATTAAGAATGAGGACATTTTGAGTTTTTCAGGCAAATGATTGGAACTAGAAAGTATCATCCTGAGTGAGGTATGCATGTGCTATGTGCTCACTAATAAGTGCTCACTCATATGCTATGTGCTCACTAATAAGTGGATATTAGCCAAAAAAAAATACAAAAATACCTAGGATACAGTCCACAAAACTAAAGAAGGTTAACAAGCCAAAGGGCCCAAGTGAGGATGCCTCAATCCCACTTGGGAGGGAGAAGAAAGCAGAAGGCAGAGGAAAGGAGGGAACTAGGTGGGAGAGGGGAGGAGGAGGGGCAGGGAAAAGGGGAACATAATCAGGGAGACCAGGAGTGAAACCCCAAGAGCCACCCTAATGAATGAAAATATACAATTTCAGGAGGTGAAAGGTGGGGAGACCCTCTAGAAAGTACCAGAAACCCAGGAGGTGAGAGAATCTGAAGACTCAAATGGAGGGACCTTAGATAAAATGCCCAACAGTGGGGAGAGGGAACTTGAAGAATTCACCTCCAGTAGAAAGACAGGGTATTAAGTGGAGGGATGGAGTTGCCATTCCACAGTCAAAATGCTGAGCCAGCATTGTTCTTGTCTAAAAGAACTGCAGGGACAAAAATGGAGAAGAGACTGAGGAAAAGGAGGTCCAGTGACCAGCCCAGATTAGGATCCACCTCAAGGGGAGGCTCCAAGGACTGACACTATTACTGATGCTGTGATGTACTTAAAGACAGGGGCCTAGCATGGCTGACATCCGAGAGGCCCAACAAGCAGCTAACAGACAGATACAGATACTTAAACCCAACCAACTGTTTGAAGTCAAAGACTCTTGTGGTTGAATTAGGGAAAGACTGGAAGAAGCTAAGGAGGAAGGCAACCCCATAGGAAGAGCAGCAGTCACAATCTACCCAGACCCCAGCGATCTCTCAGACACTGAACCACCAAATAGGGAGCTTACACTAGCTGATCCAAGGCCCCAGACAAATACACAGCAGAGGACTGCTTGGTATGGCCTCAGTGGCCTCAGTGAGAGAAGACTCACCTAACCCTTGAGAGACTTGAGGCCCCCAGGGAATGGTGGGGCCTGGTGGGTGTGTTTGGGGGTGGGGGTGGGAACATTCTCTTGGAGACAGGGGAGGAGGAATGGGATGAGGAACTGTTGGATGGCAGAATGGGAGAGAGATAATGACTGGACTGTACAAAAAGATTAAAGATAATAAAAAAGAAATGGAAGAAAAGAGTGATTGGTTATGATGTGTAGACTGAGTATAAGACAGTAAGGTCTCTGGTGGAAGTTAACTGCTCATTAAGACCAAGAACAGATTTATCTGGAAAAAAAAAAGGTTGGACAGTCCTTAGTATAGAAGTTGAAGCTATAATGGGATATTTATCTGAAGAAAACACACACACACACAATACACCAAGGAGAGAGAGAGAGAGAGAGAGAGAGAGAGAGAGAGAGAGAGAGAGAGAGAGAGAGAGAGAGAAAATCTCCTATAGCAGTGGATTAGATTGTTGAAGTGGAGTGGAGATTAAAGTAGTTGGAATTGAAGATGTTGAAATTCTGTGGAGATATAATTGTAAATCCATACGAATTATGGATTTGCCAATTATCCAGAATTCTGATGAGGGTAGAATTGATTGTCATCCATGTGTTTGTAATAGTTACTTTTATTGTTGCTGTGATGAAGTATAGAAAGATGTGTTAAAGACTGAAGGAGTGTTTGGCTCACAATTTGGTGGAGATATAGATTATTTAAAAGGGGAAGATGTGATAGCACAAGCATGAGGCAGTTGGTCCCATTGTCCCCACACCCAGGAAGCAGAGCTATGAATGACAGCACTCAGTTCACACTCTCCTTTTTATTTTCTTGGGAAATCCAGACTGTGGAATAGTGCCATCTATAGTTAAGGAAGATAGATATTCCCAACCTCAGTTGACCTAATTTAGAAACTCAATCTAGAAACTCTCTTATAGACTTACCCAGACATCCTACCAAGATGATCATCAATATTAACCATCATAATATAGGAGTTTTCAATAAAGATGGATGGACAGAGGAGTATATTGACAGGGAAAAGGACAGGTCAAATATGGTATATAGTTAGTCTGATTAAAAAACAGAAGGGTTATTTTATTCTATGAAAATTTCATGCTGTCTACAATGTGTCTTGATCATATTTATCTCTATGTACATGTTCCAATTCCTCCAGGAACACTCATTCTATTCTATCTACTTCCCAACTTAATGCCCTCCATTTATACATACATACATACATACATACATACACACATACATACGTATGATTGTCTGTCTGTCTATCATCTATCTCACTGAGTCTAATTATTACAGTTGTAGAGGCTACTGCACAAGATCAAGCCAGTTAAAAATTGCATCATGGAGTGGTGAGGGCTCCTTATGACTCCAGCCCTAGCTGAGGTGCTTCAACAGTTGAGGGTTACTTGGGGTGGAAGAGTCGCATTCCCTTAGGAGTGTGTCCAACGATAGGTTTCTCATGCAGTGCAGCACTAATTGAATTCACATGTCATATTTATGAAAATGAAAGATTACTAGTTTAGAGTGGAGACCGGCAAAATACCTATAGATAAAATCTGGTCTTCTTGCCTGTTTCCATCAATACAGTTGTATCGGAGCATAACCATGCCTATTAGTTTAAGCTTATTTCACAAAGCCTGAAATATGTATTATTTATTATCTTAAAGAAAAATAATCCTTCTACCACTAAAGAGTAGTGATAGTGGTAAGAAGAACAATAACAATTTTCTCTAACTAACTACCTGGTAACCTAGAATGCAGGCTGCACAAGTAAGAAGAGCCTTGAGATGGCTATGTAATATGAAGAGATGTAGAATATAAATATAGAAATAAATATATAAATATATAGACATAAATATAGAAATAAAATGTAGAGTTGTAAGAATGTAAAATATAGAAAGCCAACTTTTAGTCAACAGGAGCAGAAAGAATGAGCATAAAAGGAAGAAGTAGGAAAAGAAGGGGTAGTAAAAAAGAAGGGGAATTGTTGAGAGTAGAGGGGCAGCAAGATAGAAAAGGGGGCTAGAGAAGCATGGCATTGAGAAAATTGCTGAATTGTTGCTGTCTAGCCAGTTTACAATTTGGGTGGCACCCAAGGATCGCAGACATAAAAAGAGAAGGAGATATTCACCTAAGCTTCCCATTTGGGTCAGGATAAGCTACACCCACATTTAGCTTAACAAGGAATTAAAAATGCAAAAGACAAGATACCACAGTAGATGGCTCCCTGGGTATCCTGAGACCTATTTACTCTCCTCTTTTGAATGTCTGAGAAAAATATTATCTGTTAATTCTGGGATGTAGAATAAACTTTTTTTCTACCTATTCATGGATTTTACCTTTTCATTAAAGTCACAAAATCAATTTTCTTTTTGTCCTTTAGTTGAATAGTTTGCACACTGAAAACCTTAGTTTGAAGGTAGTACATTTCAGAGAGAGAGAGAGAGAGAGAGAGGAGGGAGACAGAGAGCGACAGAGACAAAGAGACAGAGACTGAGAGAGACAGAGAGACAGAGACAGACAGGAGGAGGGGAGTAGGAGAAGAAGAGAGGTAGACTAAATATTTTAGAAATCAGTGTTTTAAAAAAATTTGATTTCTGTTATGTTAATATTAGAGGATATTTAGGAAACTGTCACCTCCATGGTTTTAAATTTCTAAAGTGTGAAGGTTCTGAGATCCTGTGAATGTTGGAAGAGGATATGACAAAGCTAGATGATAAACAATCACAAACCTTAAGATAGAAAACTTTCTACTGAAACTCACAAAGAGAATCAGTTGTGAAAGGGAAGAGCACAGGGGCAGTAAATCAGAATTACAAATTCATGAAAGACACAGAAGAATATCTATCTATCTATCTATCTATCTATCTATCTATCTATCTATCTAAACATGGGTCTTATACTGCCTGTGGCTAGTTGTGGGAAGTAAATGGACAAGATTCTGACTTTGGATAGTTTATTTTGAGAAACTGTGTAACAATTGAGAAGTGATGGGGTTATAGTGTTGTAGAACCTGGGCTAGTTAGCTTTAAGTACTGAATGACACTAATTAACTGTGTGTCCTTAAGCAAATTATTTCCTCTAAGTACCATCTTTTCATCTATGAAATGTAATTGGTAATAGTACATAAATTATAGGGTATGCATTAAATTAGTATGTATAGATATGCATCTATACCTCACGTGGAATATACTTTTGTATAAGTAAATACTCAGTGTTAGTTATTATGATGTTAGGTACCAAGTAAAAAATATTGTTTATTTGTTTTATTATTATGTACCTTTCTTTCTGCCTCCTCCATTCCTCCCTTCCTCCTTTCTCTCCCTCTCCCTCTCCCTCTCCCTCTCCCTCTCCCTCTCCCTCTCCCTCTCCCTCTCCCTCTCCCTCTCCCTCTCCCTCTCCCTCTCCCTCTCCCTCTCCCTCTCCCTCTCCCTCTCCCTCTCCCTCTCCCTCTCCCTCTCCCTCTCCCTCTCCTCCCTCTCCCTCTCCCTCTCCCTCTCCCTCTCCCTCTCCCTCTCCCTCTCCCTCTCCCTCTCCCTCTCCCTCTCCCTCTCCCTCTCCCTCTCCCTCTCCCTCTCCCTCTCCCTCTCCCTCTCCCTCCCTCCCTCCGTCCCTCCATTCCTCCCTCCCTCCTTTTTTCCTTTCTTCCTTTCTTCCTTTCTTCCTTTCTTCCTTTCTTCCTTTCTTCCTTTCTTCCTTCCTTCCTTCCTTCCTTCCTTTCTTTCTTTCTTTCATTTGCTTTTGTGATAGGGTTTAACTGTCGGACCTGGAACACATTGTAGACCAGGCTAGTCTTGAACTCAGAAGGATCTGCTGGATTCTGCATAAGCTGTGATTAAAATAATGAACCATAATCCGCAGCTATATATACTTTTTAAAATCAAGTGCCAAGTCCGATAACCCCAACTGAGAGATTTTGTGTAATAGTTTAGCTTTATTCTTTTGCCATTATGAGCATATTGTTGAAGAAGAATTGTGACCTGTTGGAGGATATACTTTGCATCATAAAATGCTTTTCTAGACAAGTCTTTAAGATGATTCTTCTAAAACTTCTGTTGCTATAGGGAGGGAGTGGGAGAGAGGTGGGGAGAGACAGGATTCTAAGAGAGTAGTGATATTTTCCTTGGTGCACTTTAAAACATTACCACATGGCGGTGCTCTTTCCTTACTCTAGAATCTAGTGAAAGCAGATTAAATTCTATAGCTTCTTCGTAGACTAAAAGTGCCATTTTTAAAAGAATACATCTGTAAAAATATTCTAAATATTTTAAATATTTTGCAATAGACAACTGCTTCTAAAAATTAAAATACCTAATTGAGAATTTTAAGTTTAACCCAGAAACATTAGAATTTTGAAAAATTATGCAATCTAAAATTAGTTGATTATATATGAATATCTAATTGTTTGTGTATATGTATATACATACATACATAAACGCACCCCCCCACACACACACACCTCAAAACCTCTTAAAGGGCTATAATTGATGCCTGAGTATTATTGTCCTCTGTGGATTAAAGAGCTCCTTCAGGTCAGATGTTAAAAGCATATGTCTGCTCTAGATGCCTAACATGAGTGTAGCTCTGATGGGCTTGATGAGTGCAATAATTCACCTGTGGCTAGCATACATACAATGAGAAAGACAAGTCCAGATCCTTTTACTCTGTTCATGAGTGAATTTCAGAATCCCTGGACTATTATTGGGTTAAATAAAATTGTAGGGTTCATAAAAGGCTAGCATAACATGGAAGAGTGGCGTTCTTCAAGGCTCCTTAAGAAAACCAGAAAAAGGCATCATTTGGGTGGCGGAAATGGATAGCTTTCCTCATTTTTGTGTTATTCTCAATTAATTGATCTTTTCTTTCTTTAGTTTTAGCAGTGAGCATTTGACATTTTTATTTTAAATAAAATAATCTCACTTTTGTTTTAGAAACACAAACAGAATAATAAAAGTGGTTAAGAGCCAAAGCTCTGATCTTAAAGGTAATTCAAAGTACCACCCAAACTTAAAGACTACCAATGGGCACTGTTTGTCATTGGGTTATAAAGTCAAGAGCCTAGGCCCTGGTGAGCAAAACACACATGCATTATTAATTTAAAGAAAGGAAGATGATCATGGTGAGAAATGTTGGACAACCCCTCATTGTGAGCAAGGCTCATCTTCCAGAGTTTACTATGTGAAATCCATGACAAATTCTGTTAGAGCAGCAGTTCTCAACCTGTGGGTTGTGATCCCAATCAGGATCAGATGACCCTTTTGCCAGGGTTGCCTAAGACCATTGGAAAACACAGATATTTACATTATGATTCATAACAGTAGCAAAACTACAGTTATAAAGTAGCAAGGAAACTAATTTTATGATTGAGGGGTACAAAAAAATGAGGAACTATATTGAAAGGTCACAGAATTAGGAAGGGTGAAAACCACTGTTAAGAGGCAGATTCCCCTTCTGTTCCATAACTCCTGGGTTGTGGGTGTCAGGCCAGCATTCAAGGTCTTACTCAGTGGTTGTTGAGGTTGATCTGTGAGATAGTTTGTATATGCTTGCCCCAGGGAGTGGCACTATTAGAAGGAGTGGCACTGTTGGAGTAGGTGTGGCCTTGTTGGAGTAGGTGTGTCACCTGGATGTGGTCTATAAGACTCATCCTAGCTGCCTGGAAGCCAGTGTTCTGCTAGCAGTCTACAGATGAAGATGTAGAACTCTCAGCTCCTCCTGTACCATGTATGCCTGGATGCTGCCATGTTTCTAGCCTTGATGATAATTAACTAAACCTCTGAACCTGTAAGCCAGCTCCAATTAAATGTTGTTCTTATAAAAGTTGCCTTGGTCATGGTGTCCGTTCATAGCAGTAAAACCCTAACTAAGACACTCTGTTTCTGAGAAATGGCAATTATGTTCTTGTAGGGCCAGACAGAGGTTTCTCCCTTTTTTTTCAGAGCACTGAACAGTTCCCAAAAGGTAATAACAGGGATGTAAATTCATGATCATAATTCCTGCAGTCTTCAAATCCTGGCATGAAGTGATGATATAATCGTGATATATACCCATCAAGAGAGTTTTGCAGACGTGAGGGCTGTGTGCATGTGAGTGAAAACGAATAACTTTGGTAAGGAGTTCCCAGGAATATTCATCTACATTTCACTATACCAAACCCAAAGCCTTTCAAATCTTAGTGTGTATAAAGAAATGTACTTTTAAGGGAAACCTTAGAAGTTTGGCTGTGATACTTTAGATTTGAGAGGCAGAGAAGAGAGAAGGAAAGGGTGAGATATAGAAGGAGGGAGATAGAGAGATATACAGGCAAGTGAGTACAATCATAGTTGTACTAGGAACATTCTTTGGATCAACTGAAGAAAACCGCTGGTTCTTGTATTTGTATTCTTATAGTGTGTTGTTCCTAACAGCAAGACAAATTGAGTTTCATATATATGTAAATGAATATATATGTATAATATGCATTTATGTATATGAATATTTGTGTATATTTGTGTATATATACATGTGTGTATGTGTCTATGTATATCCATATACATGGACACATATACACATATGCATGCACACACATATGCATATATATGGATATACACATATGCATATATATGGGTATACATATATGTATTTACATATACACATACATATGCATGCATACACATGCACGCACACACACATACACACACACTTTTTTTCCTCCTGAAGTATCTGATGGAAAACACTAAACAGGCAGAGTCAAATGGATCTTCGTGAGTTTGAGTCCACCCTGATTTACTCAGTGAGTTCCAGGACAGCCCGGGAGACAGTGCCTCACAAACCAAACCAAACAGACTTTATGAATCTGTTATATTAGCCACTTTCTTATCTTGTTTGTTTCCCTAACTCTTCTAAAAGTGTTAAGTATTGAATCTTTATCTGACAAAAGAATGGAGAATGATGCTAGATCCATTCTTTCACCCTTCTCATGATCGTGCCTCTGTAGATCATTGCAAAAGAAAGATGCTAGGATCTGTGTTTTCTGTTTATAGATGAGAAATGTCATGTTGTGTAATTGACTTTGTTTTGAAACAGAGACTTTTTTAGGCTAACTTTGTTTCTCTGACCCAGTTTTCCCCTTTTCTGTCATTTGGCTTACTTAAAATATGAAACTGGGAAGCAATCAGTTGGGGCCTCATGATGACTATGTCACTGATTTGGTATGTGATGTTGGCCAAGAGGCTTAACAGATGAGACACAGAAAAGTTAAATGGGGTTAGAAGAACTGTAAGCGTTGGTTTGGATCATTAAGACATTATTTAAATCAATATTTTGAAAACAAAGAAAACCTCAAATCCAAACTTGAATAAAAATACCCCCCCTTTTCTATTGTCATTCTATTTCTTCTTGCATATTGTCCTTCCTTCATATAGCTAGCAATAATGTCCAGAATAGAGAAGGTCTATTTTATAGATGCCTCTCATCTCTTTTGGTTTGTGTTCCTGAAAATCCAGATGCATCTTTTGGATATGTTTTGGTGTGCTTGGCAAGTGAAAATAGGGAGTTCTACTGGGGAATGGAACTAAATCTGTTTTGAATACTTGGCTCATACAGATGAAGGCTAATGTGTTGAGGGGTATACACTTAAACTCACTGCTGTCCTGGTTTGTGGTATAAACTTGGGCATATTCTTTTGAGGTAGAAGGGAAATTTTGGTTACTATTCTCGGGTAGGCTTTGGTCTTGTGATGTCGCTGATGCTCAGGAAACTTAGGCAGCGATATCACAAGACCAAAGAATATGCCCAAGTTTATATCTAAAAGATGCATCTGGTCAGACAAGGCAGTCTGCTGATATATATGTATCATAGGCCAGGGACCAGCCCATCTATGCTGTTTGATTGGTGGCTTAGTCCCTGGGAACTCTAAGAGATTCAGTTAGGTGATACTGTTTTTCTTCCTATGGAATTGCAATCCTCTTCAGCCCTTTCAGTCCTTCCCTAACTCTTCCATAGGGGTTCCTGAGCTCTGTCCAATGGTTGGCTGTATTTGCATATGTTTCAGTGAGCTGTTAGTAAAGCCTCTCAGGGAACAGCCATGCTATGCTCCTGTCTGAAAGCACAACATGGCATCAGAAATAGTGTTGGGGTTTGGTGCCTGCTCATGGGATAAATCCAAAGTTGGGGCAGTCTTGAATGGCCTTTCCTTCAGTCACTGCTCCATTTTTGTCCCTATATTTATTTTAAACAGAAATGAATCTGGGTTAAAAAAAAATTAATATGGGTAGGTGGCCATGAGCCTCAACTGGAGGCCATGTCTACCTAACGGAAGTGAGGTGGTCTCTTCAGGGTCCATCTCCCCACTGTTGGGACTTTTCGCTAAGGTCATCCCCACTGGGTCCCAGTAGCCTCTCATATCCCTGGTGTCTAGGACTTTCTAGTGGTTTCGCCATTCCCCCACCCCACAGTGATGCATATTTTGATCCATTCTCCTGGCCTTCTGGGCATCCCTCCTGTCTCCCGACATACCTGGTCCTGCCCCTCCCCCTTTTCGCTTTCCCTCCTCTCTCCAATCCAGGTCCCTCCCTCTGCCCTCCAAGATTATTTTGTTCCTCCTTCTAAGTGGGATTAAAACATCCACACTTGGGCCTTCATTAACGTTAAGCGTCATATGATCTGTGAATTATATCATAGGTATTCTGAAATTTTTGGCTAATATTCATTTATCAGTGAGTACATACCATGCATGTTCTTTTCTGTCTGGGTGGACTCACTCAGGATGACATTGTCTAGTTCCATCCATTTGCCTGCAAAATTTATGATGTCCTCATTTTTAATGGTTGAGTAGTATTCCATTGTGTAACTGTACCATATTTTCTGTATCCATTCCTCTATTGAAGGACATTTGGGTTCTTTCCAGCTTCTGGCTATTATAAAGAAGGCTACTATAAACATAGTGGAGCATGTGTCCTTGTGATATGATGGTACATCTTTTGGATATATGCCCAGGAGTTAAGCCACTGTGTCTTCAAGTAGAACTATTTCCAATTTTTTGAGGAACCACCAGATTGATTTCTAGAGTGGTTGTGTGAATTTGCAATCCCAGAAGCAATGGAGGAGTGTTCCTCTTTCTCCACATCCTGGCCAGCATGTGCTGTCACCTGAGTTTTTGATCTTAGCCATTCTGATTCATGTAAGATGGAATTTAAGGGTCGATTTGATTTGCATCTCCCTGATGACTAAGGATGTTGAACTTTTCTTTAGGTGCTTCTCAGTTCTCAAGATTACCCAGTTGAGACTGTTTAGCTCTGTAGTCCATTTTTAACTGGATTATTTGGTTTTCTGGAATCTAATATCTTGAATTCCTTATATATTTTGGATATTAGCCCTCTCTTAGATGAAGGATTGGTAAAAATATTTTCTCAATGTGTAGGTTGCTATTTTGTCCTATTGACAGTGTCCTTTGCCTTATAGAAGCTTTTCAGTTTCATGAGGTCCCATTTGTCAACTTAGAGCCTGAGCCATTGGTGTTCTGTTCTGGAAAATTTCCCCTGTGCCAATGTGTTTGAGGTTAGACAAAGTACGTTTGAAAGCTGGATATATATACATATACATATACATATACATATACATATACATATACATATGTGTGTGTGTGTGTGTGTGTACCTTTACAATACTTAGTATTATAGTGTTTCCATATATCTCATTTTATCCACAATAACTTGGCTTTATGCCTGTTATTGTAACATCAGCAATTGTTACTTTTCACACTTAAAAGATCCCACTTTGTTTGGGATATAGCTCTGTGTTGGCCTATTTACTTAACTTGCACAGAGCCCAGAGCTCTACAGAAAACAATAGAAAGAAAAGAAAAATAGTAAATGACCCAATTAGCATGAGTATGTCATATGTTCACTCTACATAGCATTCAGTCAAATCAGTAATTACATAGGTGATTGAATGAGAAGGATTAAAGACCATTGCATACATGAGATTCCCTCAAATTTTAGTTTCAACTTAGAATGACAAAAGGTTTCAAAAGAAAAGGTGAGTATATTCACCAAGACAGAGGCTTGAAAAGACACACTATGGGCAATGCATGCAGTTCAGGTACAGACAAGGATGAACTAATCAGGAAGATAGATCCAAAACAGTCACCAAGGAAAGAGAAAAAACAAGGTAACAACATGGCATCCAGGGAATGTTAAGCAACAAAATGTTCTATAGTAGGCAAAGTGTAGTGAGGTCAAGAAACAGGAGTTCTGAGACAACTGCAGTGAATCTGCTCATTATGAGATAGATCCTTGCTGAGTGTAATGACAGCAGCTTCAATAGCTTGTGATACACTGGAGGGTAAAAGCTAGGGTGCAAAGGGTTAGTAGGTGAGTTAATGCTAAGAAGCAAGGCAGGGAGATATTTGGCTTGTACAAGGAGTTAGTGGGAGAGTTAATCCTAAGCAACTAGGCAGGGAGAAATTGGGCTTGTGCAAAGTAGGTAAGAAATTTGGTGATGTTTGGACCAAAGCCAGAGAGAAACCTGAATGTAGACTACAGGAAAAAAAGGGGGACTAAAAATAACTGATGGAACAATGTCTCTCAAGAAAAGAGTTCTGGGGTAGGATTCAGTGTCCAAATAGAGGAGGCAGCCTTGGCAAGGAAATGTGGCTTTCTTTGAGACAGAAGAGTTCTGGTAGAAAACAGGCAAAAGCATTATGTGTTTTGAAGAAAAAAGTGAAACAAAGATGAGGGAGGGGACGCTGCATGGCCAGAGTTTCTGTGGTGAAGTAGGTGGTGAGGTCATCTGTGAGAAGGAGGACAGCTGGGGCAGGACTAGGGGCTTGAGAACAGTGGTAACAGTTTGGATTTAGAACAACTGTTCTAAGAGATTCCCTCGGGAATCCACAAGAAGCCTGCCAAGCTGCAGTGCAAGCCCAGCTGAGGTTTAACTTCCCATACAGCATGAGATAGTTATTTCCACAGACTCCATAGAAAATGTGTTTCCCAAACTTAGCATCAAAATATGTTTTTCTTCCACTAGGAAGAGAATCAAGGCAAGCAAATGCATCCCTCTCTTGCAAATGATTGTAGCTGCTTGGTCATCCATAAGCCTTAGAATATCCTTTGAAAGGAATGCTTCATGCTGATTGTTTGTGGGAGGTGGAGAACATGGGCCTAAAAGCAAGGATCTTTTGTTTTCAGAGCTACTCAGGGACAAACCTTGAGCTGCTATGCATAGTTCAGAGGAAAAGCAAACACTGACATTTCTGTAAGACAGCGTGTAAAGTTGCAAATAACCTCTGAGATAAAACCTGATTTAGCCAAGCAAAACCTTTAAGCTTACAAGCAGCCTGTTAAATCCATCAAAGACCAAATGTCAGGTGTTGCCCTTTAGAGTCCAAGTAAATGACCACAGTACTGGGGGCTTAAAAAGAGAAGAATTAAAAATCTCCCACAGACAGCCAATCTTTCCAAATGCTGTTTAATCATATATTCATAATTATCACAGTGTTCTTTGAGGAGAATAACATTTGGATGTAACTGCTTGGCTCAGGCATTAAACATTATGTTTTTGAAAATAGAGTTCACTTCCTTTCAGTGGGGAATCAGAGTGGCATTGATCCAACAGCACAGCTGCCCTAGTACATATACAAGTGACTCTCATTCTTTTGATCTACCTCTTTCAAGATGGAAGACACACACATGTGTTTAAATAAGGACATTTTCATGGGTTTGTGTTGCTTGTCTTTTCCAGTGGCACACATCTAAAGGTGAGCAGTAAAGCAGAATCTAATCTAAAGTCATACATGCAGAAGGTACCGAGGGCAGTTTCACTTAGATGTCTTTGAATGGTACGGTTTTTTGTTTGTTTGTTTGTTTATACATAGTTAAAGGAGGATTTATTAAGCATCACACACATTAAATCATGAGTAGTCATCTTTTGGGGAAGTAATTAATTTGTGTATGTACTGTTTTCTTTCACCTCAATTGTACCATTTCAGAAGCATTATAGAAACAGGAGGAAAGCATATTATTTGGGAATCTCATTTCTTAATCTCAAAGGGGAGTGAGTATAGCTCCTGCTCTTGAGCTTGTTTCACTAACTCTTCCATACAATTCTAATTAGCAGACATAGCCATAGGAATCACCCTTCTCTCCTTCAGAGCCAGACAAACTTATATGCCCTAATATTAAGAATTATTCCTATTACTACCAAGATGTATTAGGTGCCAAGGGTACTTAAATGCTCTTTCTGAGATATTTGATTTTCACACTAGCTCTGTGCTCAATTTTGGTGTGCTTTTGTTTGTTTGTAATGTATATGAGATACTTTAGGATCATAGAGTTTGCTAAGGGACTTCCTATGATTTCTTCATTTAATGTTAGGACCTAAATCCAGGTTTTCTAATTGCTGTCCTACTGTTAATATTTTCAGCAGTCAACTAGAGGGAAAAAATTTAAATTTTGGCTTCTCTCAAACTAGACGATGAAGGACTGCTTTACACTCTGGGGCTGGTTAGTGAGGAAGTAAATCACTTCTCTCGACAATGAAATATTCACCTTTCCTTCCTGTATCTAGTTCTCTTCTCATTTTCTAAATGTTCACTGACAGATTTGTCTTTCCTTAACTATTACTTCGTCATTTCTGAGTTTTCAGAGAGGTACAAAAGGTCACATTTATAGTCTAAAATGCTCAAAGCAGTTTACTCAAATAGCCTCTAAATTCTGAAAGAGTTCTGATTTAACCAGCTAGTAATTATAGATTAAGCTATGCCCTGGGCTTAATCGCAGCTGCTGAAGCATAACTTCCTACCGCATAAGCCTGATCAAAGATAATTAGAGGAGAGTACAGGTGGCAAGTATGTACCCTGGGTGAGGAATTATAGCTACCTTCAACCACACAGTACCCAGAAAAATTACAGGCTGGTGTGCTCTGGGGCCAGCCTTCCAAGGGCCTCATTTTTCCCCCTAACCTCTGGCTGCTGACTGATCCTGCCTCCCTTTTTTTTTTTTGAGAATCATCTGGTCAACATAACTCCCATCTTTTAAATTATAGGCCCACCATTATCTGTATAGTAGAGTGATTAGGGTAAGCCAATAGGCAGAGATGAAAAAGGTATATAATCTTATTTTCCTACCAACTTGGTCTGTACTCACAGTGGCCTACAGAGTATTTTTAGCACATGCTGCATTGTATGTGGCCCCCTGGCTATTTGTACTGGGGCAGAAGATATATCCACATGATTGTTCATTATATGCTCTTACACTATGGTATTTGCCCATGCAAGCTATTATGCTTCCAGATATCTGCAGCCATTTAGTAGCACAACGTCCTAATAGTTTTTCACTGGAATGTGGACCAAATTCAATCTTGTTGCAGAGGGAAAAAAGCTTTGCTGAAGGCATGAATTTCGATACCAGTTCCATGAGTTCCCTAAGCCTACAAGTGATTGGCATGCATAGGCCTTCAGAGGATGTGAGACCAAGAATAACAAACTAGCCTAGTTCCCAGAGTCACATTACTACCTGCAATTTGTAGAAAATTAACAAATGTAGAGCCAAGTCACATAAACAAAGGACAGACTTGGAAGACTCTCTGTGGAAAGAAAGCCAGTCATACTTCTGACGCATGCATCAGGTTGTGAAGCTATTGAAACACAGACATCAAGTATTCTAAATCTAAATCTATTCCATCTGATTTCTCATTCATCCACTATTGACTGTTTTATTTTCTTTCATTGTGATACATTAGATGAAAAGGACAATCCTAGTTTAACTCAACCGGATCCCATTGGCTGCCTATGTTATGCTAATTTATACTGGCGTAAAACCAGACAAAATGCAAGGACTAACAAGGCTACTTCATTTTAATTATTACAGTTTTCTTAAAACAAAATTGTCTGACTTTGGATCCTCACAAATAGTGAGATAACACAAATACTAGTTAAGTGCATGAATCTTAATTATGATTTAGTATTCACAATTAAAGGAAACATTAGGAGTCCGGGCCTTTTTCCTGTACACATAAAAGAGAATGTAACTATATGTGTTTGAAAATAATTATGAGAAAATAATTTTCCTTTTATCAGATTATGTGCTGGAGTGAAGAATTGTTATTTGATGCATATATACCAGTTATATTTATTTTGTAAGAACAAATGCTCATCTAGAAAACTGTCATTTGGTTACAGTTGCCTCTATTCCTAGATAAGATCTGTATTTCTTGGACAGATAGACTATCTCTTTATAAAAAAAAAACAAAACTAACATTGTGGATGGATGGTGAGGCACACATGTGGAAGGCAGAGGACAACTTTGGGGAATTTATTCTCTCTATATACCATATGGTTCTGAGGCTCAAAACATGTCACAAGGCTTTAGAAACTTGAGTCATCTCACTGGCTCTAATTTATATCTATATGTAGAGAGATGGAGGGAGAAGGAAAGAGAGGGAAAGAGTATTTGGGTAAGTGAAACTGTGCCACCAGACAGAACTAGCAAGGTGGAAGCAGATTTAAAAATCCCCAGTAAATATCATAATTGAGAAAGGTAGGCTTTTGAATCAACACCCAGCTAGACTACCTGTCGTGGAACACATGACCACAATACCCCACTAAGAGAACAATGACAACTGCTCATGTAGCATAAAAACCTAGATTTCTCCATGCTAACGAGGTATCTAGGTAGGCCCAGAGTATTTTAGCCAATTAGCTTCTCTTCCTGGGCACCCCTTCCTGCAAAAGTTACTTAATCTCTGGTTCACCCTGAGTAAGATATATGTGTAGGGTTGTCCATCCAGCCTCTACTCTGCCACAGGGCTCCGACGCTTGGGAAGGCAGTATGTGGGGAGATTGACTGCTCTTACCCTACGCTGCTGAGCAGATGTTGGGCCATAGGGAAGCCCAAACAGCACTCGGGGGTGGGAAACCACAGTCTGAGGCACAAGACAGCCACAGTTGGTTTGGGGGTCTGCTGGCCTGTGAAGGGGCCAGGGCCATGGCAAGTGGAAAGAGCAAATGGGTATAGAGTTTTAGTTTTGTAAGATGAAAATTCTAGGGATATGTTGCCAAAGAATATGAATATCCTTTAACAATTCTGAAATGTGTTTAAAAATGGTTAAGGGTAGGTGACTGGGGAGATGGCTCAGTAGTTAAAGGGCTTGCCATGAAGTGTGAAGACCAGACTTCAGTTGCTTAGAACCCATGCAAATGCAAGTGGGCATGGTGGCCTGCCTATAAGTCTAGGGCTCAGGCAGATACAGAAGAATCCTGGAATGACAACATTAGTGGAATCAGTGAGCTCCTGAATCGTGGGGAAACTCTGCCTCTGTGAATAAAGTGGAATACAGTCAAGGAAAACACCTAATTCCAAACTCTGGCCTACACACACGCACACACACACACACACACACACACACACACACGTACACACACCTGTGCACATATATACATGTACTTACACACAGAGAAGTAATCATACATACTATACATATACATTACACATAGACACATGCAGAAAAGATGTTTATTCCAACTTATTTCTATTGTATATGTGTATAGTGTACAACCTGGTATTTTTATATAACTACAATCAGATAAATTAACATATCATCAACTTACATAATTACTATTAATGTCATATGAGAAACTTATTCTTACAATTTTATTACAATTAGCAAATTGCCTGTAATAATAGAATATTATTAATTGCAGTCTTCATATTATGACATTAGAGATCTAGAACTGCTGTTGTAAACTTTATTTCTATATATTCCTGCCCTTTTTTGCAGGGCTGGAGAGTCAACCCCAGTTTTGCATATGTTAAATGAAGCTAGTGCTCTATCACTAAGCTACATTCTCAGGCTCTATTTTCAGTATAAGATTTCACATATAAGCAAAGTCATGTACCATTTTACTGCCCATGTTTAGTAAATGATTTAGCATTTAGATAATAATTATCTAAATGCTAAATCATCCCTGTTCCATCTTCATCCCTGTTGTTTGAAATAGCATAATGTCCTTCTTTTAAAAGGTCTAGCAGTATTCTAATTACTGCAATATGTGTAACACAATTTCTTTTGCCACTCATTTCTTGACAAATGCAGAAGTTGTTTCTATAAGTTGACCATTGTGAACATGCTGTGATCACCATAAGAGTCTAGATAGCTATTTATGAGGGGCTGTGTTTATTTGCTCTGACTATATTCCTAGAAGAGGGTTTGCTGATTCATTTGGTAGTTCATTCTTATTTCCTGATGATTACAATGATTTATGTTTCAAAAGACAAAATATATGTGTGTTCATGTTTTGACACTTTAATTACATTATATGGGACTAGAAAGATGCTTCAGTGGTTAAGAGTACTGGTTGCTCTTGCAGAGGAGCCATGTTCTATTCCCAGCATCTCATGACAGCTTACAACTATCTTATGCCCTTTTCTGGCCTCTGTGGGCACCAGGCACACATATGATGCAGAGAAATACATGCAGGCAAAACACCCACATAATAAATTGTAGTTAAAATTAAATCACAGGTTTATTTATCTTATGTGTACACATGCACACATATGTTCTCCATGGCACATGCTGGAGCCAGAGAAGGCAAGGACCTTTCACCAAGATACCTTGACCCACCAAGGCATCTTGCCAACCCTTTTATCTCTGTGGGTTTTTTTTTTTTTTGTTTTGTTTTGTTTTGTTTTTTTCGAGACAGGGTTTCTCTGTATAGCCCTGGCTGTCCTGGAACTCACTCTGTAGATCAGGCTAGCCTCGAACTCAGAAATCGGCCTGCCTCTGCCTCCCAAGTGCTGGGATTAAAGGCGTGCGCCACCACCGCCTGGCTATCTCTGTGTTTTATTTTAACTTCAACTGGAGAAAAAATGAGAAGATAGTGAACTAGAGTGTGCCTCTACTTCAATATAATGATATCTACATAAGGATATAGCTATTTAAAATAATGAAATCTTGTTATTTGCAACAACCTGGATAAATCTAGAGGACATTACATTCAGACTAATATGTTAAGTATTAAAAGACAAAAACTGTATGTTTTTACTTATATGTACAGTCTAAAATAGTTGATCTAACAGAAGAACAAAGTAAAATAGTGGTTACTTGAGTTTGAAAAAAGTATATGAGTGTGGGGAAAGAGCAATAGAGTTTAAGTTAGATTTGGATCAATAGTCTTCTTTAGCACCATAGGGTAGCTATAATTGACAGCAGTTAGTTGGATATTTCAAAAATACCCAGTAGAGAATATTTTAAATGTTTATAACACAAGAAGGAGAAATATCTGGATAGACACCAATAGCACTGATCTGATCCATATACATGCATTAAAATATCACACTGTATACTGTAATATATACAACCCTATGTGTCAGATTAAAGAATAAAATAAGGGGCTGGTTTAGAATACTTGCTGCTCTTCCAGAGGACCCAAGGTCAGTTTCCAGAATCTATACCAAGTGGCTCACAACTTCCTGTAACTTCAGCTGCAGCAGATTCAACAATTCCCACTCCCATAGTCACCTGCACATAGGCAATTCTCTTCAGGAGACAAGTTCTCCTTCTGCCTGAAGGCTTTTTTTTCCTCCTAGCATGAGATTCTTGGGGACATACCCATTTCTTTGGTATCCATTGTTTTTAATAGTCTGATGGCCAGATTGAGGGATATAAGTATTTCTTCAGAATATCTTTTTTTTTCCAGGCTATTTACATCTGTCTGTCTACATTAATAGAAACTACCACTCCAGGGAAACCCTAGCAGTCTAGTAAGTTTGCAGTGTCAATATGATGGATATGTATTAAAGCAGAGAATTCGGGCTTTAAGATATCTTAAAAGTGTAGTTTTGTTTTTTTGTTTGTTTGTTTGTTTGTTGTTTTTCAAGACAGAATTTCTCTGTGTTGCACTGACTGTCCTGGAACTCTCCTCTGTAGACCAGGCTGACCTCAAACTCACAAAGATTTCTCTGCCTCTGCCTCCCAAGTGCTGGTATAAAAGCCATGTAACACATACCTGGCATAGTTTCTCTCTCTCTTTTTTTAAGCTCCTTTATCAAAAAGTCAAGAGTATGCAAGTTAATAATTTAATGATATAACTCAAGACTTTGGTAAAATAAGGACAAACAGTACTCAAAAACCTTAGGTGAGAAGAGATAATAAAAATCAGAAGTAAGACAATTCCTATGCATCACCACGAGTTTTGGCTGAGTCTGCTTTTCCTCAAAATGGTATAATTATTTATTTTCCTTTGCTTCCTTTTCTCTTTGACACTGACCTGAGCCTAAGTGTGCTTAGGCCTGACTTGTCCAGCCCAAACACACCATGCTGCAGACCTCCATGATTATTTGCTCTTTTCCTCCTCGGTACATCTTGGAGATTTACCTCTTACCTGGCCTTGTGCTGTGTTTTCAAAATCTAATTTTTTTGAAGTTAAAAAAAAATCAGGACTGAAACGAATGAAATATAGACAACAATAACAAGAATCATTGAAATGAAGAGTTGGTTCTTTGAAAACATTAACAGTATTGACAAAAACTTTAGCCAAATTGAGGAAAAGAGAGGATCCAAATTAATAAAATTAGAGATGAATAGTGAGAATTACAACAGATACTGAGGAATTTGGAGAATCAAAAGGACATATTTAAAAAAAAAGAACTATATTCCACCAAACTAAAGCTAATAATGATCCGCCAAAGATAAACCAAGAAGAAAAAACTAATTCAAACAAACCTAAAACAACCAATGAAATTGAAGCAGAAATTAAGTCTTCCAGTTAAAGAAAATCCAAGGATCAGATGGACACCAATTTTTTTCAGACCTTCAAAGCAGAACTAATACCACACTCCTCAACCATTCAGTAAAATAGGAAGTGAAAGGGTATTTCCAAATTCTTTTTATGAAGGGAGTGTTGTCTTGATACCAAAACCAGATAGACTCCACTCCACCCCCATAAAAGAAGACTCTAAGGTAGTCTCCCTGATAAAGATAGATAAAAAAAATTCTCAATAAAATACTTGAAACTGAACTTTACTTTTAAAAAATATTATTTATCTTTTATTTCCTGTGCATTGGTGTTCTGCCCACATTCATGTCTGTGAAAGAGTGTCAGATCCCTTGGAACTAACTGTAGTTACAAACAGTAGTGAGCTGCCTATGGATGCTGGAAATTGAATCCAGGAAAAGAGTCAGTGTTCTTAAACACAGAGCCATTTCTCCAGCCCCCTGAAGTTTATTTTGTTAAAAAAGAAAAGAAAAGAAAAGAAAAGAAATTGGAAACTTGTGGGACACTGATTTAGAGCTGATTATTTAAATCTTATTGGAATCTAAACCTATTTTTAAAGTATAATAACTAGTGTATAAAATTTGACTGACAGAAATATTATGGACAACATATGATGGGAAGGACAGGTAGAAAAGTTCAGGGGACATATAAGGGTGTACATCATTGCCTTGGGAAGTACCAGATTCTTGTATGTTTTTTGAGAAGAATTCCTATTCTTCATTATATATATATATATATATATATATATATATACACATACATATATGTATATATACACACATATATAAATTTATATATGCATAATATATATTTATACACATATATATAAATTTATATATACACACATATATACATATGTATATATGTGTGTATATATGTATGTATATGTGTATATGTGTATATATGTATGTGTATGTATGTTATGTATATATGTGTGTGTGTGTGTGTGTGTGTGTTTTGTCTGAGTGTAGATCTTCACACCAGAAGAAAACAACAGACCCGATGGAACTCCAATTATTAATGATTGTGAGCCACCCTCTAGGTGCTGGAATTTGAACTCAGAGCCTCTGGAAGAGGCTTTTAACCACTGAGTTATCTCTCCAGCCCCAGAATAATTCCTACTCTTGCTCTAAAGCAGTAGGCAAAAAGCACCTTGACAAGTTGTTTACCATGTCAACTAGCTGTGAGTCATTGATGGAATTTCTATCAAGCAACTTGATTATCATTACCTTGGCTCTCAAATTTCTTTTACATAAAACATAAATACTATGTTGGAGGCACTTGTCAGAGCAGTTCATCTTGAAATCATATGGTTAATTTCTGTCAATAAAAAGTTGAAGACATTCAAGAGAAAAATACTAAATTGTTAAGCACACACTTTCTCCTGTTGTTCAGTAAAACTGAAAATAAAATCTGTGACATTTATTGTGAGATAATATACTAGGTATGTAAAACAATTCTGCATCTTTCAGAGAATGATTACCTGGAAATGACTGTAGCATTTATTGTCTTTTAATTTAAAGGACCTTATGAGAATTTAATTTAAAGGACCTTCGTGCTATCAGAAATTTAGTACAAAGAAATAATTTGTCGCTATGGAATAATAAGAGCTGTAAGATAACAAGAACTACATAAGATTTTTGTTGTTGTTTCTTGGTTTGGTCTCTGCCCTTAGGAAGCTTAGAAGAAAAAAGAATGTTTAATTATAGTTGTTTTTAAAGTTTTCTTTCCTAAATCTATTTGAGTGTTTTATTTTTATTTTGAGTGGAGAGGGGCAATATTCTATGTATCCCAGGCTGGCCACAAATACACAATCCTCTTGCTTCCACCTCCCATAGTTAAGATGTCAGGTTGTACTTTCAATTAGATTTTGACACATGTTCTATCTCTGTACTTGTTACTTGTACTCATGCTGTTTGCAAACTATAAATTCTACCACATCCTTTCAAAAGCAAGTAGAATATGAATGATAACTAAATATATTAAATCACATATTTAAATAGATGGATAGATAAATAGATTAGACCTAATGCAGAATAAATTAATGCTCACTAAAGTATGTGTGACATATATTTGACACATGGCTAAGCTTTTTTATCTTTTTCGTTCAAATGAGATCTGCCTTTTAGTTCAGATGCTATGACCTTTAATATAATATTATATGACATTCAATAAAATGCCACTAAAACTAATAAACAAGCATGTCAATACCACAAAATAGAAGATAGGCATACAAAATTAAATTGAACATATATAAATCAATAATGAAAATGGAAGAAGAAAAACCATTTCATTAACGCTGAAATAAAAATAAACTGGAGGCTAAGTTTAATAAAAGAAGAACAAGGTCTTACACTGATTTTAATAACTGAAAAAAGGGGAGCTGAAGAAATTGATATGTGTCAAAGGTACAAGGGTAAAAATATTTAATATTGTTAATATTATAATACCCCATAAATTTATATACAAATTCAATATAATCCCATCCCAACTGTCTTTTTAATAATAGAAATTGATGCACTCATTTTCTCCAAAAACTTATATGACTTCACATAAGAAACTAAACAGAAAAGGTATCTATACCTAAAACTAAGATGAAGTGATTTTCATTTTATCATATTAATTACTTCTTGTTGTAGAATATATTTAATCTCAATCAGGGGCTTCTACCCTGCATTTGATTATCTAATGCCAGATAAAAGACACACACAATCTTTAATTTATAATAAACATTTGTAAGTACTAATATTGGGCAGATGTCTACCCTCTGTGTTATTAGAATTGATTTTTCTATTGATAACTCTGAATTATTACTTACTATGTTTCATCTGGGCTGCTCTTAACTCTAATTGGCAAGCCCTCAGAGCCACAATTTTTAAGATTCTTACCTAATGGAGTCTTCTCTCTCCACCTTTCTCTCCTCATACCCCAAGCCAGGGAACCCAATTCCCACCTATGTTTCTTCTGCCCTTTTATTTAACCAAAAGTTTTAAATTAAAGAGCAAGGTTATATTGTACATTTGGATTCTCTCATTCCTAGGAACAACCAGCCTTGGGGGCCAGTACTAATAATTACAATTCATATAAAAGGTCAAAACCTCAATGATTCCCCCTTTTAGTCCAATAAAAGGCTCCTTTTCTTTCAGATATAGATTGAATATAATTATACGAATTATTAAAAGTATAGTCTAATATCCAAGAAAGTGAAAGCAGAAACCTGGAGGCAGGAGCTGATGCAGAAGCCATGGAGGAGTGTGACTTACTGGCTTGATCATCATGGATTGTTTGGCACTCTTTCTTATATATCCCAGGACCACCTGCCCAAGGGGGATACCTTCCACAGTAGGCAAGGCCTCCTACCTCAATCACTAATTAATAAAGTACCCCCAAAGACTTTAACTAAAACAAATGTTTGTTGTTGGTCTCTTTGTTAAAATTCAAGTGGCTGTAGGAATGTAGATTTATAGGTGGGTTCTCCATTCTATTCTTTTTATCAATAAGTATGTTTTTATTCTAGTATCATGCTGTTTTTATTACTATAGCTTTGTATTATAATTTGAAATCTGTGATGGTAATACCTCTAGTAGTGAATATTTTTGTGTGTTTGTTTGTTTTGTTTATTTCAGGAGGTATTTTGTTTGCTTGTTTTGTTTTATTGTTATTTCCATTTTTTGTTATCCTAGGTATTTTTTATTTTAATAAGAAATTTAATTTTCAATTTCTTTGAATAATTCCATTGGAATTTTGATGGGGATTGCATTGAATCTATAGATTTCTTTTGGTAGGATAACCATTTTCACAATATTAATCCTACTAATCTATGAGTATAGGAGATATTTCCATATTGTGGTATTTTCTTTAACCCTGTTTTTAGTGCCTTAAAGTTTTCATTGTATAAGTCTTTCACTTTCTTGTTTAGATGTATTCCATGGTATTTCAAGGCTATTTTGAATAGTATTATTTCCTTCTTATCATTCTTGATATGTTTATCATCTATAGAGGAAGGCTACTGATTTTGCATATTGATTTTGTATACTGCTCTTTTGCTGAATGTATTTATAAGTTGTAGCAGTCTTCTATTTAGAGTCTTCAGCATCTTTTATGTGTAGAACAATACCATTTGCATATGGATACTTTGACTTCTTCCTTTCTGTAGATTGCTTTTAGTAGGGTGGCCATTTTTACTATGTTAATTCTACCAATCCATAAGTGTAGGGAATCTCTCCATTTTCTGAGGTCTTCTTCAATTTCTTTCTTGAGAGACTTAAAGTTCTTGTTATACAGACCTTTCACTTATTTTGTTAGAGTTAACTCAAGATATTTTATATTATTTGTGACTATTATGAAGGGTGTTGTTTCCCTAATTTCTTTCTCTGCCCATTTATCATTTGTATAAAGGAAGGCTACTGATTTATTTGAGTTAATTTTATATCCAGCCACCTTGCTGAAGTGGTTTATTAGCTGTAGAAGTTCTCTGGTAGAATTTTTGTAGTTGCTTATATATATTATCATATCATCTGCAAATAGTCATACTTTGACTTCTTTGCCAATTTGTATCCCCTTGATATCCTTTAGTTGTCTTATTGCTTTAGCTAGAACTTCAAGTGCTATATTGAATAAATATAAAGAGAGTGGGTATCCTTTGTCTTGTCACTGATTTTAGTGGGATTGCTTCATGTATCTCTCCATTTAATTTGACATTGACTGATGGTTTGCTGTAAATTGCTTTTATTATATTTAGGTATGGAGCTTGAATTCCTAATCTCTCCAGTACTTTTAACATGAAAGAGTGTTGTATTTTGTAAAATGCTTTTTTAGCATCTACTGAGATGATCATGTGATTTTTTCTTTGAGTTTGTTATATAGGGGAATATGTTAATGAATTTTCATGTACTGAACCAACCCTGCATCCCTTTTGATGTGTTCTTAGATTCAGTTTGCAAGAATTTTATTGAGTATTTTTGCATCGATATTCATAAGTGAAATTGGTCTGAAGTTCTCTTTTTTTTGTGGGTCCTTGTGTGGTTTAGGTATCAGAGTTATTGTGGCTTCATAGAATGAATTAGGTAGTGTTCCTTCCTTTTCTGTTTTATGGAATAATTTGAGGAATATTGGTATTAACTCCACTTTGAAGGTCTGGTAGAATTCTGCACTAAAACCATCTGGCCCTGGGCTTTTTTTTTTTCTTTTTTTTGTTGGGAGGTTTTTAATGACTTCCTCTACTTCCTTAGGGGAAATGGGTTCCTGTTTAGATAGTTTACCTGTTCTTAATTTAACTTTGGTACAGATATAGTGTCTGTTTTTATTGTTGAGGTGTGTACTTGTATGCAGCAAAATGCTGGATCCTGTTTGCATATCCAGTCTGTTAGCTTCAGTCTTTTTATTGGAGGAATTAACCATTGATATTGAGAGATATTAAAGATGACACATGATTATTAGTTCCTGTTATGTTTGTTGTTGTAGGTGGCATTATGTGCATGTGCTTGTCTCCTTTAGGCTATGTTTTAAGATGATTACATCTTGTTTTTACTTTGGTGTAATAGGTACTCTCCTTGTGTTGGAGTTTTCCTTCTAGAATCCCCTGTAGGGCTGGATTGGTAGATAGATATTGTTTGAATTTGGGTTTGTCCTGGAATATTTTGTTTTCTCCATCTATGTTGATTAAGAGTTTTGCTGGGTATAGTAGCCTGGGATGGCACTTGTGTTCTCTAAGGGTCTATATGACCTTTGTCCAGGATCTTCTGGCTTTTAGTTGAGAAGTCTGGTGTAATTTTGATAGGTCTGCCTTTATATGTTACTTGGCCTTTTTCCCTTACAGCTTTTAGTATTCTTTCTTTATTCTGTGCATTTAGTGTTTTAATTATTATATGATGAGAGGATTTTCTTTTCTGGTCCAATCTATTTGGTGTTCTATAGGTTTTGTGTACATTTATGACCATCTCTTTCTTTAGGTTGGGAAAAGTTTTCTTCAATGGGTTTGTTGAAGACATTTTCAGATCCTTTGAGGTAGGAATTTTTGCTCTCCTCTATTCTTACTATTCATAAATTTTGTCTTTACATTGTGTCCTGGATTTCCTGGGTGTTTTGGGTTAGGAGGTTTTTATGTTTTGAATTTTCTTTGACAGTTGTGTCAATATCTTCTAATGTATCTTCTACATCTGAGATTCTCTATTTTATCTCTTGTATTTTCTTGATGACCTCTTTCCTACGTTTTCCGTTTCCAGGGTTGCCTCCATTTGTGTTTTCTTTATTGTTTCTACTTCCACTTTTAGGTCTTAGACTGCTTTGTTCAATTCCTTCACCTGTTTGATTGTGTTTTCTTGTGTATCTTTAAGGGATTTATTTGTTTCTTCTTTAAGGGCTTCTACCTGTTTACCTGTCTTTTCCTGTATTTCTTTCAGTGAGTTACTTATAGGACTCTATTAAAGGACTCTATTATCTTCATGAAATAGGATTTTAGGTTAGCTTCCTGATTTTCAGGTGTGTTGGTGTATACAGAGCTTGTTGTAGTGGGAGAATTGGGTTCTGGCAATGCTAAAGTTTATTGGCTTCTGTTGCTTATTGCCTTGCACTTGGGTCTGGCCATCTCGATATCCCTCCTGTTAGCTTGTCTGGGTGTCTCTGTCCGGATCCTGCCTCTTGTGTCCCTGGGTTGCTCTAGGTCTCATGGTGACCCTGGCTATAGCAGACCTCCTGTGAGGCTTTCAGTCTGTGGGGGTTTTGAAGGGACAAACAAGCTGCTGATCTATTGCCCTGGCTACAGTGGCTCTTCTGGGAGGCCTTCACACTGTGTGGTGTTCAGAGGGGCAGACAAGCTGCTGATCTGTTGCACTAGCTTCAGCCGATCTCCTGGGAGGTTTTCAGACTGTTTGGTCTTCACAGAAGCAGTCAAGCTGCTGATCTATTACCCTGTGTGTAGTTGTTCTCCTGGGAGGCCTTCAGACCATGGGGTCTGTTTCCCTGTGTGCAATAGAACTCCAGGGAAGCTTTTAGACTGTGGGGTCAGTTGTCCTGCATGTAGAGGAACTCCTGGGAGGCCTTCAGACTTTGGTGTCTTCAGAGGAGTAGACAAGCTGGTGATCTGCCCAAGCAGACTCACAGGCCTGAAGGGGAGTGGAATTCAGAGGGAGGGGGTCAGGTTTTGGAGCGTGATGGGTCCCTGAGTCCACTGGGCTCCTCAGAATTCCCAGCTGCTTCACTGGTTGGGGGAGGGGTCTCTTACCAGTTGCCCTGTGTGCAGAGGAATTCCTGGAAGGCCTTCAGACTGTGATATCTTCAGAGGAGCAGACAAGCTGGAGATCTGACCCTGGGAAGGGGAGTGGAATTCAGGGGAGGGGGGGTGGTTGGTGGTGGTGATGGGTTCTGAGTCCACTGGGCTTTTCGGGATTCTCAGCTGCTGTGGCTGTTTGGGAGGATCTTTTACCAGTTGCCTGAGTTACGGGGAACTCCTGGGAGGCCTTCAGACCGTGGTATCTTCAGAGGAGCAGACAAGCTGGTGATCTGTCCTGGCAGAAGGCTCAGGCCAGAAGGGCGGCTTACTTGTTTTTAAAATATATTAATGTCTTGTCAGATGAATGTTGACAAACATTTTCTATTATTCTGTAGGCTGCTTCTTAGATACTTGATTGTTTTCAGATTAGCAGATGACTTAGTTTGATATAATATAATTTATTAGTTTTGCTTCTGTTTCCTGTGCTTTTGGGGGTCTTACCTGAAAAACTAAACTAAATGGCTTATAGCAAACGTCTTGAATGTCAATAAATACCTTTTGCTATCTCAATATTCCCATGTTTCTTCTAGTAGTTTCTCAGTTTCAGATTTTTCATTTAGTTCTTTAATCAATTTTAGTTGATTTTTGTTGCTAGACAGTTGGTGTTGCTTCAGTCTTGTTCATGAAGATACCTCCTCGATTTCCCAGCTACATTTATTTAAGGTTTTCTTTCAATGTATATTTTTTGCCTTTGTCAAGAATGAGTTGCTTATAGATCTGTGGATTTATTTCTGTGCTTTCATGTCTGTTCCAACGGTCTGTGTGTCTATTTTTATACCAATGCTATGCTTAAACTGTTATTCTTAACTTGAGTATCCCAAATAGCAGAAGGGTATTTTTATCCTTATTGAGTTTTTAAAGGCTTCTATATCTAGAATGGAGCAAGAATTTTTCTCTCAGAATTCTCTCTTTTATTTGAGGGAACAGTTGTTATTTCTTTTCTAAGTCTGAAATTTTTCATTATCAACTTACTTTCAGTTATAAAAAGTCTGAGTGATGTAGACCAAATTCCTGTTAGGGAGGAATGTCGGGTGGTGACTCTTGCATCACATGAACGTACCAAAGAGTCATTGCTTCAGCAGTTGACTTTAAGTGTTAGGAAACAGATTGGAGAGTTATGATGAGTGTGAGATTCAGAGAACTTGACAGTTCATAGTGACCAGGAGAGAATACACTAAAAGACACCGGGCTGAATACTCTTGGTGTATATAACAGAGTGGTTAATACAGTGGGACCGAGCCAGAACTACAGATTCTATAGTAACTAAAATAATAAAAAAAAGAAAGTGAACCCCATTCATGCAGAGTATCCCTGACTTTTCAAAGGTACAGCTCTAAAGCATTTCTTTCTGAGTTAAACTTTCCTTTGTGTTTTCTTCCCTCCCAGTGAAGTCAGAAATAGTCTCTGCTTTATCTGACATTGTATAACAACCTCATCTGTAATGTTTTCATGGCACTTATTACATTTTAGTGTATTTGTAGCTATCTGATCTTCCTAGAATCTGTTCTTGCCAGGAATTTATTTACCTTTACCACTTAGAAACTTCCTTCCATTTCTGAAATGTGGGATTATTAGTGATGTTTGTTCAGTAATGAATGCCATGATATGAATGGTCAAGATGCAATCTATCTTGTTAACTTGTTGACTGGCTTCTCATAATAATAATGGATGTGACTGCTAGCCTATGAAGAAATCCAGTTGGGTAGAACCATAAGTTCTCTGATTTAAATTACTTTAGAACTCAGCCCTGAATAGAATCTCAAAATATTTCAGACTATATACAAAACAAGTTTCTTCCTTGCAATTGGTAAAGAGCTCTTGATGCTTTATAAACTGTGACCCTTTAATTGTGCTTTGAGTAAGCAGTATTGCTTTTGAGGCCATTGTGATGACTTTTTTTCATACTAGAAAGTCAACCTATGCTCTCTCATATGCTAAATAGAGGCTCAGTCTCTAAGCTACAGTTGAAGTCCTTAAAATACTTTGGTTTTATTCAAGGTCTTGCTGAGCTCCTCAGTTTGGCTTAGAACTCCCTCTGTAGCCCAGGTTGGCTTTGAACTCAAAATCTTCCTGTGTTGGTTTCCTGCATAGAAAGGACTATAGATCTTTACCACTGTGCTTAATGAGACACTCATTAACTAAACAGCAGTCCAGAAAATGAGCAAAATTCTCTCCTCATGCTGATCTCAGTTCAGCAGACATGACAGATTTTGTTTTAATTAGGCTTTGCACAAAGTGCTGTTAAGAGCCTGCTATCCTGCAAAAGTTAACTTTTGTACTCTACCACAAACTGTCTCTTTGGATGATCACTCTGATGATTCCCCTTTGCTTTAAAATTTAGTACAACATTCTTTTTTATCCTTAATACTTCTACCTAAAATGGCAGACAATTGAACAACAAGTGGCTCTATTCTTTTAGAGAAAGAGACATCCAAAGGAGATAAGTCAGTGTCACCTCACATGACATTTGTCTATGGAGTTCTAGCTTGAAAAAAAAAAGAGTTTATATTTGTCATGATATTTCTGAATATTGCTTTTTTTCCCATGTGTTGTATGTGTGTATGTGCTCTGGTATATTCTTCTAGAGGGCAGGGTCAATTTTTAGCATCTTTTTCCTTCTTTCTTTACCTTATATTCTGGACCTGGAATTTATCATCTCTACTAGACTGAGTGACTATCAAGCTCCAGGCATCGTCCTCTCTCTTCTCTTCCATAGTGAGATTACAGATGAGTGCTGACACACTTGACATTTACATTGCTGCTGGTGATTAGAACTCAGATCCTTGTGCTTGTAAAGCACATACTTGACTTGCTGAGCCATCTCCGCAGGCCATATTTCTGATAAACTTAAGGCATAAGACAGTGTCATCACAATGAGCCTTTCCCCTCCTCCCCACCCCTTCTTGAATATTGCAGACTCTCATGTAGTAGAACCTTAAACTGGTGGTCCTCAGATAAGCAGCATGTGTCTTTCCTCTGCTCAGCAAAATATGTTTGCAGGAAAAGGCCACAAGTTAGGTAATTTTCTATTTGCATTAAGGTTCGACATCTTTTCCTATAATTTCCGTGTTATCTATATTGATTGGTTAAGTTAATAGCCTTTCATAATTTGACTTTTCTCCTTTAAATTTAGGCATCAAAAATAAAGAAATGATTCCATTGTGCATTTTAAATGCATATAATCTTATTGGTCAATTAGTATTCTGTGTAGATGGATGAAAAATAATTAGGGTATTATGAGTTAGTAAGGAATTAACTATCTGAAGCATCCAGTTAAATAAAGGATTTATTAATAGGGATTATATTATATTTGTTGAGTCTTGGGATACTGCCTTAAATACTTCAAGAACTACCAAATAGGAAACAGTTTCTTGAGTTTAAAGATCACATTACTTTTCAGAACATTGCCTCCATATACCCAATAATGTTCTAACAATTTAGCCAATTTGGAAAAGCTGAACACTGGTGCAAGATAAGCAAATACTCATGTCATGGGAGTTGATTTAATATGTAAAGTATCCTGAAATATGAACATGGAGCAATGGAGTCAGGAACCAAAGAACATGGATGGCCTCTAAAAGTTGGAAAGGGGTAAGAACTGGGTTCTTTGTTAGAGCCTTATTGCTACATGGCTGGGGGGATACCTCAGTGTTTAAAGTGCAAGCAGGAGAACCACCTTAGTTTGGATCCTGGTACCCACATAATTTCTGAGTTTAGCATTGCCCATCTTTAACTCCAGCACTGTGAAGGTTGAAGGTAGGTGGGTTCAAAAACACTGGAACTTAGTGACTGCGGTGCTCTGCACAAACAGTGAGTTCCAGCCTCAGTGAGAAATCACTGCGTATCAAAAACATGATGGAGAGTGATAAGAGAAGATATGTGAAGTCAACCTCTGGTCTCCACATCACACACACGCATTTACATAAGAGTACACCCATGTGTATTATGTATACATTGCATGTACAAGCGTACACACTTAAAGAAATGCATTGCAGCTGACAGCTTGATTTTATGGACTATTTGACATGCAGGAGTTCAAGATAAAAATTTTACAGTAGCCAGGCCTGTGATTCTAGCATTTAGGAGATTAAGTGTGCAGGATTATCAAGATTTTGAAATTTTCTTAGGTTATGTATTGTGTTTTAGGTCAGTTTAAGCTATAGAGTAGCTCAAAAATATATTGTTTTAAGTTACTGAGATTGTGATGGTTTGATATAGCATAACATGGGGGCCAGGGAGTCATTGATATCTATACAACAACATTATCATCATCAACATCAACAACAGCAGCAGCAGCAACAACAATAACAACAACATCTCATGGAATTGTAAGGGTATCCAAAACAGTAAAGGATAGCTGTATGCTGGAGAAAAAGCCTGGTGTGTGTAATTCAGTCCCATCAGTTGACTGAATCAGTCTTGCTTTCTGTCTTGAAATATAAAGGTATTTGATCATTTATGAAAAGCTTTAGGGAGGAAGAAAGAAAAAATGAAAGGGAAAGAAAAAGAGCAGGAAGGAGAGACACAGAAAAAGAGAGGTGGAGAGACAGGGAGGGAGAAGAGATAGATAGATAGATAGATAGATAGATAGATAGATAGATAGATATCATTTTATTTAAAACCTAATTCTTTGAAAATAATATATCCCAGAAGAGTCTCAATGAGGGTCCAGTATTGATAGTGTAGCAGAAGCCAAGGGCCTTGATCCAGACCAAGGACTCATTGCAATGAACATGTGCAAATAAAGCTGTTTGTGCAAAAAAAGTATATTGCGTGACACACTGCAATTTCCAAAGCCATTACAACAATTTTTTCTTCTAATTTTTAATTTTAATTTTATTTTATTTTGACAGAAAGGTTAGAAGAGTGGGGGCCAGATGTGGAAGAACTGAGAAATAAATGGGATTGTGGTGCTTGATATGAAAGTAGCAAAGAATCAATAAAAATATTATGTTGCAGGGGAAAGAAAAAAGAATAGAAGAGAAGAATAGAGAAGAGAAAAGAAAAGAAAAAAGAAAAAAAAGAAGAGTATAGCTGTTGTACTATCAGGTATCCATCCACTAGGTGTCAGGAGAGACAATATCAAGGCTCCTAACTGATGGCTTCAACCTAATTGTGAATGAAACTGAACAGCAAACAATTGCAGAAACAGTAGAAATTTGACATGTAAAATGAAGGCAGGATGCAATAAATATTCCAAATTATTTGCTCTTGGAATATGGATATCAATATATACACTTATATTGTACTCTTATGAGGTCATGTGAAATCTCACCAGCTCATGTAAAATAGTTTATAAATGGCCCGTAGAGGGTACTCTGCATGTTTCCCTGTGGCTTGTGGCTTCATTTGTACCGTTTTGTACCCTCTGTCTAGAAAGCCTCTGAGCAGCCTACCACAAGGAGATTTGCTTTACTGGGTTTACATAAGTAGGGTCATTTTGTGGCTGTTCTTAATACTTATTTCTATCTGCTTTCTTATTGTTCATGTCAGAGACGTTATTGTATCTGGATTAATCTGGATTTGATTTTTAATTTGCCTATTTATAAGGTTTAAGTGAATGCCATCTGAATCCTGTGTGACCTCTGTTTTCAAATTGACAGGAAGAGTTCTGATTGGCTTCAGTTTGACTTTACTTTGAGTTTGGAGCAGAATGGGTGGGTCTGGTAGGGAAAGAACGATCATAAATAACAAAGGTTAAAGGCAGTAATGCTGCCAGATGACTCATCCTCATGACACTGGGTCAAAAGAGCAGAAAAGCAACAAGAAACAAAAACAACCAAAAGGAAAGCTCTCCTTGCTGAGCTAGGGTGTGAGCAGTGTGTGTGTGTCTCAGGAAAACATAGTCAAAGATTCTTCCTGCCATGTTTGACTATATTTTTTCAAAGAGTGCCCATTATTTACAGATAAAGAGTGTAGGATTAAAAAGAAAAGACAGAACTAGGGCTTTCCATAAGATTAAGCATTATGACTAACACAATAGAGAGTTGAATTCTTTATAAAGATTTCTAAGTAATTATGCTTTCAAAAATTTTCTAGATATATTCATTTTCTTTTATGTGTATGGATGTTTTGCTTGCATGTGTGTATGTGTATCATGTGCTTGCCTGGTGCCTACAGAAGGCAGAAAAATGCATCAGATCCCCTAGAATGAGGGTGAGCCACCATATGAGCCCTGGAAACTGAACCCTGGTCCTCTGCAAAAGCAACAGTTAAACAGTTGTTTTTAACCCTTGAACCATCTTTCCAGTCTTGAGAGATAATTTTTTTAAAGTTTGAAAATAAACATACAAAGTAGTGAAATACATTTGTGACATTTTCTTGATTGCTCTTGCTAATCTTCCTCCTCTCCCTACTTCCTGTTTGCCCCGCTGCTGACCTTCTTCCCGCCACCAGTAATACTCACTGGGCTTTCATAGCTCACCTATCCTTGCTCTCCCTGTTGTAAGACATTTTCTCCCTCCCATGATTATCTTTCCAGGTTTATAGCATATAGCCAGTAAAACTGGATATATATATATATATATATATATATATATATATATATATATATATACTTAATATATAGTTAGTTACATGTTCTTATATATAATAGTTAATATATATTAACTAAAATCTTGGATCAACATGTAATATTTGTGTTTCTGGATTCTTTCACTTAATATAAAACTCTGGATACACTAGAAACCTAGGACAATGGAAACTCTCAGGAATCTATGAGGGTGACCCTACCTAAGACAGCTAACAATGGTGGATATGCTGCCTGAATCCACCATTTCCTGTAACCAGGCAAGACTTCCAATGGAGGGATTGGGGCACTAACACAGCCATGAAAACTTAGACCCACAATTTTTCTTGCCTATAGGTTGTTCAGGGATGGAGAGTAGAGCAGAATTTGAGGGAAGGACCAACCAATAACTGGCCCAGCTTGGGAGAGAGCCCAACCCTGACACTGTTGATGATATTCTACTATATTTGCACACAGGAGCCTAGCATAACTGTCATGTGAGGGATTTCACCCAGCAGCTGATAGAAACAGATACAGAGACACAAAGCCAAACTTTAGGCAGAGCTCAGGGAATCTTGTGGAAGAGGTCAAAGAAAGATTGAAGAGAGGTGAAGGACATGACAAGAAAAATCTACTGAGTCAACTAACCTGGGCCTATAGGGGCTCACAGAGACTGAACCACCAACCAGAAAGCATGCATCAGAGGGACCTAGGTGTACACCTAAGGACCTAGGGACACACGTGCAACAGATGTGCATCTTAGTTTTTATGTGGGTCCCCTAACAATTGGAGCAGAGGCTGTCCTTGACTCCATTGCCTGCCTTTGGATCCCTTTTCCCTAACTGGGCTGCCTGGTCCAGCCTCCATAGAAGAAGTTTCACCTAGTCATGCTATGCCTTGATATGCCTGGAGGTGGATGATATCCATGGTAGGTCTATTTTTTTCTGGGGAGAAGGGGAGGAGGAATGGATGGGGAGGAGGTGAGAGGGAGGGACTGGGAGGAGAGGAGGGAGGGGAAGCTGTGATTGGGATGTAAAGTGAATAATTTAGTCAATAAAATGTTGCCTCTTGAATTCCTTCCTTTTACACTTCAGCTGCATTAACATCATAAGCTCTATTTTTAATTAAATTATTTTACTTATTTGCATTCTAAATGTTTTCCCTGTTCCCTGTTCCCCCTTCTAGAGTTCTTCATCCTATCTCCCCTCCCCTTTGCCTCTGAGAGGGTGTTCCCCCAACACCAACTCACCCCCTACATTATCCACCCCCAGCATCCCCTGTCCCTAAGGCATCAAGTCTCTACAGCATCAGGCTCATCCTCTCCCACTGAGGCCAGACAAGGCAGCCCTCTACTATATATGTGCCTGAAGCCTTGGACCAGCCCATGTAAGCTCTTTGGTTGGTGACTTAGTCTCTGGGAGCTCCCAGGGGTCCAGGTTAGTTGGCACTGTTCGTCTTCTTATGGGGTTGCTATCTCCTTCAGCTCCTTCAATCCTTCCTCTGACTCTTCCAAAGGGGTCCTTGACCTAAGACCAATGGTTGGATGTAAATATCTGCATCTGTTTCAGTCAGCTGCTAGTAGAGCCTCTCAGAGGACAGTCATAACATGGTGTCAGTAAAAGTGTCAGGGTTCAGGCCTGCATATGGGATGGATCCCAAGTTGGGCAGGTCATTGGATAGCCTTTCCTTTAGTCTCTGCTACATTTTTGTTTCTGCAGTTCTTTTAGACAGGAACAATTCTGGGTCAAAATTTTTGAAGGCAGGTGGGTGAACTCATCCCTCCATCATAAGCTCTTGTCAGACAAAATACTTTTTTCTTCCTTAAGGTAAATGCTTCCTCCAATCTACAGGTCTTTCCAGATCAACTTTGTTTGCTTTCCTAAGTTATGCATGATAATCTAACACTCTATGTTTTAAGTATCAGCAAGTTTTACCACTCCAATACAAAGTTTGTAAGGACATAGGTATCTTGAGTTATTTATCTTCTATTATATTTCTTTTTGCTGATATTTCATTACTTTAATATGCTTAATTTTCAAGTGAAAAATGTCTGTAATATGAAAACCTAGATTGTAAAAATAAATAAATAAATTTTAGAAAACTCCAAGTTTCTCTCTTTCTTACCCAAGCTTTTCAGTTTCCTGCTTCAGAGCAATGACTATTATCAGTTTTTCACACACTGGCAAAGATAATCTAAGCATTTATATAATATAGACAATAATATGATTTTTATATTTTATATTTTTATATTTTATATTCTCCCTTTTAATTTAATGTTATTTTGGTGTTAGCTAATATTAGCATAAGTGGAAATGCTGAACTGTCTAGAACAGAGGTTTTCAACTTTATCTCATGACCCCTTCAGGTGTCACATATTATATATCCTACATATCAGTTATTTACAAAATTTTTATTTCTAACAGTAGCAAAATAACAGCTATGAAGTAGCAATGAAATAATTTTATGGTTGTGGGTCACATATCAGATATTTACATTATGATTCATAATAGTAGCAAAATTACAGTTATGAAGTAGGAACAAAATAATTTTATGGTTGAGGTTCACCACAACATGAGAAATAGTGTTGAAGAGTCACAGCATTAGGAAAGTTGAAAACCACTGGACTAAGAGAACCATAAATCTATGATGACTATCTAGATGGTTTCTCATTTTTTGTTATTATCCAAACAGGCAATAAAAGGGATTGTGATGTGAAGACATTTGATTTCTGTTGAGAGACTAATGTTAAGTTTCCATGGAGCGAGTCGTATTTGATATATGGGATTGGATAGAATTTGACAAGTAGAGATAGAGTTGGGAAGGGCGAGCCATTTCTTGTAGAAAGAAGCAGGTGTTTTAAAGTCCAGAAGTGGGGATTTACCAAGTCCATTCACTGGATTCCCAGAAGTCTGGTTTGTTTGGTTTGTGGGTTGCATGAGGTTTAAAAATTAGCCCTCCAAACACAAACTTTAAATAAGGCTTTGGAAAACAGATTAAAGAGTTGATCCTTCTCTCGGCATTACAATGATTAAAGGTTAACTTTTTTACTATGGAAAATGTTAAACATATACAAAAGTAAACAACAATGTGACAACTCCTTATGTCGCCATTATCCTGATGCATCGATTTCATCTCATGGCCATTGTGATTTGACTTAACTATGCCCCATTCCCCCTCTGTTATTTTTGAAGTGAATCCCCAATATTGTATTGTTTTATACACATGTCCCCAAAGTGTGTGTGTGTATACATTAAAGTATGTAAAAATATATATTTTGCTACATCACCATGATCATAGTTGAAAAAAACTGACACTATTTTGTTAATACAGTTTAACATTTTAAAGAGGTGCCATGACCAATGTAGTGCTCAGCCACCCTCCCCCCAAGTCTTTTCCTCTAAGTATGAAACATTGTTTTAGACAGCTTCTTGGTTATCCTCAAAATCAAAGTACCAAAATCAAAGTAAGAATATCTTGTCAGGCTGGTCATTGTTGTGCTTTGTAGGCTTTATAGCTGAGTAGGAGGAAAGTACTGATTGCTTTTCTTCTTTAGTAGCTTGTAACACTGTGAGTGTTAATCCTCACGGAGGCTTCCATGTTAGTTCTAGTTGGATTCCTCTACTGTCTATGTCTGAAGTATATGATCCTGAAAGGTTTTCCACTCTCAAGTGCTCAGCCCTAAACATGTACATACAAGCAATACTAAATGAATTCTATGTGTGCATATAGATTGTGTTATTTAATAAACTTTCTTTTTCTGCTCTCACTCATGTGACCCACAAAACATCTAATCTGGACTACTGACAATCCACTGAATGTACCTGGTATCTCCCCATTTCTGGACTCATCTGTTTCTCTATACCATAAATGGTTTGCCCTTCCCAACACTGTCTCTACTTGTCAAATTCCATCCAATCCCTTAATCATAGTGATGTTGGCTATAGAACTACCTAAACACAGATATCATAAACAATCCATGCTTATTTTTCGTGACATGTGGATGACATGTGTAGCATGTGTGGCTGATGCAGAAACATTTTTACAATGTTAAAGCATGTAGTTACCTGAGAAGCAGAGCTTGAAAATGTTTCTTAGAAGGGAAAATAGCATAGTCAATTTTCATTAAAATAAAACTAACAGAATAAATCTCTCAACCTTTTAAAGTCTTTCAAAAGATAGCAAGGGATCCAATTCCTTCAGTTTTTGGCACCTTTTGCTGGAACTGCCCAAGAAAGAGACTAAAAAAAAGTGAGGTTAAAGAAAGATAATGAAAGGAGAGGAAGTATATAAACAGCTCAGCATTGCAATAAATTACATCCTTCTGAAGAAACTGAATTAAATTAGAATAGATTATTATCTAGTGTTGTTTGAAAATGTCTTGCTATCCTGTTAGCAATGCAGTTATAATGTGTTGGATATTGATGAGGAGAAGGCCATTGAATCCCACAGCTTCATTATTCTCCAGGGTGTCTTCACCCCTTTGACATTAGCCACCTGGAGCCCTGTTTGTTCAGTTGCCCATCTGATACAATATACAGTCTCTTCATTTCCTGTGCTGTGGAAAATTATTTTATTCAGCAAGTGACTAAACCCTTCTTTGGAATGGAAATCACTGATATATTTGAGACAGTGTATTTGGTACAAAGTGAAGAGAAGTTTTTGGTTCCTTTTTCTAGCATTCTTTGTCCCTAACATACTGAATTGTTAAAAAAAAAAGTAGTAGAAGTCTGAATGTTTTTGTTAGAACTGAAGCTGATTTAGAAAGTGTTTTTTCCTTCTCTTTAGACTTACTTTTCTATAACAACATGGGAAAGCAAAAAGGCACCTAGCAAAACAGCTGTTTTCTCCTGCTAAATTGTAGCGGTAATTCAGTCCTCCTGTGAGGTCACAAAGCCATTAAAATCTAGGAGGACAATTGCACATTGTGGAGAGAGGCTGTGCTTGTTCTGAATGAGTTTCCATTTAACGTGGTTAAAGATGAACATGCATACTTTTTTTTTAAAGTGTACTTTCCACCCCCCAAAACAGTTATCCTGATGACAAATAGAGGCTGATGAGTACAGGAGGCAAAACTTGGAATACATCTTCTTTGTACTCATTTTTCTGTTCTAAAAGGCCTTGCTTTTGTTCCTTGGGTTAATGGTTTGTTCATCATTGTTCTGTTGCTAACTCTTAAGTTTATACAAACCTACTTCTTACCTCACCTAGATTATAAGGCTCACGTGTTCCACACAGCACAGAGATACTGCAAATAGTTCCACTGATTAGAGAGATGTAAACTATTGTATCATCCCTTATCTGGAGTTTAGACTTCCAGCAATCTTAACTGGCATCTCTGGACTATGACCGGAACCTGAAAGGAACAAGAGAAGGCTTTTTGAGGTTAAAATAACATCTCCAAAGACGATGGACTTTACTCTGTAGGAAAAACATCAGGAGAGGTGATCTGATCCCAACTTCAGTGAGTGACTTTATTTTGTACATGACGCTAATAGACTTCATTATCTGGCTTGCTGGCCCACAGCAAATTAGATGATAGGTTATTAGCAACAAGTCCACAAAGTACTAGAAGAAACAACAGCCAAACCCCTGAATGCAAAGGCAGACAAAATTTTAAGAGATGTATATAAATGGAGAACACTCAGAAATCCACAGTTGAGTGAAGACTTAAACAGCCACGTGGGCAAATGTAGCCATAAGTAGATTTCTTCTCTTTAAAAATGTGGAAATCCTTGACTGTTTATATCTGTTCTTAGCAATTAGTCCATAAATAGTATAAAGTAGACCTAGCATTTCTGGAAGGTAGATATGAAAGAAAGACTCAAGCATAATCCAGTAGTGCTATAATGGTAAACCCAAGTCATGGAACAACAGAATATAGTAATTTGATTCTATTTACAAAGCTAGAAATGTTACATCTGTGAAAATTATACTTAAAACCCCCAGGTGGAGACGAATGAACAGGATTATATGGTATATTCTTATGTTTAACTAAGAAAGTACTAAGCAATTTTCCAAAATTACTGTATTGATTTCCACTATAAAAATTTAATAGTTCCCATTGATATTTTTAGTCTTAAATAGTTTTAGAGTTTTAATAATTACATGATAGTATTGTATAGTTAATAGATATCAGACAACTATTTAACCAAGTGAAACAGATTTTATATAAAGACCTATATACAAATGTTGATAGTAGCTTAGGTCAAAATTACTAATATCTGAAAAATATTCAAGTGTCCTACAACTAGTAAATGGTTACAAAATTATGGACTGGCAGAGATGGCTCAGGACATAAGCGCCCTAGTTGCTCTTCCAGAGGCAGTAGAATCAATTCCCACGTGACAGCTCACAACTGTTTATAACTTTAGTTGCAAGGGTTTCTGATACCCTCTTTTGGCCTCCACAAACCCTGTATGCACATGTTGCACAGACATTTATGTGGACAAAACACCCATATTATGTGAATTAAATAAATAAGTTATAAGATATCCATGAAATAGGATACTCAGCAATAAAAATGAACAGATATTGATTCCTAACAACACGCATGAAGCTCAAATGTTTTATGCTAAGTGAAGGAAGCCAGAATTAAAAATACTACATTACTGCATGATTTAGGTAAAAATATTTCAGTGATTACTGGAACTTGCAGAGTAGGCAAAACACAAGGGAAATTGGTGGGATTATGGAATTGTCTGTATCTTCGTTTTCATGGTAACTTGTCAATACGTAGAAAGCTAGCGTGACAAAAGATGAATTATGCTGTTTAGAAACTGTAACTCTTTTTTCTGCAAAAAGAACAGTTGGGGTTATTGAAAGGAAATAAGCTTGAAAATTATGGAAAATGCATTGCTGTGACTGCACTTCATGAGATGTTTAGTAAGCTAAAATATTGGATTAATTATTAGAACAGCCTTGGAAGTTTAATCAAGTTTTAGGAAGAAAAAGTTTAATGTCTTAAATTTTAACTTGCAGGGAATACTAATACAACATTATTAAGGCTTTGCTTGGCACTGATTTATTCCTGTGATGGTCAGGTAGAGCCACTAGGAAGAGCAGGGAAGGAACAAAGGACCAGTGGCTGCTCTGGTTCATGTTCACTCTCTGTCTCCGTCTCCGTCTCCGTCTCCGTCTCCGTCTCCGTCTCCGTCTCCGTCTCCGTCTCCGTCTCCGTCTCCGTCTCCGTCTCCGTCTCCGTCTCCGTCTCCGTCTCCGTCTCCGTCTCCGTCTCCGTCTCCGTCTCCGTCTCCGTCTCCGTCTCCGTCTCCATCTCCATCTTCTTCTCACTCTCCCTCTTTAATACCCTCTCTCCAAAGAGAGATAATATTCTTCTATTTCTTCATCCTCATCATCGAACTGTCAGTTAATCCTTTACATTGAAATAAAACACACTGTAAGTACTCTAGCTTCATGAATATTTCCCACAAAAAGGAAGGAGCCTGTGAGAGTTTACTCTTTGGTTCCTTTGTTCTGTATAACCCTACCCATTTAAACTCTCCTAATCTCTGATAAGCATAATTGAACATATTTTTTTCCAGGTTCAACTCAAAATCTGACACCTCCATAAGGTCTTTTATGATAACACTATTTAAAAGTAAATTTTCTCCCCTTTAACCTGGCAAGTACACAGAATATTGACTTGTTTTTAAAGTCAGTGAATAGAACAGATGAGCAAGTATGTATGCACATTTCTGATATTAGGTAAATACTGTATGCTAGGCCTCTATCAGTTAACTTTGAGAAAGTATGTACCAATTAACAACGTGAAGGTGCCATGTTGTGTAGCTTTGAATACCGGCTCTGTTCTGTACTAGCTGTACATAGAGGTTTGAATGAAATCTGCCCTGTAAGTCTTGGGCATCTGAATATTTGGTGTTCAGTTGGTGGCTGTTTGAGGAGAAGTATGAATTATGGCCTTGCTGGAGGAGGTTTATCACTGTGGGTGGGCTTAAGGATTCAAAAACTCCCCTGACATCACCTGTATACTCTCTCTGTTTCCTGCATGTGGCTCAAAATATGAACTCTCACTTGTTTCTGCCACCATATCTTTGCTCCCTTTTTTGAAAAACCATAGCCCAATTAAATACTACCTTTTATTAGTTGCCTTAGTGAAGGTGTTTTGACACTGCAATAGAAAAGTAACTAAGACAGTATGCATCAATAATACAGTATTTATCCTTTAAATATCAGTTTATTCATCAACAAAATGGGCATAAAACACCTCCCATCTTATGCTGTTGTAAAGAGCAAACAAATGATCTTCAATAGAGTATCTGGCACATATGGGGCCCTTTTAACTATTAGCTATGATTATTTTGGAAGCAGCCTTAACAGTTCCCACTATTTATAATCAGAAGGGCTAAATATAGTAATTCAAAAATATGTATGTCTTCAAGAAGACATTATTATTATGATAGACAGAAATACAAGATTGTGTTCACATCTATCCCATTCAGACATGTCAGATATATCTGCTACGCTGGTTACCTTATGAATTTTAACTTAACTTTGCTGAAAATATATTATTTCAGCTTCCTCGGGAGGTTGTGTGACAGAGGGGAGAGTGGAGAGAGTCAGCTGCTTCATGGACTTCTTTGAAGAGAGCCCTTATAGCTGGCCTGCTCCACCCAGTAGCCATTTGATATTCTAGGCAGCTGCCTGACACTGCACTTTGGTGCCCCCACGGTGTAATTAACAGGCACGCTCACAGCTGCCTTGTCAAACAATTGACCATACTTGGCAGTGGATGCTACAGAGGCAGAGTGATAACAGACAGCACCCAGTATATGTTCCCTACCTTGGGTGCTGGACTTTTCCTAACAGCACCATGATAACACTGCAGCTTTACCCTGGCCACTTCTCAGAACAGTGTGTCTGCTTACTGCTTAGTGATGACTACTAAAATTCCTTAATTTGTATTTTGCTTCCTCTTTCTAATTTGTACGGCAATATTGTTAGCTTGCAGTATTCCTTGATGCTATCAGTGTCAGCCGATATTGCAGTATTAAATAATTCTTCTCTAAACCACGTATAGATCTTTTTTTTAAAAAAAAAAAATCTGTTTCTACTGACCAGCCATAGCTTATTCAGAGAGGGATGCACAGGAGGAAGTGTGATGCCAGGGTTGAAATACTGGAGTAGGAATAAGGAGAATTCCTTTCATGTTCCGGTTCATTAGCTTTGTGACCTTGAGAAAACCATTTGTTCCCTGGGAAACTTTGAATCCTGTATATAAGAGAGGTGGTTAGGTTAGAACTGAAAGTTTTGAGTAATTTTCAGGATAGAAAATCTGATACTCAGGAATTTTTAATCTTAGGCTCTGCTGTGTGCTCTGAGTAAGAATGTTAGAATCATCCCTACCTGGAGACTTTGTGCATTGCCAAATATTAGACTCTTATGTGCAATTAGACCCTGCTATTGAAATTTCCAGTCTTCACTGCTTTCCAGCTTTTTTGAGGCTGGTGCATTATCTTATATGGGAATTGTATTACCCAGGGTACATTGGTTTTTGGTTTGTTTGTTTGTTTTAGTAAAAATTCGTACTAACAAGATAGGACTCAGGGATCAATTTAAAGCCCAACTTGGCTATTTCACCTATGGTATGCTCTCCGGCTGGGCCTTCTCATCTAGACTGTGTTTTTCATATTTTATCTGTTCAAGCCATCAGGTTACTTCTTTGAGAAACTGCTGGTCTTATGTGGGTTTATTTAGCTCAGTCCCCTTGTTGAGAAATGTTTCTTTGCATACCTCGGGGCTTCCCTCAGGTCAGAGTAGGGCAGGTCCTTGCCAGTCTCACCTTTGCTTTCTGAGTATGTTTTTCCATTTAAAATCAAGTTTAAGCTGGGCAGTGGTGGCGCACACCTTTAATCCCAGCACTTCGGAGGCAGAGGCAGGCAGATTTCTGAGTTTGAGGCCAGCCTGGTCTACAGAGTGAGTTCCAGGACAGCCAGGACTACACAGAGAAACCTTGTCTCGAAAAACAAAAACAAAAACAAACAAATAAAAAAAACAAAATCAAGTTCAGGAGAACCCTGGAGAGAGTTCAGACAAGACTTGGAGTGACTGAAAGGAAACTAGTAGATCTGGGAGTATGTTATCAAAAGGCATAGTAGACCCCAATACTGACAGTTTTGCATGAGGGGTGAGACATATTTGGAGGCAAAAAGCAAACATCTCACCAGTAATGAAGATACACTAAAGTGACACCATGTCCCCCCTCTTTGAATATTAGACATGGAAACAGTGAATCTCAAGAAACTGGAATTAACCCTGGAACCTCATACAGAAAGAAGGAAAGATTTGGACCCCTGGGAGCAACCAGAGGAGGAACTTGTCTCCTGGAGAAAGATTTACAACTTGCCAGAGGATGTTGCAGGAGAGAATGGAACTGAGGCTATGGTGATGAGCAGAAGAGCACACCTCGACCAGGATTGTGTAGTTATACTCATCTCTTGCCTTCTACTTAACCTTGCCCTCATATTAGACCTCAGTCCAGACTTGTCACTAGTCTTTGTCTCCTTTCTAGAGGTGTCTGCAAATTAGGCTCTTTTGCCCCGGCTTTTGCTATTACTCACTTATTTAATCAGCTTACTAAGGTTAAGTGAATAAGCTTGGTTTTCGAGTGTCGCCAGGACTTGGGTTCTAAAGCTAATATCTCTGCTACCAGATGTACGTCTCAGTTCACAGCTATGCACTCAAAGACCTCAAGAGTCCCTTGATACTCACCATGGTCAAAATATTTTCACTCTGGGAGTCAATGTATACCACACATGAGGGATTCTTGCTTTTTTAAAAGAGCCTTTTTTTTTCTTTGTCTCATTCAGAATATATAGTCTCTGTTAATTGATCTTTAGGTCTATTAGATTTTTCTCCTGTTTCCAACCTATTATCGATCCCTGAGAGTGAAGTTTTCATTTTACTTACCATGTTTATCAGTTCTAAACTTTTTGTTTGGTTTTATACTCTGTTTTTTTCAAAATTATTTTTCTAGTTGCTTTAAGGATGTTCATGATTTCTTGCAGTATTGTTTGTGTAGTAACTCTTTTATAGTAATCAGATAATGACATATTTGGACACTGGCATTTGTTGATTGTCTATTATGATGTAAATAAATACTGTCTTACACATATGGATGCTAAGTGATTATATCCTGGATGTTTTGAATCTTATAAGACACTAGGCCAGTGGGTTTTAACCTTCCTAATGCTGAGACCCTCTACTGTAGTTCTTCATGTTGTGGTAACCTCCAGGCATGAAATTATTTTTTGTTGTTATTTCATAACTATATTTTTGCCACTGGTAGCAATTGGAGTGTGTATTTTATGATGGTCTTGGGTGACTCAAAGTTGTTGAGAGCCACAGGTTGAAAACCATTGTTCTAGGCCTTGTTTGAGTTTTAAGTTTTTGGAATTGTAGATATTTCATTAGGCAATCTACCTGGTTCACTTGTCCACAATTTTCAATTCACCTTTTTTTGGGTTGACTTCAGTTCTAACTTTCATTCAACTTTACAAACTTTTACATTGCTATTCAGATCTCTTTCCAATACGTGCTATCCAGCCATCACTTTGATACCTGCATACTGACCCAGCTTGTGTTTCAATTCTTGAAGGTTTTGGCATGATTCACTAGAAACAGCGTGACTACAACCAAATCTGTATATGCCTGCAATTTGGCCATGGACTTAAGGTTACTGCCAGATGGCTCACCTAAACTCTTTCTCCTCTGCAGTCTCCCTGATTGATTATGGTTCTTTGGATTCCTTCAGCTTGATATTGGAAATGTTAGCTCCCGGACTCCATTATGTCATTCTTTGTGTCACATTTCAAGCAAACAACATTGGAGATTTTGATCCATGCAGGCTCATCTCATACCACAGAGGGTATAAAGCAAGAAAGCACACAATTAAACAAAAACAAGCAACAACAACAACAAAAACCCTCTCTAACATCTTGTGTGTATTAGAGATTTTTTTTCTAGCCCTTAGGCTAGAATGAGAGATTCTCCTGGAGTTTTTTTCTGCTCACACTAATGCTTCCACTTGGGTTTTAGTCTGTGACTTCTTAGGTATCACAGGGAGGAGTTTTGGAATGGCAATTCACCATCTACTTGGTAACTTTAAATTCTGGTCTTCTTTTCCAACCTACCTGCTACTATTTATTTTTCTGCATCTTTGACTAGCTCATGAATTCAGGCCCAGTTTTATAGCTGTGTTCAATAAGAAAAACAGTAAAGTATGTATAAGGTCTTTCCTGGAGCTGACAGCCCATTGCCCCTTTCCCCTAGAAAGCCAGTTGTTAAACATTTACTAGTATACTGATTTGATTTTAGCCAGTGAAATGGTAACCAAGGAGACTCCTTATGTTACTTTCACATAGACCAAACACTTCTTAGGTGTATGATGCTGAACAATTAGTTTTGTTTTTCACTATTCTGAGCCCAACCTTTTCATTTTTAACTTGATAATAACAGTACATATGTCAGTGAGTTTTCTAAGGGTTAGCTGAAATAACACAGTATCTAGAACAGCGCCTGGAATATTGTATAACTTAGCAAAATGATAATTAAGTATATATTTGTTGCTCAGTCTCCTTGGGACCAAAAAGTACACATTTAGCCAAGAATAAAACTCAAACATAGGCAGGCCATGCGTCCACCTATTTTTGAACCGAACATCTGCTTTGGAACTATCCAGTAACTATGCAGCTCAGTTACTTAGTAGCTATATGGCATCCAGCAAAACACTTCATTCTTTTGTTAACAGTATTAAAATGGGCACAGTGATAATGCACACTTCCCTAGGAGATTGGGAAGACTAAAGAATATGATACATGGAACATTCTCAATAAATATTGGCTATTATTAATACCCTGTCAATGTAATTCAATAGCTGTAGTGAGCTGGACACTTCATAGGTAGTCATTAGACATTTAATAGGTGAAATAGATGACTGAATGTGTGTGTTTGTATGTGTCTGTGTGCACACACACACAAACACCCCACTTAAACATAGTCTTGAGGTGTTTGAGATCTTACTTCTGTATTGAAATAGTACCCAGCTAACTTGTCTGTCGGCTGTTGGGTGTTCTTCCAGCACCACTGCTAGGAGAAAAACCATTTTCTTAGTCTCTCAAACACTTGACCATGCTTACTGGACTATGGCAAAGAAAAATTAATGAGAACAGTTAATCTCTCAGATTGACAAAGGGCCTCATCACTTCCGGCTTACAACTCTAGTTCTCATTTCTCTTCAAGTTAACAGCTTGTGACTTTTCAGCTTGCCCTTTCAGTGAGCCAGCTTGACTGCTCCCTCAGCTTGGCTACAGAAGCAGTGTGTATATTGTTTCTGTTGCAAAGTCTGCTGAACTCCAATTAAGAGAAGTAGTTTTGCTGATGCAATTTTGTGTTTTGTCTAACACCTTCTTTTCACAGTAGCAGATTGCTTCTACTTTTCCTTTTTGGGTATCTAGAACATTTGTAATTTTCTCTTTGAGCAATCTTTTTTCTTAGTACTCCTCTCTTTTCGCCTTCAAGTCTTTTTTTATGCAAACGTTTCTTCATTCTCTTAAGGATGTGAAGATTCTATTTTAGAGCTTTGACAAAAGGTGCCCATAGTATTTACTATTTAAAGCAGCAGCCACAGCCATAGCAAAGCTCTTAATGTGATATGATACTGTTCACTGTGCCCTAGCCGCTGCTCTTTTTTTTGGGAGACAGCATAGTGTAGCAAATAGAGACACGCCTTGGCAGTCAGAAAGCCAATGTCAAATCTGAGATCTGCCCCTCCTGTTCTTGAACTCATAGATAAACTCATATCCCAGTTCTGGGCCTCAGTTTCTGTCGAATGGATACACCAGAGGCTAGGGGACTGCAGCCACAGGTCAGGAGGGGAACAGCTAGGTACCAGTAACTGCAGTGAGAAACGTCAGTGAACAGCACCAAATGGCACTGGGTCCCCAGTGGGAAAATGGAAGGGTTTAAGGAGCTGTTGTGTAGCCAATTCCTTTGTTCTTCATCTCTCAGGCGGGTGGGAGCACTGGAAATATGAGTTCTGTGTGAAACAAAGCAGTTTGAGCCAAATGATTACTAAGACCTCTGAGCTCCAAAATGTGGGGATTACCAAGAGGGTCTCAGACAAAGCAGGTGCAGAAATGTTGCTGAAGCTGCTGCTGTGTTTGCCGGGGTCCCTCGCAGAAAAAACGAAAATTCAGTCATTTGATCTCGAAGATTTTGTTTCCTCATTTTTTTGAAGCAGGGGTTTACACTTCCTTGACTTAGTGCCCAGTGCAGCTCTGAAGAACAGTGGGTTAGTGGCTGGGAATGAAGCACTGATGGTCCTACCAAGCAAAACCATCCACCTCAAGTTCGCATTTGGGAAAATAACCCTCTCCCCTCTTCCCACACTTGGCACCGGGCTCTTAACTGTATTGGATGGGTGCAGTCCATGGTGTCTGCCTAATAGCTGATTCAGTGCCTGACATACAAGTCTGAGATGCATTCTGTAGAGATTATGGTTGGAATTTTGAATTTTAATATCTGAGTTAGAAATATGGAACACAGTGTGTTTTGGAAATGCAGCACATTGGAAATAAGCCATAGCTCCCAGTCAGCCGTGCAGGACCAGGGTAAGCAATAGATATTTGACAGTGACCTGGATGACTGAGCTAAGCCATCCTGTAGCTTAAGTATATTAAGTGCATTTTAAATTCAACAAAAATTTCATGCATTTTAAATTCAATGAAAATTTCAATTTCCATAGACTTATTTAAATGTAATAAAAATACGGACATTTGAAATATATAATCTTCTGTTTTTGTTGGTTTTGTTTGTTTGTTTGTTTTGTAAGCCACAGACCCTCTGTACTTGAATGGAACAAGACAAGTTAGGTACTCAAACGTCAGTGAGGATTATAAAAAATTTAGTGTGATTTAAGCCGAAGTATAGGAGAGTAGTATCTTTGCGTTCTAATGTTAGGCTCATGCCTCACCATGAACAACAACCCATCTCTTTTCAGGTCATGATGTTAATTTTCAGCTTCTTCATTAAGTAGTGTTTGTGATTAAGAACCTGTAATTGTTCTCACACATTTCTACCCTATATTCCTTGTCAAAATTCTGTGGATTCTTTTCTGTTTGCCCCAAGTCATTACTATGTCATGCAAAGGTGTACTAGGAAAAAAGAGGGTTTTTTTTTTAAATGAGTTAAAGCACACAAATTTCATTGTCAGTCAGCAAATACTTATGTTATCTGTACTGTGTAGTGACATGACAAGTAGACATTAAAGTAGTATTTCAGTCCTATAGAAACTTAGGCCTTACTACAGAAACCAGACAATTACATCAGTGACATAATTGCTCTAATTATCTCATGCAAGTTTCCAGAAGAGAGGCCACTGTGATATCTCAGCAAAACATTTGCCTTGTAGGCATAGAGACCACCTTAGCTCAATATCCAGAATCTTTTTTAAGCCAAGTTTTGTGTCACATGCTTGCAATCTTATCACTGAGGAAGCACAGCAAGATCATCTTCAGGGAAACCCAGCTATCCATCTTAACCTACTTGGTGAATTCAGGTGAGTGATACTGTCTCATTTGTTTTTTTTTTGGGGGGAGGGGGGATTGTTTTGCTTTGTTTGTTTTTTATTTTTTCAAGTGAATGGCATTTGAGGAAGATACTTGGAAGTTTTCCTCTGGCCTCTACACTCATGCCTGTAAACATTTGTACACATTCACCTTTACACACACACACACACACACACACACACACACACACATATACACAAGCTTGTTCGGATGTGTGCAAGCCTAGCATGGTTGGATGTATAAATAGTGCTAGTTCCAGAGAGGCTGCCATCTGAACTGGGAGCCAAAGGAAGAGTTGGGACTTCTGTGGAGAAAGGGACTGGAAGAAGTATTTTCTAGGCAGAGGAAGTGGTATGTGACAAGGTGTTAGGACATTGGAAGAACATAGTAGCCATGAGGAGCTGAATCAGCTTAGTTGCCTCAAAATAGACACTTTGGGGCAAGGAGATAAAAGATGAAAACGTGGGGGGGGGCAGTGGGGACTTTATCATGGAAAGCTTTGTGTATCAGACAACAAGAGTGGGCAAAATTAGGACTGGAGAGATGGCTCAATTGTTAAAAGCACTGGCTGCTCTTTCAGAAGACTCAGGTTAAATTCCTAACATCCGAGTGGCAGCTTACAACCACTATATCTCCAGTTCCAGAAGTCTTATGCCCTCTTATGGACTCTGCCAACACTGGCAGCATGAATATGGTACACAGTCAAGCTTTCAGTCAAAACATCCACACACTTACAGTATAAATGAACAAATCTTTAAAGGGGGTAGTCAAACTAGTGAGGAGGATGGAATTGACATGGTCACATTTGTGGTTTTAGGAGAAAAATTGTAAGAGGATTTCAGGATTTCAAACAAGTCTACCACATACAATCAAGAATCTGGCAGAAAATTTAATTTAGGAGATGGCAAGGTGGTTAGGTAGATGACAGTTGCAAGTAGTGATAGATTCAAGTTGTCCTCACTCACTTGAATTAAATAGTATTACAGGTATCAGGGAAGCATTGTCTAAGAGTTACAGAGAGCAAGGCATTAATATTAGGAATGGGCAAAGGATGTGGGTTTGTTTCAAGGGAGTAAAGTGATAGTGGCATTTTTTTCATATTATAAGTTCATGAGAGCTACAGTGAGGTAGAAAGTGTTGAGGTCAAAACCATGACTGTTAGCTTTTTGAGTTCCTTTTGGTTGTATTCAAGGACACAAAATAGTGTTTGTGTTTGATTGGGTTCTATAATTTTCCAGGAGAGTTTGCATTTAAAAAACAAGTTGAATCTGTATGCTGTAGGCTTATAATTCCAGCTACTTAAGAAGCTGAGTTAGGAATATTGGAAGCTTAAGTAAGCTTGAACTATATGCTAAGATTCTGCCTCAAAATAAAAAGGCAAAAGGTGTTGCTTAGTGGTAGAACACTTCCTTAACATGCGTAGAGCCTTGAGTTCAGTCCCTGATGCTCAAAATATCCAAACCACCTGTTTTTTTTTTCATGAAAACCCAAAATTTCTGACAATATCAATTATGTAATATTCCACGTAAGTCATCTGAGTTCCTGGTGTCCCTTTTAGATACAAAACCCACCCCTCATACTATGGATGTGTATAGGCACTCACATGGAGTCTTACTTTGTCTGCTTAGTGTGGGCTTATGATTGTTGTTTTAGAGGGGGCAACAGAGAGCTGGATTGCTTAGGTGGGATAGTCTGTATCATTGTGGCAAACAAACTAACTTATCAGCTCAGTAAAAAAGGAATGCAGGATAGATTAATGTAAATGAAACTCTTATTTGCCTGATATTATTGTCTAGGAGGCTTACTGCTGAATAAGCTCACCCTTTCTAGTTTTCTCAACTTTGGCTGGCTGGTTCAACCCAGTTGTTCTAGCTCAAAACTCCTTTCCACACTGACTGATTCAACCTGGCTTTTCTCAGCTTCTTATGGTATGCTTGGCCTCAAACTAATTCTGGCAGTTTGTTCTAATCTTTTGGTTTCTCATTCTCTGGCTTCAACTGCCTCTGATGCATGAACTAAATGGAACTGAACTCAACTCCACTGCACTGATTCCTGAGATGACTGACTGAACTGAACTCAATGGACTGAACAGAACTGACTCCTAACTCTGAACTGAAGTGTCCTAAACTGTGCTCACTTCTCTCAACTTACTCCCCTCTCTCTCTGCACTGCTGTTAAATAGCCTGTTCTCCTGAGAGTTGGGCATATCCTGTCTCTAACTCATTCTGTCAAATCTTTCTCCGTTTTGTCACTTTATCTGACCATCAAAATTAGACATCACTTTCAAATATGACTACTTCCTTCTACAAACAAATTTTACCATCATTGTTTAGGATTAAAGGTGTGTACTAAGGGTTTATCTGTATTCTAGCCAGAGAAGCCATTGCTGGATTAAAATTCCTGTACAGATAGGTTTCAGCTAGAATGACCAGACCTTTAAATATTGTTTTTATAACATGCATGATGAGCCTCAAAACATTTTTTAAGTTATATAACCTTTAACAAGTCTTTTATTTAAAAAAATCTTTATTTTTCAGTATTTTCATCATCCGTTTACATGGATCTTTTATCCCACTTGTGAACTTTTTGTGGTCTGGGCTGTGCTTATCCCTTTGCTGTAAGTGGGAAATAATAATAGAAAGTGCTGATTATGTGTATTTCTTGAAAGAAAAAATTGTTTGAATAAGACTCCTGCACAGGGTTGTTGGCACCAAATGAGACAGCATAGATCAAAATGCATCGCACTAAGCCTGGCATATAGTGGAAATTTAATTCTTTTCTTTTTGTCCTGCATATGAAATGGCTTAAAGAAAAGATGTTAGATAAAATACCATTGCCTTCCTTCTTTCTCTTTTCTACTATCTGCATTCCAGAGAGAATCACCTTTGACCAAAATAGCAGGATATTTATTTGCATGCAGCCTCTCCACTCAACAAGGCACTTGTTTATGTATGCACTCCACTGATTGTATGTGCCACTTACACGTACAGTCCTATTCCAGGCACAACAGGAACACTAATGATAAGATCCAGTTCCTGCCTCTTGCTCTTTGCCTGATATGGGGATTCAACACATAGTCCAGAAGCTATGTGTATGGAAAAATATTCTATATGCCCACAAGAAACAACAAACTAAGTACCCATGCTGCTGAAGCCCTGTGAGATTAGAGGAATTAAAAAAAAAAAAAGGCTTCCTAGAAGAGGGATAATAAAGTCTGGCGTATGGGAAACAATGTTATCCTTGGAATTCAATTTTAGCTGTTGAAGGCCTTTTCAAAATATCTAAATGAATGTGCTGTTTTTTCTTTGCTACTGAGTATTTATCTTCTTAAAAGACTCTAAAACCTCAAAGTATGATTTTTAACTGGTCAGATCACCATAATTAATTAAGATATTAGACTGGTATAATTTCTTTGTTTGTATCTAGACATTCACTCAGCAAATTGTTACTGAGCTACTGTTATAAAATAATATGGCTTATACAAGGGTCTCAATTCTGTGGAGACAAGTATAAAACCCGTCTAATATGTTGCCTTGTCTAACAGGAGTCTGTTCAGAGAATTATAAATGTGCAGAAGAGGGATGGTTAAGTCTGTGATGAGAAACTTTCGAAGAATCTGTTACAAAGAAGTTATATTTTTAGTGGCCTTGAAGTATGAAATAAAATTTCTCAAGTCAGAGAAAGCAGAGAATGATTAACATTAATAGCTCCATAGACACTGTACTTAACCTTCAATGAAATCTGTGATCCAAGTCATATTGTTTCCACTTTGCAGATGAAAAAACTGACATGAAAATCATCTAAGGTCATGCAGCTATTTACTTTCCTAGTCAGTCTTTGGATACAGGTCTCTCTGGCTCCACTATGTCAAGCTGCCATCAGGGAAAAGATGCATGGACCACCGGGATATGAGAGGGAGGAGATAGGTCAAGGTAATCTGTGCAGAAGCAAGGCTTTGCTTCAGTCTGGCTAGATTTGAGCTTGCAGGCTTTGAGTTTAGTTGTGGATGTGTTTGCTCAACTCAGAAGCACTTTAAAAGATGATTACCTTTTTGTAGACTTGCTCTGGGATTTGGAATTGTTCAGTTCCTGCTTATAGTAACTGTAATGTTCAGTTCAGCAAGTATTTATTAGCTATGTTGGCTACTGCCCAAAATATTTGGGCTCTTTGACCATCTTTAAAATAATTTGCACAATGACAGACTGGAACAGTTCTTAGAAGGTTCACTTCTAAACTTTCTAGATTGATGGTGCCACTTCCTGGTGCTTGCAGACAGGGAAATGGCCTGAAATAAATCTGAAAGAATTTATTTATCAAGATAGAGAGTTCTTGAACATATGAGGGTCTATTTATTTAATATCCACCTTAAGTCATTTCCTGAGTGTGTTGATTGAATGAGAATGGCCCTCATAGGCTCATGTATTTTAATGCTTGGACCCTAATTGGTAGAAAGGTTTTGAAAGGATTAGGAAATATTATAGCCTTTTGGAGGAGGTGTGTCACTGAGGGTGGACATTGATGTTTCAAAAGCCCATGTTAAACCCAGTCTCATCCACCCTCTCTCTCTGCCAAATAGTTGTTGTTTCATGGTGTCCTTCCACCACAATAGAACAGTTACTAAGACACTGAGCAAGAGGCAGTTTGAAAAATAGATTGGTATATAGACAGAGAGGGTGATACAAATATCTAAGCAGAAATTATGGGTACCTTAACTGATAATCTATTCCTAAATGGTTGCCCTAAACATATATACATATGACAGCACTAACTGGACTCAGTAGGTTGTGTGTGTGTGTAGCAATAATAATAATAGAAAAAAGAACCGGTCAGGCATTCAAAAGAAAGTGGATGAATATGAAGAGAGTTGGTACAGAAAGAGGGAGGGGTGGAAAGGATGCAAATACTGTGCATTCATGTATGAAAGTCTTAAAAATAAATTAAAATGTGGGCTAGAGAGATGACTCAGTGGTCAAGACAATTTTTTTTTACTCTAATCTAGGACCCATGTTTTGTTCTCGACACCCACATGGTTGCTCACAACATCTTAACTCCAGTTCTAGGGATCTGACATCCTTTTCTTGCCTCCGTGAACACCATACATGAACATGCTACATGTACATGTAAGCGAACACTCATACACATAAAATAAAAATAAATAGTAAAATAATATAGAAATTATCCAAATGCATAGTTAAAAATAACTTCCCCTTATTTTTCCCTTGAAACAAATAAAATATACTTGACTATGGGCTAGTAAGGTTCTGAGTGAAAAAGAAAATTGATGTAATTCTGTTTTTCTGGTGGGAGCTTGCTTGTCAAATATTAGGAGGTAGAAATCTCGGTGTCACAGGTAATAGTATCATAGACATACAACTGAAGAAGGTTATTGCATGCTTCTGGTTTAGTTTTTTTAGATGTATAGATACATTTGTGAATGCATAAGCCCCCAAATTATCATACATGAAGTAATTGTAATCATATCTTACGTATCATATAAGTCCATTATACAATATAAGTTTAATTCTTCCTATATATTCATTGGGTCAGAATGTTATTGTAGCACATAGATATCTCTACAATATCTTTAAAATTATTCTGTTTCTAGCTGATTGTATACCCACTCATATCCAGATATTTAGAATGAAACCTTTGGATGGTGAAATAATTGAGTCGGTAAAGGCATTTTCAGTTAAGCCTGGGTAAGAGAAGGAATTGAGAGTAAGTTAGGGCTGAGAACACTTTATAAATGTGGTAAAAACCAAATTATTACAGGAATGCTTACTCTCACTTGATAGTTCTTAGACTCTTGAAAAATTATACCCTTGTTTTACTGAAAAAGCATTAACTAGGCTATTGGTGCCTGCTCAACTAGCTTGCTTCAAGCTTTATCAGTAATCAAGTTAAGCTCTGTGTTTATAATCAAGGACCTATTACTTCATTTATATTAACAGTTATGTCCTTAAAAGTACACATTTGAGATGAATAATTACCTGGTGATATGATAGAAATAATCAGATTATCAGTCTAACTTAAAACTGAAAAATGATAAATATATAAAAAAAACTTTAAACTCTTCCAGTAGAAAGACAAAGCACCAAGTGGAGGGATGGGGTTGCCATCCCACAGTCAAAAACTCTGACCCAGAATTATTCCTGTCTAAAAGAACTGCATGGATGAAATGGAGAAAATGGGGGAGAGACTGAGGTAAAGGAGTCCAATGACAGGCCCAAGTTGGGATCCAGCTCAAGAGGAAGAGGCCCCAAGGCATGACTCTATTACTGATGCTATGGTGAGTTTACAAACAGGAGCCTAGCATGGCTGTCCTCCGAGAGGCCCAACAAGCAGCTGAAAGAGTCAGATGCAGATATTTACACCCAACCAATGGACAAAAGTTGGTGACCCATTTGGTTGAATTAGGAAAATGCTAGAAGAAGTTGAGGAGGAGGGCAACCCCACAGGAAGACCAGCAGTCTCAACTAACCTGGGCCCCTGAGATCTCTCAGAGGACTGTCTGGTCTGGCCTCAGTGAGAGAAGATACACCTTAACCCTTGAGAGACTTTGAGGCCCCTGGAAGTAGTAAGGTCTGGTGGAGTGGGAGTGGGGGGGTGGGAACATCCTCTTGGAGACAGAGGCTGACCAGGAGGGGGATGGCATCTGAACTGTAAAAAAAAAGATTAAATAATAATAATTATTATTATGTAATAAAAATAATAAACTCTAGTGAACATTTTTGCCAAAAATTTAAATGTAAAAAAATATTTTAAAATATTCTTATTAATCTTTGGAAATTTTATACTTACATATCAATGTATTTTTAAAACTGATTCTCTCTCCCTCAGTGGCTATCATTTTTCAAAGGGTCCTCATCTAGGAGTGAGGGCTCGTGAACCTTTTTCTCTTCCATGGTAAACTGTTAACTAACTTCATCTGTGGAGGTCTTGTGCAGGCAAACATCTGATGTGAGTTCATGAGTGCAGTGGTCCTATCATCTCAGAAGACACCATTGTGTACCAGTCGTCCCTTTTCTCTGTCTTTAAAAATCTTCTGTCATTTCTTCTGGGATGGCCCCTCAGCCTCGGGGTAGTGGGGTTGTATAAATGTCACATTTGTGGCTAAGCACCCCACAGGGGTTATTTTTGGTGATTTATATGTTTTCCTGTTGAACAAAGCGTTCTCTTCTTAGAGATAGCCACTGCCTTTAAACTGTGGCATTTCTGCTAAATTACATAGTGACTACGGAAGTCATTTTAATGAACAAATACTTAAATTTATGAAACTTGGCCATTAGATAAACAAAAATGACACTAATAAATTGTTAGCTAATGCTTGGGATTTCTTCTTAAGTTCTAGCCCTTTTAGAAAACATCTATTATCTCCTTATAAAATAAATAATTAAGATGTCTTATAAAATTTAAGGAAAAGGTATATGAGCCATTTCTATTAAAATGACTTACTATTATAAGGGACATTAAAATATGTCAGTCATTGCTGGTCAGATTTGTCAAAACAAAAACTAATATTAAAAGATAATAGATTTGTTTCAATATTCAACATATAAATAAAGTAATACATAGAGTAAAAATAACAGTAAAAACAAGAAAAACATTCTTAATTTAAAATTTAAAATTAAATTTTGGTTGTTTTTCATCTGTTACATTGACTTTCTTAAGCTAGGTAGTGTAATTGATTATTTTAATTCTAGATATATTGCTTCCACTTACATAACTCAAGTTATATAAAATGCAGTCAATAAAAATTAGACTAAGATGGTAATTACTAGTAGATTTATTTTAATGGTATGATCTAGGAAGTTTTTGTCAAATGGGGTTGTCCACCATTATTGTCTCCTGAAGACTGCTTTTCTGCATACTACTCAGCCTTGTCTATATCATCATAGGAATGAGCCTTCCTCGTAACAGCAGACAATATCAGGAATGAAATTTCCTGCAAAGAACCAAACCTTCCACTAAGGTTTCTTCACAGTTGATTAAGTGATAAAACAAAACAAAACAAAACAAAACAGCAAAAACCCTTTCAGGGATCATGGGAAGGTTGGAATGTTTCAGGTCCAGAGCTTAATCACAATTTATCTTTAGCTATCATTAATTAACTTAATAACACACCTCTGTTTCTGACCTAACATCCTTGTGACTAATAGATAAATCTTTTACAAGTACATTAACATAATACACTAGTAGCTCCAGCAACCAAAAGGCTGATTGTGTTATCAGATAGTATCTGAAGCCTATAGTAGAGATTCCTCATTCTGCCTTAATCTATTTTACATGTCCACCAATGTAAATTAGTTTACGAGTTTCTTTGTTCTGTGCCTAAGAAACCTTTATGAAACTGCTACCACACTGGAACATAGAATTTAAAGTAACCTGAATCTATGTTCCTTGGCCATCGCTAATTCATATTTGACTCCAGGATAAACTTCCTCTTACCTCCTTTGAGATGAGAGTTGTGTTTTGATGTTGATATTAAAATAGACTCATAAGCATATACAATTGAAATTTTATTATGAGGTGTATTTTACTTTGATGTCATTTGTAATAATTATATATGTTTAGCATATTCTTCATTGCTTTTACATGAAAATGTAATTTATTTTGCATATTATATGCAAACATAAAATCAGTGAAATTGTTTATAGTTAAGTAATCACGAAATTGATATTTTAGATGCCTTATTTTACATTGAAGTTCTTGGTTACATTGGAATCTAAAGTTGTGGATTGAAGAAATGACTCAGTAAGAGCACTGGATGCTTTTCTGGTTTAATTACCAGCACATACAAGGTAGTTCAAAACCGCTGGTCTGAGAATTTTTCCTATTAATTAATTTATTTATTCACTTTATATCCCAATTACTGTTCCCTCTTTCCAGTTCCTTTCTCACACATTCCCTTCCCCATTCCTCCCTCCCCTTCTCTTCCGAGAGAGTAGAGATTCCCCTAAGCATACCCTCACCCTGGCAAATGAATTCTCTGGAGGGTTAGGTACTTCCTCTCCCACAGAGGCCAGACAAGGCAGTTAGGGTAACAGTTAGGGTAACAGGATACACTGACAGGCAACAGCTTTAGCGATAGTCCCTACTCCAGTTGTTAGGGAACCCATATGAAAACCAAGCTGCACATCTGCTACATATGTGCCACAGGCCTTAATCCATCCTGGGTGTGGTCTTTGGTTAACGGATAAGTCTCTGAGAGCCCCCAAATGTCCATGTTAGTTAACTCTGTTGGTCTAGCTGTGGAGTTCCTTTACCCTCTGGGGCAGCTCTCAATCCTTCCTCCTACTCTTTTATAAAACTCCCACTAAGCTCCACCCAATGTTTAGCTGTGGATCTCTGCATATGTTTCAGTTAGATACTGGACAGAGCCTCTCAGAGAACAGTTAGCTAGTCTCCTGTCTGCAAGCATAGCATAGTATCATTGATAGTATTAGGGATTGGTGCTTGCCCATAGGATAGGTGTCAAGTTGTGCCAGTTATTGGTTGGCCATTTCCTCAGTCTCTGCTCCACCTTTGTCCCTGCATTTCTTATAGACAGGACAAATTTGGGGTTGAAAGTCTTGTTGGGGGACTGGTGTTTTATCCCTCTATTGGGGGAATACAAGAGGTGGCCACTTCAGGTCTCGTTACTAGGAGTCTCAGCTAACATCATCACCAGGCCACAGCTCAGCCTCACTTCCAAGAGGCCTGCTGCCACCCAAGATAACCAGAGCCCTGCTACCACCAGGGACTACCAGGCCAGCCAACACCAGAGACAACAAGATGGCTAAAGGCAGGATAAGAATACAATCAACAGTTGTTCCTCTGGGATGGGTCAGGATATGGTGTCTTTATGGGAGCAGACCATCTAGGAATAAATTTTTAGAAATATTTAATGTATATAGGTATTTTGCATACATGTGTATATGTATATATCTAAACATTAATTGGCTGATCATTAACTATAAACGACTTCATTAATTTGTATGCTGTTTACTACTGTGCAGTGTCTTCAGCTAGTTTGTGAAATATTTATATTGAAAATTTTCATGTAATATATTCTGATCATGCTTTCCCAGATCCTCCTTACTCATCCAACTCTACACCCTACCTTTTATATTCTCTCAAACAAACAAGCAAGCAAACACAAGAAAAAACAACTAGCCAGCTATCAAACTAATTAACCACCCCCAAGGGGATTGTTTTTGCTTTTATTTTCAATCTCCATGAAAGGAAACATACTTTGATGAAAATACCTGTAAAAGTAACTTCTTCATCAGATATAATTCTTGTCTGGGAAGTTTAATGCTGAATAAGTTAACCCATTCTAGCTCTTTCTGACGTCTTTCTGGCTGGCTGATTCAACACTGTTGTTCTGGCTCGTATTCCTCTCCAAGATGACTGATTCAAACTGACTTCTCTTGGCTTCTGATTGAGCTGCTCTGCTTGGCCTCAAACTTACTCTGGCAATTTGTTCTAGTCTTCTTGCTCCTTCTCATTCTCTTGCTCATTCTGAGTTTACCTGCAAGCTGTCTCCAGTAAAACTGCCCCCACTCTGCATTGTTCTCTTATGTAGCCTTTCCTCCCTCTACTGTCCACTTAAGTAGCCTCTCTTCGCTGTGCTGTTCTCCTGTGAGTTTGACATAACTTATCTCTGACTCATTCTGTCAAGTCTTTCTCTGATTCATCACATTGTCTGCCCTTCAATTAGATGTCACTTTCAAATATGGCTGCTTCTTTCACAAACTAACTTTATCTTATTAAAGGTGTGTGTTAAGGGCATGACTATATTCCAGCAAGAGGGATTAAAGTTGTGTCATTATGGCCAGATCACACAGACCTAGAAGGGTTTTGGATGTTATCCCTTGCCAGAGCAACTATGTTGCTGAATTAAAATTCCTCTACAAGTTCCAAATAAAGGGATGTTAAAATGAAGGCTAATTCATGTTAGCAGACCTGTCAATTGTCTCTTGAAAAACACTATTAAAATGTCAAATTTACTTTTATTTTCTCATGAAAATGAATTTCAAACTAAACATGTAAGTGAACTGTTTTTCTATACTTGGTTACAGTTTTTGAATAGCAAAAATGACATTGCTAAAGTAAGCTAGATTAAATTTAAACTTGCTGTTTTCGTCAGTGCTTTGAATCTATGTGTTCTATATCCACTGAGTTGACTAACTAAAGCTTGAAATAATTGAAAAAAACTTTACCTGTACTGAATGAGCAAACAGTTTTTCCTTGACATTATCCAAACAGAAGAGAGTATATGATAAATATATAAGTGTACTGAAGTTCATTTACAAGTATTCTGGGTATAAACTAAAGTTGGGGAAGGTTTAATAGGTTAAGTACCAAGAACTATACCATTTTATATAAGACAGTGATTCATGGATTTTGGCTTCAACCAGTTTATGAACAGTACTTGAGGATCTATGAATATTTATATTCAAGGGAGTAGAGCCTACAATTAAGCTTTCGTGAATTTTAGTTTGTTAGTTTTAAATGTCAACTTGCTAAAACCTAGAATTGCATGAGAAGATATGGTCAGGTGAGGAATTGCTATTATCAGACTGGTCTGTGGGAAATTGTCTTGATTGTTAATTTATGCTGAAAGACCCCGCCTACTGTGGGAGGTACCATTGTTTTTGAACTATATGAGACAGAAGACCATGAAAGTGATATAACTAATGCCTGAGTTCCTGCCTTGATGTCCCTGAAATGTTAGCCTTGAGATTGCAAACTGAAAAAGTCCCTTTTTTTTTCCTTTGTTGCTTTCTGTCAGCACAACAGAAATGAAACAAGTACAGATGCCATTGAGCAAATATTTCTCTGAAAGTCATAGAGATGTATGTTTTTTTTAATTTTCATGTAGAATATTATAGACGTAAGCATTTAAATGTGTTTATGTCAAAACTCAGAGTTTAACTCAGGAAAAAATTTTCTCAGTGTGTATTTATTGAATAAATTACTAGTATTCATTAAGATATTTTTATGAATGAATATGCATATTAATGATACCTAGCCCTTCCCCCAACAACCCTTTCTTGTCACTGTTTCCTTCCCAGCTAATTCCTTTTCTTTTTCAAAATAGTTCTTTTATTTTCATGTTTAGTGTTTCTTTGTTTTTAATAATCTGGATTTAGGCCAGAAATATGGCATCGTGTAGTTCCTTAAATTCCAAGCTAATGAATTTATATTTGGTTTCTCTATTAGTTTTGAGGTAGCTTAAAGAACAGAATTGTCTCATAGTTGTACAGGCTAATAGTTAGAATCAAGATTTTGGAAAAATTTTCCTGAGAAAGAATGTCCTTAGACTTTAAAAAAAAAAAACATGTGTGTGCATGTGTGTTTGTTAGTGTAGGTCTGAGAAAAATTTGAGTCAGTTCTTTCCTTCTACCATGTGTGTCCTAAGGATCAAACTTGGGTGATTAGGACTGGTGATAAGCACATTTAACCACTGAGCCATCTTACTAGCACCAATGAAGTAATTTATCCTTGCTTTTTGAGGTTGTGACTGTCATTTTGAGACTTTACATAGTCTTCTGTTGATGGTTTTGCCCATTTTTTTCTTCTAAAAGAAAATACTTGTCATATTTGGTTTGTGTCTGCCCTAATAAAGTCATGAAAATCATTCTCTCTCTGTCTCTGTCTCTGTCTCTGTCTCTCTCTCTCTCTCTCTCTCTCTCTCTCTGTCTCTCTCTCTCTTTCTTATCTATCTATCTATCTATCTATCTATCTATCTATCTATCTAGTAAGTGTGTGTGTGTGTGTGTGTTTATGCATGTTGCCATGGTGTGTGTGTGTAGAGATCAGAGGACAACTTTGTGAAGTTGATGTTCTCCTACTACATGGGTTCTTGAATTGAGTTCAGGTTATCAGGCTTGTGTGGCAAGTTACTTTATACCTTCTAGGCTATCTTACTAGACCCAGTGAACTCATTTTAACTTAATTCCCTTTGTGAGAAATCCTATCTCCAAATAAGATCACAGTTTTATGTGGCGAGGGTTAGGATTTTAATAATTTGAATTTTAAGGTGTACATATTGTACATATAATAGTAGTTAGACAGATGTTTCAAGAGTTTTTATGGAGTCTACTTTATTTAGAAAAAACTGTGTTTTATAATGTCAAACCTTCAAATTAGATTCATAATATCAAGTGATGCAAATCATATGAAATAAAGAGGATAATAAATCTCATAGGCATAAGTGTGGTGAGATGAAAAAGATGACCTTTCATTTTAAAATGATTGCATATATTTTTGCATTAAGAAAAGGGATATCATACATGAGCAGGAAAATGCCAATGTGTTTAAGAAAATGTCTTAATGGAATATCTGAGTTGAAATAGCTAATCCTACATCTCAAACAATGATCCTTGGCATGGACTGAAATGAGTGAACAAAATAATTTAAAATTCTTCATTATACTAAAGATGGTGAGTGGAAGTGATGTTAGACATAAGAGAGGGAAGGAAAATGGGAGAAGGGGAAGGGATGAAATAAGAAGTGAAAAAAACTTGACAAACATCAATGGACAATGAGACTTTGAATGACGGGGAAGTAGATGGAAATGCATAGTACTTCATTGTAGGTTGTTGAGTATTGTGAATAATGTGATCATCTCTTTTTAGAGGCCTTCTCATGTGATCATTTCATGGTGAAGTTCAGTAACATTCATTGTAAAAGAACTACATTCTATGTTTTTATGTATATATGTGACATGGAAAAGAACGCCAGACAAGATTTGACTGAGATCAAAAGCTTAGTGGAGGCAAGAATTTGCAGTTACAGAGTTCTGGAATCAGGCAAACTGGGAGCCACTACTTACTAACAGAATAGCTTTGTAGAAGCCAATTAACCTCTTGAGCCTCAATTATTCATCTTGAAAGTGGGGGAAAATAGAACCTATCTGTAAGGCCACAGCAAGGATTAAATGAGGTGATGGTTGTAAAATGTTTGAAACAATGCCAAACACACAATTAAGTGCACAGTAAATATTAGCTGTGGGAAAGAGCAAGAAACTGACAGTACTTGGAGTAGGAGACCTTCAATACTCTCCCCACAATGAATGAAGGGAAAGATGTGTACAAAAGGAGGGAGGTCTTGGGAACACCCAGGATGGAAACATCTGGGTTGTGTTGAGGATAAGGGATGATCTGTAGGAGTGTATTATGTACAGGAAGACTGAAGCAAACAAGAAGAAAAATCAAGTAAAAGGTCTCTTTTAATTAATTCAATCAAGGAGTATCCCATGTCTCTCTCAGATTGGCTCTGTTTTTACTCAGTTTCATTCAGCTATTGGATGAATGCCTCCCCCCCCATGCCCATTTATCTTCTTTTTAAATTTTGTGCATCTCATTTACTTCACGCAAATTCTTCCCCAAATAAAGAAGCCATTGTTGATAGTATTCAATATGAAATTTTTTATTTAATACAATATATATATTTCTGTAGATTAAAGTACACTTTGTAATTACATGTAGCAATTTTCTTCCCAAACAAATAAAAGCTCCAATAAAAAGATGAGGGAAAATAGTGAATTAAAAGCCATTAATGGCTGGAACTATTTATGGTTCTATTTCTTTTGTTATCTTTTATTTTGACATATGCAATTATTCAGAAAAGCAGAGAAGAAAACATGAAGAACATAGCATACCACTCTATCCATTCTTTATTTATTTATTTATTTATTTTCACTATATCCATTCTTAACATGTTGCCTTGCCTTCCTTATTGTTGTTAGTTTATAGATATTAATATAACAGATACAGTGCACTTCCTTGAGTACTTCTTCCAGATCCCATCCTTCCTCCCTTCAAGTCTGTGAATGACATTTCCAGGAAAAAACTATTTTGTGGGAGGTAACTCACAGGTCAAAAGCTTTTGCAGAGTCAAATTAGATAGTCAGACCCTTTAGTACAAAGAGAACTGACTCCAGAAAGTTGTCTTTTGACATCCATACATGAACTCAGGCACATGTGTAATGTGTGTAATGGCATTCTCATGCATAAACATGTACGCATATACAATAATATATAAGAAAATAGATCAAGCAACTTGTCAATAAAACTATCAAAAGGACTGCTTTTAGATACAGTGTGACTATATATTCTCTGTAGTGGTTTGAATAAGTTTGGCTCATGTGAAACGGCACTTTTAGGATGTATGGCCTTGTTGGAGTAGGTGTGGCCTTGTTGGAGGAAATGCATCACTGTGGGCATGGGTTTTGAGACCTTCTTCCTAGATAACTGAGAACACTAGTCTTGCCCTGGTTCCCTTTGAAACAATATATGGTACTCTCAGTTCCTCCAGTACCATGCCTGCTTGGACATTCCCTGAGGAGTCCAGAATTTGGACTTTCTTGTCTACCATTATAATGCATATTTTATTGTGTTTCTAAACCACTGTGTTATTGAATGTATCTATGCAGGTACATGTATCTTTATTAATTCTTTTGTAGAATATGAATTTCATATATACCAGTTTATAACTTTTTTTTGTTCTTTATAAACATTGAGAATTTTTTCTCCAACTTTTTATTATTGCTGCATTTGGGCCACTAGTATGTTGTATTTTGTGAGTTACATTTCTCTAGGGAACAAAAACCTCATAGTACATGAGTGTAAGCCAGCACTTGGGAGACTGAAAATCAAATGGTCATTAATTTATGAAAATATATTCAAACTTTCCAGTGTTAAAACAACAAGATTTATCAGATACATGAAAATTAAAAGCTGTTTCCTCCATACTACATAAGTAAGTAGTTTGAAATTTCATAATACTAATTACTTATAATATTGAAATAGAGATTCACTAGTGGTCTTAAACATTAGTGCAATTAATTTGAATTATTACAGCTACATTGGAGTGTAATTCATTGATATTTGATTTAATTGAAGATGCATACTGTTACTCTGCTATGTTCTCTAGAGAAATTATGTCTTTATTTTAATCACCTTACTTGTTTATTTGAGACAGAATATCTCTGTTACCGGCTAGAGGTCTTGATTAGGTTCATTTTCCCAGATAGTTAAATTCACAGAAATTTTACAAAATTAAAAGGCAAGAAAAATATCAAGTGCAACAGGTAGCAAGAAGGGAAATCTCTGACATGGTAGGCAGAATCAGCTAGTAAAGAAAGACTTGGAACCAAAGTGTAATTTCTTCTTCAAAGCTGAGAATTTCAAGGGTCTTTGAATGTCTTTGTCCCTCATTTTGGATTCAGCCAGTTTGAACAAAGAAAGAAAGGCTGATAGGACCATAACTTTGAGGTAAACATGACCTGATCCAGCCTTGAACTTTTCAGGCTTTCCCCACAAAATTAACTGGTACCATTTACTGAGTTGTTTATTCTATCCCTAAAATATGTAACACTACTTATATTGTATATCAGGTTTTGAGGGCTGTTTTGCAACTATAGACCCAACATTGTCTTGGTTTCAATCTCATTCTTTAAAGTAGGTGCCTAGATGATTGAACTATTTGAAATCTCTTTCCTGGAGACAAGTTTTTCCCCTCTGGGCTTTCCTTTTCCTAAAATAGGATTACTAGGGAAATTCCCATTTCTTTGGGGTCTGTTGTTTCAATAGTTTGCTAATTGGATTGAGAGATACAACTTTTCTTCAGAATAACTTCATTTCTGTCAGACCTATTGCAATAATATGGAAATGTAACTTTTATTCTCCAGAAGTAATTGTCCTCTCTGAGGATTACTGCTGAATAAGCTCACTCTTTCTAGTTCTTTCTGAACCCTCCTGGCTAAAACTCCTGTCCAATCTGACTGATTCAAACTGACTTCTGTTGGCTTCTCATTGAATTAGTCTGATTGGCCTCAAACTAACTCTGGCAATTTGTTCGAATCTTCTGGCTCCTTCTTACTCTCTGTCTTCAACTGCCTCTGCTGACTTTAGAAATTGTTTTTCAATTTTAGGCTGTTGAGTTAGAAGTGTGCATATATGTTTCATGTCTCAGGAGATACTCTTTATGTTCTTACCTCTCTCCATTTCCCCTTCTATTTTATTAAACATCACAGATATCCTTGAAATACTCCTTCGTGTCCCGGTCTCAGACTCCAATCTTCTTATTCTTTTAAATAGTTTTAACAGTCTGAGACTGAGACTTAAATCTCTACTAAGCCAGATCAGGCCAACTATCCTGAACAAGCCAATTTAGTAGGTAATAGTAAAAAGCAAGAAAGGAGGTTTATTTACTTATTTATTTACTCATTTACACAATGTGACCACATTAATAAGAGTAACAACGCGATCTCCAGGTCCATCTTTGGGTTCTTTACATAACATTTATGTTTAAGTCGAATTATGTATAGCCAAGCAATCTCATTCAAGGTATAGTTCTGTCCCTCATTGACCCATCATGATCTGGTCTTCTCTGGTAAAGGGGTCTGACAAGTTGTCACTGTATAAAGTGAGGACATGACCACTTCAAGGCATGGTTGAGGAGAAGGTTTTTATTGTATGTACAAGGGAGAATACAGCAAGAGGAATCTAGAGCAGGCCAGAGGAGGGGGAGAATGGAGTAGGCTAAACATGGTCATGAAAAGAGAGAGGGGGAGAGTGAGAGAGGAAGAAAAAGAGAAAGCAAAATAAGGAAGACCAAGACAGGAGCAAGAGAGAGGGAGCCAAGACAGGGCACAAAGAGATAGGACAAGAGAAAGGGGACCAAGAGAATGGACCAAGAAAGCACCAAGAGAGAACAGGCTGAAATGGTAAAGTTAGATAGGAATGAGAAGCTGGGGAAAGAGAAGTCCATGAAATGGAGAAGTTTAGGGTAGGGGTAGGTGTGAAAAGAGCTAAGAGGAGCCACAGGTATTGAGTGAGCCTGGAAGCCAGTAGACATTTTGGTATGCTTATAAGCCCTACAGTTAGCCAGCCATTTTTACTAAGTCTCTCCTGGAACTATGAAATCTCTTCCTGGACATAAGTTCCTTCTCTAGCTGGCACTAGTAGCCTTTAAGCTTTTCCTTCTCCCAGCATGAAATTCCTAGGGAAATCTGATATGGGGAGCCATTGTTTCAATAGTCTTGATTGTCAGCAAAAGTACACAAATGTCTCCTTTTGAATATCCTCATCCTGCCAGGCGAATTACAATATATTGGAATTTTATACCTCTTTTCACTGGCTTGACAGATATCATAAACCATCCTGAGGGCAAAATCAATTGTATGCTCAAAAGGTGCAAAGTTTCGGCTAAGACTCTTTCTTCATTTATTAGTCTGTGTTGGGCTTTCAGTTTTGCTATACCTCTTTACTATATTTTTAAAAATATACCTTATTTACTCTTGCAATCTTTATGTTACTTTTTTCTTTTTCTAACTTCTTGTGCTGGACCATCTTGCCAACTTTTAAATCCTTCTCCAATTTGTGTCTGTGGAATGGATTTGCTTATAACCAGATGAATTCCTTTTTTTTTTCTTTTGTTATTGTGGTGATGGGGACAGAGGCCCTGCAAATGCTCTAAGAGTGAGTTCTATCTTTAGCTTTGTGTTTTCATATGTGTTGTTTTCACTAGGCATTTTGTTCTCTGTTGATTTGTTCTATGCATTGACAAATTTCCATTATGATTTCCTAGTTTTTGGCCAATGAGTCATGTAGAAAAGCATGAATTCTTTGTCTTAAATCATGGATGTAACTAATGGTTTCAAAAATCTAGCTTTGAAACCTTCTATATATTTTGATAGTAAATGTGTCATTTCTGTTGGTACTAAAGTATATAATACATGGAAGTTACAATGTGATTTTCTTTTAATACTCAAATGAGATTTTAAATTATTAAAGATATACATAATGCATAGCCTCTCAGGTACCACATTTTTGCATCTTATTTTATAAAATAACAACTCGCTGAGATAGATGACAAGTTTATGTTTTTATTCTAGTATGTTCTCCTTACTTTCTAGTATTTCCATAGCAAATTTTGAATCTGCCTACCTTTGCTATAAAGACTCTTGCTCCCTTCTCACAATATAAGAATACTTGCCTGATCTTTGACTATTTGTGTTTATTGTCTTACTTGTTCCTTGACTATTTGCATCTATTTTACTGCTAGTTCATCAACATAGAACTAACCTTATTAATTCCATGTAATTAAAATGGTATAAAAGCAGATTGGGAAAAATAAATAAATAAATAAATAAACATTGAACATACATGTGTTATCTAAAATAAATATATAATTTATTATAATTGTTGTAATAATAAATATATTACAGTAAAAAAAATACTAAACAGGTCTAGAAGTTGAAGTAAAATTTAGTAAAATATAAACCTCCAGTATATTTCCTGGGTCTTATTAAAATAAGGTAGCAGGTGTTATTAGCAAAGTGCTCAAAGACTATGTTTTAAACTGAAGCTCTCTTACATTAGAGTCAAGGCTCAATCGGTTTAATTATTACTACATTATATAGGACATATATTACCAAATCAGAATATCCCAGAAATCTGAATGCAAATGAAATCTTATCTGAATAGCATTATTTAGCTTACCTAAAGGACCTTAAAATGAATTTGCTGATTTTAGACACAGTGTGGTTTATATGTGTCTTTTTCAAAACCTAAAAACTTTTCAGCTGCCTCCGAGTCACATATAAATCCTAAATGCCTTCCCACTTCTTACTCTTCTTACCAGGGCAATCCACTACAGGAGTTCTGTGAGAACTCTGTGAAGAGCTATGGAAAGTTAGAAGGGTTGAGGGAGCAATTATTTTTCTTAGAGAGATGTTCAATTTGTGTAGTAACTAACTTCATTGGCAACTAATGGTTATTTTATTTTTTATTTTTAAATTTGTATTTATTTATTTGTTTATTTATTTTATGGAGGCTATTGTAAATTTTTTGTGGTGACCAGAATTTGGATATTTAGCTTCCAAAAACAACAATCCTCTTAAACTTAAAAAAAAGTCACAGAAAGAGAATTTTTCTGATCTGGATATAGGAAAGAATTCATATTTTAAAGCATGTAAAGAGATACTTGACTACAATAATATTTAAGTCTTTAGGGAAAAAACACTTGATAAGACAGTAACAGGTTCCTGCTTGCCTCAACTAGAAACTAAAATGCTAGAGACGTCTTATGGAAAACCCTCAAAAAAACTTTATGGAATATATTTCCACATTCTATGGAATGCATGTTTGGAATTTGACATTTGGTTTCTCATAGAAACAGTGTTGTATTTGATTGGGGTTTGAGGTAGGCCTGTAAACCTTCCATATTCCAAAATAAACTAAAACATTGTTGCAGTTTTATGTTAAACTCTTTTCTTTTTAAATTTTATAAAGTATATTTAAGCATATAAATATCTTTAAAATATATCAAATCCTCACGATCCAAAACAACCTGAGCCATATATAAACAATCAAGTGGGGTTTTATACACTGCTTAATTCCCAAAGGTGTCACCCACAATTTTCTAGCTATAGGAGGGAAGGAATCCCAAGCTACAGTGATACTCTGGAGGCTTCAAGTTTTACTTTTCCCTTTCTCCTGAGTTAAAATGCTCTTCTCATTATGAGGAAGGGAGAGAATAAAGTGGACATTGGAGGCACATGGATCAGCTCCAGATGTCAGTGATCCACTCAAACACCAGATGGAACCCTGCTGGCAGCAGCTGGGAGTGGGGGATTTGGGGTGTTTGTGGAGGAACTGACCTCTTTTAATCAGTCATGCTGAAGACTGGAGTGAGATCTCCCACAGAGCTCCTGTAGCCAATTGCCCTGGTAAGAAAAGTAGGAAGGGGGAAGGCAAAGTCCACTGCAGTGAAATACCAACTGTTCTAAGTAAGTACTTGTCAACAGAATGTAGGCTGGGGAACTCACTTAGTCAGATATTTGTGTTTTCAACAAAAACAAACTATAAGAAAAAGAGAGGAAGGTAAGGGGAATCTAAAGATTAGGAAAGGCTTAAAAGACTCCTAATTTTTAAAAGTGGTCAAAATTAAAGTGTCCAGAAATATGTTAGTACATAAAAGCATGTGAAAACTTTTTCTATTTTAAGTCTTTGAAATACTCATACAATGTAGTTTGATCACACTATGACACCCCACGCCTCACAGATCTATACCCACTTTCTTGTTATCCCTCAACTTTGTGCTCCATCTTTCTTTATCTTCCTTCCTTCCTTCTTTCCTTCCTTCCTTCTTTCCTTCCTTCCTTCCTTCTTTCCTTCCTTCCTTCCTTCCTTCCTTCCTTCCTTCCTTCCTTTCTTCCTTCCTTCTTTCCTTTCTTCTTTCCTTTCTTCCTTCCTTCCTCTTTCCCTTCCTCCCTCCCTCCCTCTCTTCCTTCCTCTCTCTGTTTCCCTTTTGTCTCTCCCTTTCTTTCTTTCTTTCTTTCTTTCTTTCTTTCTCTCTCTCTCTCTCTCTCTCTCTCTCTCTCTCTCTCTCTCTCTCTCTCTCTCTTTCTTTCTTTCTTAATATCTACAAGTCCAATTTGTGCTGCCTATATTCTAATGGGTGTGGGGCTATCAACTGAACCATGATCAACCTACCAGGAACCATCCTCTTGAAAAACTTACTCTTTCTCTCCCAGAAGGCCAACAACTGCCCTGAACTTCTCAGTTAGCTGATGGACATACAAAAACCCCTTCCTCCTCTGTGCTTGAATCTTGACTGGCTTGATCTTGGAAAGGTCTTATACAGGCAACCACAGCTATAGTGGGATCATGATTGCAGTGTTTTTGACATTTCCAAAAGAAACTGTTTGACTCTGGTACCCTCTGACATCTGGTTTTATAGTCTTTTGCCTTTTCTTCTACATATAGAAAAAAACAGTTTGTGTGTGTGATGTATCATTTGTGATGACAACCACTTATTCCATTGACATTTAGTTTTTGCATATTGACTGGCTGTGAATTTCTGGTCAGCACCAACTTGATTTCTCCATGTTCTTGTTTTTTTGTCTGTTTGTTTTTCAAGACAGGGTTTCTCTGTGTAGCCCTGGTTGTCTTGGAACTCACTCTATAGACCAGGCTGGCCTCGACCTCAGAAATCCACCTGCCTCTGCCTCCCAAGTGCTGGGATTAAAGGTGTGCACCACCACTGCCTGGCAATTTCTCCATGTTCTGTGACAGGATGTGTGGTCTCTTCAGCAATGCAGTCAAGTCTTGTTGGGCAACCAACAGCAACGGTGAGGGAGTAGGGAGGTAGACAATTTCCTTTATTGGCAGACAGTTAGACATTAAGGGTCATGACTATATAATAAAGATGGTAAAATTACAAGATAATTGGCTTCTCACCCTCTAACTTGAGACAAAAGCCTGGCAACTTAAAACAAAGACCTGAAAGACTTTTTCTCCTGGCAGTTGGGCCCTCCTGCCTGTGGACAGGTCTGACAATGTCAAGACTATATAAGGACATGTTTACCACCAAGTTATAGGCCTATCAGCCTCTCTGTTTTTGTTCAAACTGACCAACTCTAAATTTGGGGGATACCCATTCAAATAAGGCATAAGACCCCACCCCTCAAGGGGAAGCTGGGCTTTGACCTGCCTGAGTCCTGCTCTGCTGTGTATATCTTTTCTCTGTGTGTTTGTTGTATGTGTTTCCTTGCCCCTACTAAAAGCCTTTACCTGCCAATTCTCTCTGCTGATCTTTGCTTATTTGAGATTTTCCCCACTGTTACATGTCACACTTGAGGTTTTTCCTAACTTTTCATCCTTTAGCTGGCAGAGAAAACAAACCCAAATCAAGACCACCTAGACAGTAACAATGATAATAACCTGTATTTTTTGTGAGTCTCTAAGACACCAGTGACCAATAAATATAGGGGAAGTATCCCACACCTCGTTTGAATTATTTATTTGGAGACCTATGGTTTCTGGGATAAGCATAATGCATAATTGGTAACTTTAATTAAACTCTTATATGAATATCATATATATATACACATATATGTATATGTCTATACATATATGTATATATGTGTGTATATATATATATATATATATATATATATATATATATATGCATGTATATATACTCCATTCTCCCACCATCACTTTTTCCACCTAAACCTCACTCTCCATTATTTTTCCTTTCCTCTTCTTATCACCTGTGTTCTACTCCCTTCCTCCTCTCCCCTTGCTCACCAATGCTCTGTTTCTAGTTTCCTGGATTCTACAGAAATTTCAAAGTAAGCACATAAATCTAAACTAATTTTTAAAGCAAAGGATTAATTACTATGGTTTGGGTATTCATCGTGTATGGATAATTGTGGAGGTTTTGAACTGGGCAGCACACTAAGGTGATTAAGCTCCCCAGATGCCTCTGCTTTTGACTTGATAATAGTTACATGAGCATTGATTTGTATGAATTGATTACAACATTTCTGTTTTTCTTTACCCATTTTTCTTTATTTTAAAAACCTGTTGAACCACAAAGGCAATGCAACTACTGAGAAGCTGACATGGTTACAGATAAAGGAAAGGAGAGGAAAAAACATTGCCATCAGAACAGATGGCCAGGAAGATACAGCGATGACAGAAGAGAAATGGGGAGGGATTCAAAGCTTGGCAAGAATAGATCACTTGCCAAGCTTTTTGCAGCAAAATTCAGGGCTGAAACCCTTGTCCCTCATTAAAGGTACATGCATAAATTATGGAGGTATAACTCTAAAAAATATATGGTGCTAGAAACAAGTGTTTCATGGGATTCTTTTGCTCCTTTTACAAAAAGAATAATATTACCAAACCACCTCAAGATTATATGAATTAACAAGATGTGGTCTGGTGTGTAATGAAAATCTTAACATGGCTCAAATTGACACAGGATTTCAAGACAAAAAAATACTCAATAAAATGACAAGAAATTGAAACTAAAGCACATGTGCAGCCCGGGAGTAAGTAGGATAATAGAGTACAAGTGGGCAGTCAACAATAGGGATTCAGGAATAGGGTTGGGATTCAAGTTCAAGCCATACTTTGGACAGAACAAATCTGTGAGTTCATAGCAGCTGAAGTAGCAAATTAATCAAATATGAACTCAGGAGAAAGTTGCCAAAGTAGGCAGTCAGTAATTTGATATGGAAAGGGAAAAATGTTATAACAGGTTCCACAGCAAAGTTGATTCCATTGAGCCATCCTAGTTACAGAAAACAGATTCCTTCATTTCTCTTTAATGAAGTGACAAGCCTTGGGCTAGATTCTTAGAGTTTTGGTCACCCTGAGTCTATAGGAGTGGATGTGTGGTAGTCAAATACACTCAGTTGTGGGAATTCTTTTTCTTGTATTCTCTAATGAAATAAAAAAAAATATGTTTCTCCTAGATTTTTTGTGAGTCAAGCTCACTTTTTAAGATCAGTAACTTCTCCTGGATGATAGTGTTTATCTTGACTGCCTCTCAACAGAGGACTGGAATGTCTGAGTGTTTTATTTTGTATATGTTAAGATTGCTAAACAGGTTTCAGGTTGTTTTAACCTGATACCTACATTTAAATGTGTCTCTTTTGGACCAGGGTGCACAGATAGATATAGTAGGAAAGGGAACTAGAACAGATAGTTATGGATGAGTGGTGGAGGTCTTGAACATGACAATCAAATCGGGAGGGACAAAAGAGGGAATAAGAACAAAGCCACCTAAAACTACGGGACATTTGAAGTATAGTATGGAAACCTAAATACAGTAAAATCTTCCTAAATATATAGATATATAAAAGTGATCTAACTGAAATTGCCAAATAATAGGAAAGACAGAGCCATAACTGGTCATCTCTTTTTACCCAATGAAGCCTCCAGTACAAGGATTGCATTTAATTGTGTTGTTGGCCAAATGGGTCCCATGGGAATCCCCAAACAACCCAGGCTATTGCCACAGCTATAGGTTGTTTCCACAAACTAGTAATGAAAAATATCCCATTGTGGCAGGCAGCACCTACACAACTCAATGAACTTCGAGAAGACAAACTGGTGCCTACATAGAATCTTTACCCCTATGTTCTACAGTCTTTGTTACAGGAAGGTACTCTGCATGATACCAATATGAGAAGCATAAGCTCCAACCCAGCCACAAAACCTTTGATTGTCAATGCTGTCCTGCCTGCAAAATTCGCTAGTGCAATGGTGGCATAAAGCTTGTGGGAGTAACCAACTAATATCTGATTTGAATTAAGGGTCAATTCAGGAGATAGACACCATGCCAGATACACCTTGAATGATCAAGAATCTGAGACTAGATAGCCCAAGGCCCTAGGGTAAAAAACCAAACACTATTGTTCAAAAAAGAGTTGCAGTAAGATGACTTTCAATGACATAGATCAGGTGTCATAGATCAGTACCTTGTTCACCCACCATCAGACCATCAGAGAAACTTCCTCCTGCAGCAGATGAGAACAAATGCAGAGATCCACAGCCAGACATTATGCAGAAAATGAGAGACTTTGGAACATAGGTCTAATTGCGATGTCTGCATAAAATCCCTTCCTTTAAAGCACTGGGAACCCTTTATAACAGTAGTCAGGAAGACTGTAAAAGCCAGAGGGATAGAGGACACCAAGGCTCACCAAATCAACAGGATCAAAGCTCATATAACTCAAGGAGCCTGAAGCAGCATGTGCAGGGCCTGCAGAGGTCTTTAAGTTCCCTGCATATATATTACTGCTCACAGTTTAGTGTTTTTTGGGGATTTCTGAATGTGTGAATGAGTGAGTCTGTTTCTTGTGCCATCTCTTAGACTCTTTTCCTTCTATTTGCTTGTTTTGTCTGAACCCAATGAGTCACTTTTCAATTTTATTTTGTTTTATTATCTCTTAGAGGCCTGTTTCTTTTTAGTGAGAGACAGAAATGGAGTGGATCCATCCAAGAGGTATGGAGGAACTGGGAGGAGTAGAGAGAGGGGAAACTACAATTAAGATATATTATGTAAGAAAGAATTTTTTTCCAATTGAAGGAAAAAATGTCTCTTCAACTTTCAGCTTAATGATTTTAGCAAACATGGATGATCATTACCTAGTTTCATTATTTTATTAAGCTTGGTGGCTGCTAATTTTCTTGTGTTGTCATTTTATGTTGTCATCTCTTCTGCATTTATTACTTGGAATTCTGTAAGGACGAAATTTTGTAAATTAACTCTGTGGTACTGTGAAATGCCATTTTTAATGGGAAAGGCAAAATAACATGCTTGATTGTTGTCACCTATTTAACAATTTTCAAGGTGACTGGAAATCCCTAACAGTGCCTCATGTGCTTGCATCATATCAATATAAATTAATGGATTTTTATATATTTAATGTTTCAATACATCCACTGAGTTTTCATTTTGATACTCAGATTGTCCCATGTTAGGCCAAGGGAATTTCCAAACTGGGTCCCAAGCCTTTTGACATGACCATGATAGCTATTGGTAGCTCCTTTAATTTCTAAAAGAGAAGGCATTATTGTTCATCTAATATAGTCCAAAATCAGAATGTTGCTAACCATTTGTCCAAGGAACACTGCTTTTATTAAAAGATTATAATTTTGTGTGCCAGAGGTGTTCATTATTAAATAAGTATGAACCACAAAAATCACAGTTCTGGGGCTGGACCTAGCTGCCCCCCCCCACCATATCCTTCACATATGTAGTAGATGTGCAGCTTGGTCTTCATGTGGGTCCTGAACATCTGGAGCAGGAGCCATCCCAAAAGCTGTTGCCAGTATGTGAACTATGATCTTCTAGCTTGTTTGGCCTCAATGGGAGAGGATGCACCTAGCCCTGCAGAGATGGATGTGTCAAGGTGGGGAGCTACCCAGGGGAGACCCTACCAGCTCAGAGGAGAAGGAGAGGAATGATGAGTGGAAGTATTGTGAGAGGGGGCAGTGAACAAGATGTAAAGTAAATAAGTAAAAAAAATTACAAAAGAAAAAAGTGAGAGCTTATGGTGATATTTCTGATTTTGACTTGACTCCACAAGTTTTACTCGTTTTTTAAAATATTATTTATTTTTAATTTTTATTTTTTATTCGATTTACATCCTGATCATAGACCCCCCTCTTCCCAGTCCCACCCTTATGAATCCCTCTCCCCCTATTTCCTCCATATCTTCTCCTCAGAGATGGAGGGTACCCCTTGGGTACTAACCCACCCTGGGGTATCTAGTCTCAGCAGGTCTAGGCAATCCTTTCCCACTGAGGCCCATCCAGGCAGTCCAAGTAGTGAGGAGAAAGGGGATCCAATGGCAGGCAACAGAGACTGACAGCCCCTGTTCTACTTGTTAGGGGAACTACATGAACTTCAACCTGGACATTTGCTACAGATGTGTAGGGAGTCTAGGTCCAGGTCCTGTGTGCTCCCTGGTTGGTGGTCCAGTCTCTGTGAACTTTCATTACTTCTGTTAATTGACTCGGTGGGTCTTGTGGAATTGGAGTTATATGTTGTTGTGAGCTGCCTGATGTGAGTGCTGGGAACTGAACTTGGCAACACAATTTTTTATTATGATGATGATGATGAGGAGGAGGAGGAGGAGGAGAAGGGGATAAGAAAAAAGAGGGGGAGGAGGAGGAAGAGGAGGAGGAGGAGGAGGAGGAGGAGGAGGAGGAGGCGGAGGAGGAATTTAGCTTTCTGTGTATGTGTACCTTATGTATGCCTGATGCTGCACAAGTTAGAAGAGGGTGAAGCATCCCTTGTAACTGTAATCACATATGTGTGTGTTGGGAATTGAACCCTGATCTTCTGGAAGAGCAACAAGTGCTCATAACCATAGAGCCATCTCTGCAGCCTTGGATATTCTTAACACTTGATCTTTTTCTTCTGGTTTACATTTTAACTTTTTATTTGTTCACTTGTTGTATTTATTGAGTCTTGAAGTAAGTACCAGACAGATACTAATCACTTGTTGCTGACTTTGTTATTTTGTTGCACTTTTCTTTTGTTTCTTAGCTTATTTTGAACTGAAAATCTTTGGGAACAGGGCAGGGTGAGCTTCTGTTTATAAATTAAAACAGGTTTAACAACAGAAATTTCTAAATAATAAATGAATGCAATTTAATTATCTAAACCATAAACTGGATTAATCCTATTCCCTAAGTAGGTAGATATATTATAGTGGATTCCATACATTTTGAATGAACAGTCCAACAAAATTAGCAGAAAAAGGTGTCTAATGTGGAGCTTCCTGTTTTCCATGATGTTTAAGAGGAGGCAATTGCCATGGTACAATAAAGAACTCTCAGTACCTTGAAAAATTGAAAGGGAATATCCTTAATAATAAACCTTTAACAAAAGGAAGTCATTTATATTAAACAGATATTTAGATTCAAATTTTCTTGATTATAGTCTTTTTTTTTAAATTTTCAAGACTATAAAACATTCTTATGGAGCAGTCCAAGGTGGGAACTAGTGTGTGGATATCACCATTTTATACAGGTACTGTATTTTATCATGATTTCTGTTCCCATTGGCATAAGGCTCCAAGGAATAGTGCCAAGGAATATCAGTCAGTGCCTGTGGAAGTTCATCCTTGGAATTAATGTATTTTTAGCAAAAGGATTGTTCCAACTGATGAGATGGTGTGCTGTGCTCTGAAGGATGGTGGTGAAATGAAAATGACACTTTATAGTGAAGTGTTTCTAGGCCAGATCTATACATGGTGAAAAGATTGTAGAAATGGTGAGCTCATGTCTTCAGTAGTCAGTAAAAGAGGCAAAATGAGAACAGGACCCTCAACCTTTAAGAAGATGTAACTACTCAAATACAATCAGAAATTGGGACAGATTAACTGTTTATGGATAACAGCTTTGGTTAATTACTGTCCCAGCATAACTTTTTGAATAATTATGCATGATTTTATATTCTAGAACGTTTAAAAGTATGGAGTATATGTAACATGTTTGTGTGATGGAACTTGCATGTGTAAGACTGAAGGCAACTTGGAGTATTTGTCCTTACCTTCCACATTGTTTGAGGCAGGGTCTCTTCTTGTTTGCCCTTGTGCTGTATATTTGAGGCTAGCCAGCCAAGAGCATCTCTGGGTCACTACCTCCTGTCTCATAGTATAGGAGTGCTGGTGTTCCAGCTATGAAGAAGAAAGTAAATCCTAGCAATGTTCTTCCAAATTCACACTTAATAGCAATGTAAGTTTCACAGGATCATGAAAATGAGTGATTTTCCCCCTAAGTTACTAATTCAAGCTGGATTAACTTTGAAGTATTTTCTTTGCTGTGAGACCCTATAATTATATAATATTCTTTTTAATTAGTACACAAAATAATAAGTTTTATTGTGGTATTTCATACATAATTTATTTTTGTTCACCTTTTACCCACTTCCTCTCCTCTTCTCCACGATTCACATTTCATTATCTTCTATTTTGAGAGTCCAAGATGGCTTGGCTGAACCTGGCCTTGAACTCTTGACTTACCTGCTTCTAGCATCTCTAGTACAGGGATAAAAGATACTCATGACCATGCCTGGCTGGAACCACCCTATAGGCCAATATTAATTCAATGTGGGATAGTGTGAAGTTAACAAGTCTTTTCAAAAGTGCTATCTATGCACCGTGTAAAATTATAGTGGGTATTGAGTGTCCAAAGCAATATGTTTTCCAGTGGGATTAGTGAAATAATTTTCTTTTATTATAATTCTGTTCAGTGGGTGACTGCCGTGCTATGTGATTCTTTGTGTCTATTGCAGCTCTGACTCCCAAGTTTCCTGGAGTAGTCTGTTTGAACTACTAGAGGGATGCTCATTTAGCACATGTTGTAGTCTGCTTCTCTCCAAACATAACTATTCTTCTTCTATTTTACTTTAATTTCTCTGGCATCATTCCCAGTCAGTTTGGCCCAGCAGATGCTAGCCACAGCTTATATTTACCATGTCAGCTTCAGTATCTTCTGTCTCCTTTTTACCCTGCAAGAGAAACTGAGGAGAAACATAAATAAATCTTTTAGCTTCACTGGATTTTAGTTACTTGCTTTTAGTTGATGTTAAAAGTACCTAATTTTGAAGGTCACATAGCTAAACAACATGCTGTTACTTTCTGCTTGCTTTGAGGTAGATAAACCCTCTGAGGTATGGGTTATAATGATAAGGATCGCCTATGCTTTTTTCAGAGACTTGAAGGCTGCTTCTGTTCAAAGCATTGAGTACTTACCTGGGCCTGCACAGATATCCACTGGTAACTAAAACAAGGTGAAGACTGTTTGTACTCACTTCTGCATGTGGATATGCTACTCAGGGAATGCTTATCTGGAACTGACAGTGTATGACTGATGTATTTCAGACTTCCCTAAATCTCTCTTTTCCTCCTTCAAGATGCCAAGATAAGGATAACAGAGATATTTTCAAGATGTACAGCAGCAGCATCACCTTGTGATAACAATTTTACCAGCCACTGGTTTCACAATATCCTGTTCTAGACCACCAGAGTAGCAGCTAGAAATTTCCAGCAATCAGGGTTTTTTTTTTTTTTTTTTTTATCTTTTTTCCAAAATCAACCCTGAACCCCAAACTAAGAACAAAAAAAAAAAAAAAAAAAAACCAGACTCATGATGATTTAAAATGCTCATTTCAGGATACTAGTCTATTATCTTGCTTTTGTTGCTTTGCTGAATGTATCTTTTCACAAGCTTCAAAAATTTTTCATGATTCTTTGGACCCATACCCCCTTTTTAGGTTACAAGTAGATGAAGCTGGATTTTATATCAATTCTATTTCTTAAAGCTACATCTCCTTTATTCTTAGTCTTGAGATTTATATATTCACCACCAGGTTGATTATAATGGATTATTTACCTCATCTTCATTCACTGGCATTTATTCATACACACTCATTCAATAAATATTGATTGAGTGCTTACTGCTAGTCACTTTGATAGCTGTTAAGATAAATCATTTATTTATACTCATTCATTCATTTAATATTGATTGAGTGATTATTGTTAGTCACTTTGATAGGCTGTTAAGATAAACCAGTAAACAACATACCCATGGTGCCTACTATCATGAAGTTTAAGACTTAGCAATGAACAAAAAAAATAATAAAATAAACAACAAAAATTTAGTAATAGAAATAATAAATATATTAATCACACTAAAGATAAAAGTATGAACTCTGGCAAGTTCTATAAAGGAAAGAAAGATTGTTTCATGAGATAATATGAAAAAGTGCAGATTACCTATAGGTAAATGTTTGGGATGAGAAAATACTTTCTTTAAAAAGTAATGCTTAAGCTGAGCATTCTTTAGGGGAAATGACTGAGGAGCCTGTGTAAATGTCAGGTCCATTAGGATGTGCCTAAAAACCTGGCTAAGCTGGATAGTGTTGAGAACCTCAGCTGAGGTATTCTGGTGGTGCTTATGAGATGCCACCTCCTATGACTACATATTGTTGGGCTGTCAAGTCAGAATTATTTCTGGGTAGCCTTTGAACTCTTTTGTTGGTCACCTTTGGCTCAACTTTTGGATGTTATGCAGAAGCTTATCTGCAAGGTAGATAGCTGAAGATGTTTCCATTTAAGCTAGTTTTCTCCTCCCTTCTCCACACTGTCTTTCATCTGGACATGTCCAATTCTGATAGTTTTCCAAGTTTTATTTGGGCCTTAAAAATACAAGTGAATTGTGCATTTGATATGGAGGAAACAACATTTTATTTCTGGGTTCAGTTTTGACTTCCAGGACCTGATTTATTTCTGACAAGAAGATTGAAAGAGACACAGAGGGACAGGCCACAAAAAGATACAGGGCCTAGATATTCCTCTACAAGCTAAGGAGGAAAACCAGCTGGAAAACCAACTCTGCTCGTGTCTTGATCTTGGATTTTAGTCTTCAGGACAATGAGAAAATACCTGTCTTTCATTTGTTCGGTTTTTTTTGTTTGTTTGGTTGGTTGGTTTTATTGTTTGTTTAAAGAAGGTTGTGAAGCTCAAAAATAACTAGTTATTAGTAGTTGCATTTATGATATGGAATCCTGTCTTCTGCCATGACATGGGCCTTTGCCCTAATGTTAACTGACAACAGCCGTGAATATCCACAGATTTGCACAATATTGGGCCTATTTGCTGTGAAGAAAATGTTCAGGAGATTCCTTCCTTCTTCAAAGACAGACAGTTAACAGTTGCTAGGGGAGGGGCTTATGAAAGGCCCTGTCTCTACTTTTAATGGTTGCTAGGGAAGATTGGCTCAGAAGCCTGCACTACAGCTAGAATTTGTAGGTAGGAAGGTTCTTGGAGTGTAGAAGGTGCTTAAGTCCATGCTTTCTGTAAGGATTTCTACATAGCTAGCCATTGCTAGTGAGGAGGGATTTATGAGTCCCCCACTGTAAAATTTATAGGCAGTTAATGGTCGCTAGATGGAGGGGCTCATGAGGCTCTATAGGAAACAAAATGATTTTTCTTTTCATTGTTGAAGCTGTCTATAAATGGTCTACACTTCTGTAAGTAACTCCAGTTATACTTTTTGGTTCAACAAGCTACACTTCAACTTACCATTTACTGTTTCAGTCTTTGGTGCCCTACCCGGGATGAGCAGACTTTTTCTTCATGTCTCTCCAGACAGGCACAATAATAAGCAAGAAAAGGTTGCTGGGAATGAAGTTGAAGCTGACATGGTAGATAATGTGGACTGGCAGCAAGCCCTGCCTTTCCTTTCTGCTGTCTAAAGCCTGGTGAGGCAGGGAGAGGCTGGTAATTGAGCAGTAGTTTGGGGAACAATGTTATCTTTATCGCCCACCATTGCCTGCACTAATTTGTCTTCCTGGCTACAGTTTCCTCTCTTCTTGTCCAGGTTACATTGTTAGAATTAGCAAGTGAGACAATATTGCTACTAGAGTCACTTCATGACTATTCTAAGATTAGAAAGTTCAGTTAGGGCCTGTCTTCCAGCTTTTGAAGGTTTCATTTTCCTTGATCTGCACCTTTCTACCAGTTCTTTTTGGTATATTTTCTTTCTAAGCCTGAAATCTTTCCCTACTTCAATGAGATGTCCATCTGTTTTCAAGTTTACTTGAAGTGGAAATGAATTTTCTAGAAAGTGCTCAGACTCAGAGTCAATCCAGAGAAGAAACTTTAGTTTCACCACTTCCTATATGACAAACCTTTGGTGTAGCTATTTGGTTCCTAAGTCTTCATTTGTCTTATTTGTAAAATAAAGATGATAACACCTGTCTCCTGAGATTGTTGCAAGTATTACAGCATAGAAAATACATAGAAGGGACTGGTATTGGCCCACAGGAAAGGTTAGTTTCCCTTTATCTCCTGTATCCCTACCATTGAATTTGATTTGTCTTTCTTTCTTAGATGCCTAACTCCTACACAGCAGACTTCCTTTTAAAAGATGTAAGCCTTAGGAGAGTCATTTCCTTTTGATTTTTTTCCACATCCTATTTTTTATAACGATAAACAAATATTTTCTCATTACTCAAAAATTCAGTGCCTTCAAAGATTTATATGAAATTGTTCAACTCATATAGAGACAGAGCTTACATGGCCACAAAAGGAATAAATGGGAAACTACCAATAAGATGGATGCAACCCATCTATTTTTTTATTCACCAAATATATCTCAACAAATATTGTCTCTACAATGTAAGGCATAACTACCTTTTCAGAATATATCATTGTTGAGAATAGGGAATAATATACATTTTGATTTAAGATACCCGGGTTTCAGAAGAGTGTGGGATATATCCCACTAAGATACAGAGCTTACTGTTTTTGTTAGCTTGGTATTCCACCTTCCTGGCATGACTGTTCTTTATGTTTACCCCCAAACCACCATTTTCTAGTTATGTAACCTGGCTACAGGGTTTGACCTTAAATATTCCTTTTTTGCCTTGTAAAATGGAATAAATTAATTTTCCTCACAATTTTATGAGAATGTAACCTACAGAAAGTGATTGACACTGTGTCAGGCACATAATAAGTACCCAGTACCTGTGGTCATATTTCTAGCTTTACAACCATCATTATTTGGGTGAAGAGAGACTAAAAGTCTATGTACCACAGATATCAAACATTTGTATTAGTTTCTTATTTCATATGACATGGAATGGAGATGGCAAACATGAATTTCAATTCTGCTCTTTGGTAGACATAAGAACTTAAGTATGACACTCAATATCTTTAAGAGTTAATTGTGATTGCAACTTGAGTGTATTAAAAATGCCAGGGCTATTAGTGAGCTATGTAGTGAGCTACATCTTTGGGTATATCTATCATAATATTTCCAGCTCTGATGCAAAAAATGGATTAATCCACTGATGGACTCATATGATGGCATTATTAGGATATGGTGAAAAGTAAGAGTTTAGTTAGGGTAAGAAGGTCACTAGAGGATGTGTCCTGAGGGCTGTATCGTATCCTAGCCCTAACTCTTACATGAATGCCTGTTTCTATTTCCTGTCTGCCCAGAAGCAAAGAAGCAAAGAAGCAAAGAGCAGATTTCCTTCCTCATATACTTCCTGTGCTATATCGTCATACTGCAAAATGGGCCAAGAAAGATGGAGCCAAGAGACTATTGACTTTGGTAATAGTAAGCCAAAGTAAATGGTTCTTCCTTTTGAGTTATTTTCTTGGTTATTTTACTTATAGCTACACAAAAATAATTAATGCAATATCATTAGACTATGGTTTTCAGATATGGAAAATAAAGAGAATAATGGCTCTTATTCATAAAAAACTTTAGGAAGATTACATGGAATGTTAAGCAAGGCATTCCACATCATCTGCATCCTAAGGCACTTTGTTGATTTCATTCTCTGCTTTTATACTGTAATACCACATACTGGGAAATTTGTAAACCATTATATGGATTCTGGTTATGGAACCTAGGAAGTCTAAGATTAAGGAGCTGAATTAGAATTCTCTTACTGAAGCATAACATGGCAGAAGATTGAGCACAGCCAGAAGGGGTGGGGAACTTAGCCTATTGTTTGGATCTGAATCAAAAAAAAAAAAAAAAAAAAAAAGCTTATTCCTGAGAACCTTTTTTCATTCATAACTTAATTACTTTTAAATGTTCTAACTCTTTGTGTATATATTTGTATATATGTTTGTGTGCTAGGGGAGTATATGTGAATCTATATACATGTGAAGGTCAGAGGTTAACACTGGGTATCCTTCTTAATACCTCCCTACCTTCTTTTCAGAGACATTGTTTCTCATAGGATCTGATGCTCAACAATTAAGTTAGGCAGGCTTGTCAGCAAGTCCAAGGGATCCTACTGTCAGTACCTCCTCAGTGCTCAGATAGCAGCCATGTACCTGGCTTTTAGGTTCAAGCTAGAAATCAAACTCAAAGCCTGATACTCAGGCAACAAACATTTAACTCACTGAGCTATCTACACAGCCTCCATCTCATTTTTCATGAATACAGTGTGTTTCTATATTTTTCAAGAATTCGTCCTTGAATTCCTGGACTCAAGAGCTCTTAGTGTCCTTGTGTTCTGACCAGTTAGGAATACACATGTAAGGATCCATACTTGGAAATTTTTCTACCTCTTAATAATGTCACAGTGATACTCAATACAGTATTCTGATTGGTGTACAGTGGATTCTCAGAGTCATTTGATTTGTGTTTCCTTGATGATTAAGGATGTTGAATGTTTCTTTAAGTGCTTTTCAGCCATTTGAGATTCCTCTGTTGAGAATTCTCTGTTTAACTCTGTACCCCATTTTTTTAATTGGGCAATTTTTTGAGTCTAGCTTTTTGAATTCTCTATGTTATTTTAGATATTAGCTTTCTGTTGGATATAAGGTTGGTGAAGATCTTTTCACAGTCTGTAGGCTGCTGTTTAATCCTACAAAAGCTTTTCAGTTTCATGAGGTCCCATTTATTAATTGTTGATCTTCGAGCCTGAGCCATTGGTGTTCTGTTCAGGAAGTTGTCTCCTATGCCAGTATGTTCAAGACAGTTCCCCACTTACTTTTCTATTATATTTAGTGTATGCTGTTTGTCATGTCATAAGTTTAGGTATTTTATATAATTATTTTCATTGAATTCTAGGATGTATTGAATTTCATTATTTCTGTCTTTGCCCATTTTTTTTTATTCAGTAAAGAGTTGTTCAGTTTCTGAGTTTGTAAGTTTTCTGTTGTTGACATCTAGCTTTTGTCTGTGGTGGTCCAATAGGATGCAGAGAGGTATTTCAATATTCTTGTATCAGCTGAGGTTTGTCCTAGAATGTAGTCAATCTTGGAAAAATCCATGAAGTTCTGAGAAAAAGGTACATTATTTTGTTTTTGGGTGAAATGTTCTATAAACATTGATTAGGTCAATTTGTTTATGATATCTGTTAGTTCTAGTATTTCTCTGTTTAGATTTTGTCTGGCTGACTTGTTAATTGGTTAAAGTCATGTGTTAAAGTATCCCACTATCAATGTGTGAGGGTTAATGTGTGTGATTTAAGCTTTGTTTCTTTTACAAAAATTCATGCCCTTGATTTGTACATAGATGTTAAGAATTACAATGTTATTCTCGTGGATCTTAGCTTCTCCATCTTTTCTGATTAATGTTGGCTTGAAGTCTATTTTGTTAGACGTTAAAATGTGCACACTAGTTTGCTTCTTATATCAAACTGCTTAGAACATGTTTTGCAACACTCCAACCTGTCTATTCTTGATATTGTGGTGTCTTTTTGAATGCAGCATAATGATGGACCCTGTTTTCCTGTCAATGACCAGTGATTGTCAATTCCTGTTATTTTGCTGCTGCTGCTGCTGCTTTTGGTGGTGGTGGTATATATATTTCACTTCTTTTGGTTTTGCTGGTGTAAGATTATTTCCTGTGTTTTCATGGGTGTAGTTATCCTTTTTGGGTTGGAGTTTTCCTTCTAATACCTTCTGCAGGGTGGGATTTGTAGATAGATATTGATTAAATTTTACTTTATCATGGAATTTTCTTATTTTTCTGTCTGTGATGACTAAAAATTTTGGTAGATATAGTAAGCTGGGCTGGTATCTGTGATCTCTTAGAGCCTGCCACAGTCTAGGCCTTTCTGACTTTTAGAGTCTCCTTTGAGAAATCAGGTATAATTCTAATAATTCTGCCTTTAGATGTTACTTGGGTTTTTTCTGCTCTCTGTTTTCTGGTCCAATCTATTTAGTGTTCTGTATGCTTCTTGAGCCTTCATAGGCATCTCCTTCTTTAGCTTAGAAAATTTTCTTCTATAAGTTTGTTGAAAATATATTCTGTGCCTTTGAACTGGAATTTGTCTCTTTCCCTTCTTCCTAATATTTTTACATATGGTCTTTTTATAGGGTCCCAGATTTTCTGAATTTTTTGTCAGGAAATTTTTAGCTTTAGCATCTTTTTTGACTTATGTTCCTATTTCTTTTATCATAGCCTCAATGGCTGTTTTTTTTCTTCCATCTCATATTCTGTTGATGAAGTTTACCTCTATAATTCCTGTTCAAATTCTTAATTTTTTATTTCCAAAATTCCCTAGTTTGTTTTTTCTTTATTGCTTCTCTTTCCATTTTTAGGTCTTGAACTATTCAATTAGTTTCCTTCAACTATTGGCTTTTGCTTGGCTTTCTTTAAGAGATTTATTCATTTCCTCTAATTGTTTATTGGTGTTTCCTGTTTTTTTTTTTAAGTTTTATTTATTTCTTCTTTAAAGACCTTATATCATCTTTGTACAGTTGGATTAAGGTCCTTTTTGTATGCTTTAGCTATGTTGAAATACTCATAGCCTGCTGTAATAGGAGAACTGGGCTCTGGTGGAGACATATTTCTCTGGTGTTTAGGCATCTGGGTTTGGGGTGATTATAGGTCTAGTTGCTGACTTCTGCATATGTTGTTGTTGAGTGGCTGCATTTTTCCTTAGTTTCTATTTCCTCTATTTATTTTCAGAGGGTGTGTTAGCTGTGTGTTGCCTGTTTTATTAGTCTGTTCATCTGGCATATTCACAGGTAGTATTTGCTGGTGTTGGAGGCTGGTGGGGGACACTTTGGGGAGGCTGTCTGTGGGTTCCACAGAAGGCATGATGGGGTACAGCTGGTGTTTTGTTGTAGAGATAGGGATGACCATGAGGATTGGATCTGTGGAAATAGAGAAGGTGGAGAATGCCTGGGGGTAGGCTACCTGGACTTCTGGCTGGTGTGGCCTGTGCTTGAGCAAGAGGTGTCGTCAGGAGTTGTAGGCCGGGACACAGAGACAGTGTGTGTATTTGAGTGGGAGGGGGTTGAGACCAGAAGGGGATGGTCTCTGTGATCCACAGGAGATGTAGACATAAAAAAGGGAGCCTGAAGCTGGTATTTTCTTTTCCTTTTTTTTTTAAATTTATTTTTATTGGATATTTTATTTACATTTCAGATGTCATTCCCTTTCCCCATTTCCCCACTCTGAGTACCGAGAGGAAGAGAAGGAGTAAGGAGAGGAGGAGAAGAAGGAGAGGAGAAGCTAGGTGATGAGAGAAAGAGAGAGAAAAAGTGGGGCGGGGGGAGGGGTGGATATGGAGGTAGATGTTCATGTGTCTCCACCAGTCAAAGATAGTTAATATATCTAGGTTGGTTATTGTGTTACACTTCTGATTGGTATTTTCTTATAGAGCTAGAGATGAGCCTGAGGGATTGGGTCTGCTGGGTGCAGGGGGTAGGGTAGGGCAGAGAGAAAGGAGAAGGACTGCTAGCAGTCTGCCTGGTCTTCTCCACGTTGACAAATTTTAAGAATGAATTTTTGAGTGGCTATTCAAATAACAGTTAGTACTTAGCCTAATGACTAGATGGATATAGCAACATACAACACAAATTAGTTATTATAATTATAATTATCTGTTTATTATCTCTAGCATCTCTTCTTGCATCCCCTTCCTACCTTCTGTGTTTGGGCTCTTTTCAGAGAAAGTAGAAATAATTTTGCACACAGGCAATGTTTTAATACCTGGTTAGACCTCTTTTCTGCTTTATTAAGCAGGAAATTAGATTTTTTTTCGACTAAATCTCACCATTGAAGACTATACTCTGGTCTTTGGTGATTTGTTTGTTATGTTTTAAAAAGAGATCTCTAATGGTTTATCCTAGACAGAAAGGTAGCATCTCTCCTATATCCCATAGGTGGTATGTTTTGCTATGTATTTCTCCACATGAAATACACATTTATATATATTACACACACACATACACACACACACACACACACACACACACACACACTTATATATGAAATTGCGGTGAATCAGTGAAGAGATTTCATGGTTCATTCTGGGACCAACAGCTATCATTGACTAAATTGTGAGTCTACTCCACTTCAACTAATTTCAGTTAAGATGTACCTCTGATCCACTAATGTCAAATGCAATGTATTCAGCTTCTAAGAGTCTCCACTCATTTCTGTGAGGAGGTTTTGGCCCTCACATACGTTCATACCATTCTGATCTGCAGATACCTTCAGGCCAGCCTGTGTAGGGAAAGAGGAGAAAAGCCTGTGCCTAGGGGTGGGGTAGGGAAGAACAGAAATTAACAAAGTTATAAAGCATATAGTTGCCAGGTTATAGGAAACATTAAACTAAACAGCCTGAACAGTCCATTTGCTGAAAAGACATTTAATTATTTCAGCAAGAACTAGTCAGAGATGAGAGCCCATAAAATAAACAAAGAGACACTAGCATTTGACTTTAATGTCTTTCTAGTTTGCCACAGGCCACAATTTAATTAAAATTCTGAATAGAAATTTTGAGTCAACTCTGTCTCCTCCCTAGTAGCCCAACAATGGAGACAAAATATCCCCAGTCCCTTTCTGGGATTTGAGACAGTTCAACTGAGTGCCTTAAGCTAGATGATCTTTATTGGCTCTCTCTACCTCATGTCCAATGTCAGGAGCACTGAGAAGACATGTTTGCTAGGCTCTGTTTTTTAATATAGGCCATGTCCTAAAAGAATTGTAGACATATTACTCTTTAATTTAGAGAAAACTGCTGGCCTGAGTGTTCAGAAATCAATGGTAAGAAATGGTGCAAGTATGGCTTAGGGGGAGAGTCATGATTTCATTAGCAGGGATTTTCATGGGTAGAGCCATTGTTGAGTTAGAATTCAGGGTTGTAGCTTCAGTTTTAATAGCTAGTGATAATATTTTTAAGTTTTAACTTGTTATATTTATTTGTGTGTGTGTGTGTGTGTGTACACGCCACATTTGTGCAAGTCAGATGAGAACTCCTTTAGACTTGGTTCTCTACCTCTACCTTTATGTTGGTCCTGAGGATCAAACTTAGGTTGCCAGGCTCATACAGCAGACAGTTTTATTGGATAAGCCAGGTCATTGTTCCTAATGATTACATTTTAAATGTCTACTTCAACTTTACCATCTGAGAAAAGGTATAAGACAGACTGGTTAACTTTAAAGATCCCCTAACTTCAAATGTGCAATAATCTGCTTTTAGCAGAAAGCGGCTATCAGTTTTGCAGCCATCTTGAGCCATATACCCTGACATAAGATTTGGATTACAATAGCCTACAACAGCTGAGAACACTCCGATAATCTTGGTTTAGATACCTTGAGATTAAAGGTGTGTGAGATTAAAGGTGTGTGAGATTAAAGGTGTGTGACTTAAGAGTATGACTTGGAAGTATAGAGATCAAAGTTAGAGACAAGACCTAAGGGCATGATTAAAGGTGTGACCAAAAGGCGTGGCTTAGAAGTGAGACATATAAAAGGCAGAGACAGAACAGATCAGAATCAGACTGAGATCAGAGAGACAAACACATCAGACATTAGGTAGAAGACACTTGGTTCCAGACAGAATCAGACACAGCAGACAGAGGAGACAGAGAAGGAGACACTTAGAGGAAGAGAGACTGAAGAATAAACGGGATTGAATCACACCCTGTCTGGTCTCCATTCTTCGAGTCTGCCCTCACCTTCACTCTTGCTGAACCCCGACCCGCAGACCGGAGCAGCAGCTTGGGCCAGGATACAGTGGCCGCCCAAACGTGGGTCGGCCCGGGGCCTCAACATTTTGTCTGGGCTGCAACATTATTTTGGACACCCCAACATGGGGCTAGTGTGGACCCCAACAGATTTTAATGTAGTAAGATATACGTTGTTTGGGAATAATACACACATAAGTACAAACACACTCACACATAGGCACAAACACATGTGCACATGTGTGCAGGCACATGCACGCAAGCGCACACACACACACACACACACACACACACACACACACACTTAGAGATAGGGATTCTTTGTGCATCCCTGGCTGGCCTGGAACTTACTACATAGACTTGGCTGGCCTCAAACTCAGAAATGTGCCTGCCTCAGCTTCCCAAGTACTGGCTCAGAGGTGTGTGCTACCATGCCCAGCACAAACACAAATATTTAGAGAATGATCATAGCTCTTTTGAAGGTGCTGGACAACACATGCCACACACACGTTTGCACACACATTTTTTTTATGGGAGGAAAGATTTTATTCTGTCTCACACTTGCGATGTCAGTCCATCATTGCAGGGAAGTGATCATGGCTGGGATCTGGTCCTATTACATGAGGAATACTGTCTATAATATATAAAGAACTAAAATTAACCAAAACATCAAGGAAATAAGCAACTCAATTAAAAAAATGATCAAGAGAACAAGTCAGAGAGCTCTTGAAGAAATAGAAATAATTAGTAAATGCTTGAAAAAGTAGTCAATTATAACGCGCGCCTCCCGTGTCGCCCCACGCCGTGGAAGAGAAACAAGAGAGACGCAATTCGGGTAGTTACTGCAAAATGAGGCTTTACTCTGAATCAGCAAACGTGGAAAACTCGGAAGGGCTGAAGACAGGAAGAGGCCTAGCTTAAATACACCCTAGAGTGACGTATTCACTTCTGATTGGCTGTTCGCTCACCACCCAATATTGTTGGGCCTAACACGAGGTCTAATCTCCATCCCACCTCCACCCTTCAGTCATGTACACAGGTGGAGGGGCGAACAGGCCCTAGAGAGATTTACATACTAATGAGGTACCTGAAGGCCAGAGGTGGAGCCGATTAAACATTCCTCCCCAGCCCCTCCCCCTTCTCCCCTCCCCTTTTAACTCAGGTCGATCCTGGGTTTGAGGGGTATGCATCCAGATCCATCCACGATCCACCATGTGAATAAATCAGTTTTGGAAACCCAAGGGCTTCCTCGTGTGTTGGGGCTGCGCCGCTATGAGGAACCGTGAGGAGCCAGGGAGAGACTTTTAGTTAATGAACAGCCGGGCCCAACTTCCAGCTGGAGAAACCCAGAGCGTTCCCAGCCGACTACCCACAGCATGGCAGGAGGAACCGCGGGGTCCCCAAGCCTTTTTTTCCCCCCACACAATATTACGCCTCGGGATTGGCAGTGACTTTGGCGGGTTTTCTGCCTTTGCAGCTGCGCAGTTACTTGTTTACTGCTGGGAAGACACGAGGCCAGCGCCATCTTGGAATGGCAAATACTGACTGCAGCTCCCAACAGTCAATAGCCATGAAGGAAATGCAGATTAAAACTGCTTTCAGTTTCCATCTTGCTGCAGTAAGACTAGCCATTGTCAAAAATAGAAATGACAACAAATAGTAGTGGGTTTTTTTTCTGCCAATATTTAGTGACTGGAGCAAAGACTGGCTCATAGTATATAGTAAATAAACATTTGTTGGATGATCACATGAGTCACCTATGTGTATCTGAGCTCTGTTTTATTTATTTTACTTTAAAACAAGAGTAATATTTTAAACTTTTATGTGTATAGGTGTTTTGCTTATGTCTTAGTTAGGGTTACTATTGCTGTGACAAAGTATTATTACCAAAAAGCAAGTTCTGGAGGAAAACGTTTATTTGGCTTATACTTCCATATTACTCTTCATCATCAAAGAAACTCAGGATAGGAACTCAATTAGAACAGGAAGCTGGAGGCAGGAGCTCATGCAAAGTCTATGGAGGGGTGCTGCTTACTTCCCTGCTCTACATGACTTTCTCAGCCAACTTTCTTATAAAACCCAGAATGACCAGTTCAGGGATAGCATCCACAATGGGCTGGGCACTCTCCCATCAATAACTAATTAAGAAAATGCTTTACAGTAAATCTTATGGAGGCATTTTCTCAATTAATATTTCATCCTTTCAGATAACTCTAGATTGTATGTGAAGTTGACATAAGAGCAACCAGCACAGCCTGAATACATGTCTATGCATCAAGTATATGCCCAATATACACAGAGGCCAGAAGAGACTGTTGGATTTCCTGAGACTGGAGTTAGAGACCATTGTGAACAACCATGTGGATGCTGGGAATTGATCCTGGTACTCTAGAAAATACACCTAGTGCTCTTAAACTCTGATCTATTGCTCCAGTCCCCATTTATTTTCTTTGAAAACAAAAATACTTTCTTTTTTTGTGTAATATTTCCATACATACATACAAGCATGTTTTGATTGTGTTGACTGCCTCCTTTCCCACACCTTGCCTTCATATTTCCTAATCCCTATTAATCACTCTACTATTCAGATCAATGAGGTTTTGGGGAGCTTGCTTATTTGTTTGTTTTTCTGTTTTTCTTTCTTTCTTTCTTTTTTTTTTTTTTTTTTTGGTTTCCACACAGGAGACAGAATTAGACAGAATTTGGGGTACTTGATTTTCATGCTTGACTTATTTCATTTAACATGATTTCTTTGTGTGTGTGTGTGTGTGTGTGTGTGTGTAGTTTTTTTTTTTTTTTTTTTTTGAGACAGGGTTTCTCTGTGTAGCCCTGGATGTCCTAGAACTCACTCTGTAGACTAGGCTGGCCTCGAACTCAGAAATCTGCCTGCCTCTGCCTCCCAAGTGCTGAGATTAAAGGCATGGACTACCACTGCCTGGCTAAGATGATTTCTTCAGTAAATCCATCTTGCTACAAATGTCAGAACTTCATTCTTCTTTGTGCATGTCTATGATGCTGTTGTTTATATATGTACCACATTCCTTATTTTTGTTGTTGTTATTATTATGATTATTATATTGATGGTCACCTCAACTAATTCTATATCTCAGATTTTCTGAGGAGCCTTGCACTAAGCTTGGACATACAGCTTTTTGAAATCTATATTTCAATTATCTACCTACCTAAAATTTTCATATAAGTTTTTAAGGATGTTTAATAAGTTTTATTGTACTGGTGAGACAATCAGACTAATAAAACATGATAAATCATAGGGCACATTATATGCTTAAGACTTAATTTAATTTTACATCTATGGATGTTTTCTCTCTGTATGTCTGTGAACCATATGCATGCAGTATTCATGAAGGTCAGAAAAGTACATCAGAGACACTGGAACTAGAGTTATAGATGGTTTGACCTGCCATGTGTTCTGGGATAAGACCTGGGTCCTCTGTAAGAGCAGCAGTTGCTCTTAACCACTGAAGTATCTTTCTACACCCTTAAATCTTTTGTTTATTTGTTATATTTGGCCCATAACATTTTGTCTGTCTTCTTATCTGTCAAGAAATTGATATGAGGTATGTTGATGAATCGGTTGGTTTTAGGGACTGAACCCAGGGTTCTCCTACACACTAGAGCAGAACTATATTCCAATCATGAAGAATTTTAAAATGTGATCTAAATGCTATCAGGTAAAATTCAATGGAAACTAATAATTTATATTCTACTGTAGTGTACATTGTGTGATTTTGTTTAACCCCCTTGAGTACGTAAAATCATAAGGCCTAAAATTACTTTTGATAACATTCTTACTTTACAATAATTTCTATTTATTCCTACAAAAAGAGAAATGAATCAAGGTTTACTTTTCTTTTTCACCTTCACAGTTTAAGAAGTTCCTGTCAACCAGAGAAAACCTTTATATTGAAAGCTCCATACTCGATCAGCAGGAATCATAACAATAGGAATCATAATAGTCTCTGAGTTTAGTCCTTAAAAATGTATCCTGCCTACTCTCTCATCAGTGGTCCCACTCCCTTCCAACACTTGCTACAGGCTTATAATATTGGCTGGTTTCCCTCATGTATTGACACTCCGCAGTATGATTTCTCCTCCAGTCTTTGTAGTTCTGTCTTTCCTATTTTAGGCTCTTTCCAAACTGCTTGCTTCTGTTTCCTCACTCCTTCTTCATTCCCCAATGTAGTGAGAGTGTTCTTACCAAGGTCAGCAGTGACTGGATTGCCAAACCAATGAGTCTCCTCATCTTGCCAGTGCATTAGAGCTTATGAAATATTGGCCATCCCTTCTGAAAAATAGTACCTTCTTTGGCTAGTATTTAATTCTTTTACCTCTTATCTCATTGTCTGGCTCCATTTTCTCAGCTGCAACCTTCAGTACTGTTGCTCCATAAGCTTATCATGTACTCTGCTCTATACTGTCTTTCGGGCAGTCTAAGTCATTATTTGCGCACATAACTCCCAAACTTACCTTTATCACAAGTTTCTTCTCTGTTCCAAGACTGTAGATTTAGTTGACTATCAAACAACTCTACCTGGATTCTCTGTAGAAATTTTATCATGTCCTACCTGTATTATGCCAGTAATTATCAGTTCTTCCTCAGTCTTTTTCTTCTCTGTATTGCTGATAAAATAATTTTTGATATAAATCTGCTTGGGCCATTCTTTAGTTCAAAATTTTTGCTGATTCTCCTTTGCCTATAGTGTGACTCTTTGTGGAGCTCTTCATGGAGTTTCTAAGGCCTTTTATGAGATGACATTCACTTTTTCTCCATGTTTATCTCCCTGAACGGCCTTTTATGCTGTAGGAACCCCAAGTTTCCTGGTAATATCATATGATTTTATATTTACAGCTTTGCCTATGCTGTTCTCTCAAGTCAGCTCAAGCACAGTATCCTTAGATGTGTTTCTTGACTCACTTTTCTTGATCTAATCTTCTACTACATCCCATATCAATTCCCATCATGCATTGGTTTGATTAAATGTTCATTTATTAGTTAAAGGTAAAGTGTAGAGGAAGCTTATAGGAGGGGCAATCCTTTGGAGCAAGACTTAGACTCACAGCTTATGACTAGACAATACAAATTTTTGTTTTAACTCACAAGTCTCCTACATCCCAATGGATTTTCTTTTCATAAGTCAAATGAGGAGTGAGGTTGGCAGTTGTTCAATTTCTATTGAGGACTACTGTTAGTAGAATAAGGAATTAAAGTTTTCCTAAAAGTTCATAGGTGTAGATCAAAGCTGAGTCTTTTGGGGGGCATCTAACCAAGCAATACAACTTTGTCAGTAGATCCCAGCATTGCCATGGGAATTAAATGTCCCCTTCTAACTCTGGATATCACTCTGTTTTTGTGACAGCTAAATGCTGTCCTAATTGTTACAGAAAGAGGAAAGATAGCAAGGCAGATTGAAAATAAGCAACTTAAACACACTGAAGATGACCAGAGATTATCTAATCAAGGTCATTAAGGGGGAGACGTTCACATTAGGGTCAAAAATATTTTAGACAAGAATAAACTGTCAGGGATTAAAACACATACATTTTAAAAAATGTTTTAATGCTTATTTTATTTATTTACATTTTAAATGTTATCCCCTTTCTAATTTCCTTTCCAAAAAACCCCGATCCCACTCCCCTTTCTCCCTGCTTCTATGAGGTTGTTCTTCTACCCATCTGCTCACTCCCACCTCATTGCCCTAGCATTCTCCTACTCTGGGGCATCAAGCCTTCTCAAGACCGAGGGCCTCCTCTCCCATTGATGCCAGATAAGGACATCCTCTGCTACATATGCAGCTGGAGCCATGGGTCCCTCAAGGTGTATTCTTTGGTTGGTGGTTTAGTCCCTGAGAGCTCTGGGGTGTCTGGTTGGTTGATATTATTGTTCTTCCTATGGGGTTGCAAGCCCCTTCAGCTCCTTCAGTACTTCCCCTAACTCCTCCATTGGGGTCCCCATGCTCAGTCCAGTAGTTGGCTGTAAGCATCCACCTCTATGTTTGTCAAGCTCTTGCAAAGTCTCACAAGAGACATCCATATCAAGCTCCTGTTAGCAAGCACTTCTTGGCATCAGCAATAGTGACTGGGTTTGGTGGCTGCAGATAGGATGGATCCCCAGATGGGGCAGTCTCTAGATGGCCTTTTCTTCAGACTCTGCTCCACTCTTTGTCACTTTATTTCCTTGAGACAGGAGCAATTCTGGGTTAAAATTTTGAGAAGGGTGGATGGCCCCATCCTTCACTCAGGGGCTGTTCTTAACCTCTGGATAGGTCTCTACAGGTTCTTTCTCCTTTTTGTTGGGTATTTCAGCTAATTTCATCCCCATTGGGTTCTGGGAGCCTCCTGCTTTCCTAGCATCTGAGACTTTCTGTTGGCTACCCCAGTTCCCCATACCCTATTGCTACACTTTTTAAAAACATCAATTTCTCTTTTTTATGGGCTGGGGACACAGTTCAGTGGTAGATTACTTGCCTGTCATGGGAGAGCATGGTTTACATTTCTACACTGCAAAGAACAGAAGCACCACCACCGAAACTCTTCCAACCATCTGTGAAAATAATGGCTGCCTCATTTAGGTAAGAGGTAAAATGGAAACTGTGATATTATGAAAGATTTTTTATGTTCTGGAATATTTTATTTTGATTCAGATGTTAATTACATTTATGTATACAAAAATAGAATTTTATTGTGATTCACTTAGATTTGTATGCTTCATACCCTATGAGTTAAATATTACAAAATGATAAAATAAATAAAATATATCAGAAGACAGCAATCTTCCACAGTTTAGATATTTTTTTAATTCTTTGACATTCCTGTGTGTGTGTATGTGTGTGTGTATGTATATGTGTGTATGGTAAGGTGCATGTATAAAGGTCAGAGGACATGTTGTACGAGTTGGTTCTCTCATTCAACTATGTGGTTCCCAGAGATTTCAATCAGGTCTCCAGGCTTGGCCTTAAGCGCCTTTAATAGCTCAGCCATCTTACCAGCCCATAATTTATATTTCAATCATAACATTGGCAAATTAAAATTGCTGTGTTATAATCATATTTTAATTTAAGATTTTTCTAGCTTTCACTACAATAGGGGACAAACTAGTGACCAAAGCAAGCAAAACTCTTTACAAAATATTTTCTTGGGATAGCTAGGATCCTATAGAGACTATTGTAAGTATCTACTTTCTTCTCAGTACATTGTAAGGCTTACAAAACCACAGGGTTGTCTTATGTCTACCTACATCAAATGTGCAGCATGAGTGAGTACCTCTGCATCAGTGGTCTATGCAACACCTCTACTCTTTCCTGCAAACAAATAAAGCAGGCAGTGACTATGTATTTATCTAATTTTCTGTGTTTGTCAGTTCCATGTTGGTGCCTGTATGTTCAGCTTGTTACCTACAGTTGAATATTCTTGTGGCCATAGACACAACTTGGCAGCTGGAGGGGCACTTTGTCTCTTAGAAAGCATGCATTTTGTAGAGACTTGTTGATCCAGGGAGAGAAGCAAGGTATCAGGGCACTGTTGGAACTGACAGGACAAGAGTATCCAGTATGACAGTTAGCAAGAAGGTTTATCAGAGTACATTTTGTGCTGAGACCAGGTAAACACATGAGAAGAAACAGTTTAAGAGTACTATGACCCAAAAGCTAGAGCTCAGCCTGAGGCCCTGGGATCTTAAATGGGAACACAGTGTCCAGTCACAGACACAAAAGACAAAGTAGGACATTGACAACCAGGAGAGATTCTTAGGAATGTCTAAGCACCTCTAAAAGAAACCCATTTATGGGTAGGCCATTTTTTTTTTGGCCTAAGATACTAGTTATTATAAGTTGTCTAAAACAAAATTTTGTGGACTATGCTTAGGGAATCAGTCTTAAACTGGCTGCATATGTTTCTGGGTTGTCAACTAAATTATCTAATCTTACCAAACATAGTTTATCGTGATAATACCTTACAATTGCATTGTTTTAAAGTATACAAGATTCTTCTGTATTCATCACTAGCCAACAGCATGAAGTTCTGTGAGGGTATTGCAGAAGGTGTTATGTTATTTATAGTCATTTAGGTTACATAGGTAATACGTGACAGTCAGAACCTGGACTCCAGTTTGTGGATGCAAGTTCAATTTACTCGTTAAAAAATAACACTATAGACATTGATAATGGTTTTAGGAGTTATCTTTTTTGGTGCTATTTAATTTTTCTTTGGCATTATTGAAAATCAGAAATGCCCTAATATGCAGAGAAAGTGATTTTGAATAGTTGGAATTCTGGGTATTTCTGTAGGACATGAGAGATACTTGGAGCCAGAATCTCCTGCCTCATTCTTTACAAATCATAACATAAACGTGCAGCCTAGTTGGTTCTGAGAATAGCCCTGCTACCTGAACTATAGCTTTTATGATCTCTGAGCTGAAGTGGTTGATTCAGAAGATTGCTTTGCCTCTTTTGTGGCAGATTAACTAGTGTGGTGTAGTGGTTAAAAAGACTTTGGAGCCTGATAGGTTGAGCTGTAATTATAGCTTTGCCATGTACTGTGGATAGCCCAAGGGCAGTACTTTTTACTTCTGTGTGCCTCAGTTTCATCCTTTTTGAAAATGAGTAATCATGGCAGTCTTTATATAAAGATTAAATGATTGATATATTGAGTTTAGACTAGTGCTTAGTACACAGTGAATGCTGTAAAAGATTGCCTATTAATATTGGCAGAATTCCTATTAGAATCCCTGTTGAGAGCTGTGTCAGATGTGTATATTAATATGAGTATTTGTGGGGAAGCCAGAGCAGCTAGAGAGCAAAGTAGAGTATTTGGTCAGATGCATACATTGTGCAAGAAGTCCACCTGTGATTCAACACATGTATCAGGACTTCTGAATATCCCTTTTTTCAAGAGTCAATACTTCTGAGCAAATGACAGACACCCTGGGACCCAGCACTCCAGGGAAGTTTGCTTCTATCTTGTGAAGGTTATCTAAATACTGTCACCAAATTGCATAACTATGTTTTTTGTAGACTTAGAATGCCAAGCATTTGCACTTTTTTGCATATAGATTATGTTGTATTTAATTCCTTGTAATTTTTTGTGAGAGGAAATATTCATTTATTTCTTGGATAAATGGGAACAACACACACACACACACACACACTTTTGCCATGCTTCAGGAAAGGTGAACATGATGACTGAGGAAAGAGCAGTTGAAAACAAGTCCTTGAGAATGCCAGCCTCTTTCCAGGCTTGCTACAGGAAACCTTTCACAGTTGCTCAGCTCCCACTGATCTCTCTGCCTCTGATCTCCAGAGCACAGACTGCCACTCAGTTTGGCACTTAATTATATACTGCCTAAGGTAAAATCTCCCTCCCCAATTATAGCCCACTCAAAGTATACCCCTGTTCTCCCAACAAAGTCCTGACTGAGACAGTTGATATTTGAGAGGGAGAGTTGAAGTCATAAATTAACTGTTTATTGCCCACGACTATTTAAATTTGATCCCTATATCCAGTCTGATTCCCTGCTGAAAAGCATGTAACCAAGAGATTTTGTCTTGTTTTCCTCTCCCATCTCACATCATTCCCTTAAAATGGCATTATAGAATTTTGTTTCACCACAAATGCTAGCTTGTGGTTGTATGTTCCTTCTGTTGCTTTGTAATTTTGAGTGAAATTTACATCAAATCTTTGATCGTAGGAATGAATTATACATAAATAAGGAGCTAACACATATAGCTCCTCCTACATAAATATAAAAAGTGAAATCCTGGTTAAAGTGGGAAAAACTGTCTCATACATTTTTCATTTGTTTGTTAATAAAGATGAGGAAAACTGAAGGGTTTGCTTGACAAGTGGGTTAGGGGAGATAGAAGGATAGTTGTTTAAAACTGTGGGCCTTTGGTTTCTGAAGTGTCAGGAGTATAAATATAGAATTTGAGAAAAGTTGAAAAGCCTAGGGCAGCAGATGGGACAAGATGCTGTCTGCCTAGAAAGAGGAAAAAGCTCTATCCCTGCTTTTTTTTTTTTTTTTTTTTTTTTTTTTGCCTTTCCAGCGTCCCGTATATAAACTCTTCTTTTTGGCTGCAGGACACCTCTTGTGGACAAACAGGATGCAGTTTCATAACTTTTGTGTATGGCTTCCTGCTCACATGCTGTTAATTATATTAGCATCCTACTGTCATCGTGGATGAAACATTTTGCATATGTGCTAATGGATTACAATATACCCTTTTCAAGTATATGATACTTAATCTGTGCATTTGAAAGCAGAAATAAAATATCTTCATGGTCAACTCTCATTTTTCATGATCTTGATGCCAAGATGGATGTTTGTTTTAAATATGTTAGTGCCAAAGGTTTTTTTTTTTTTTGAGACTCTATGGTAGTATGCTGGCTGTAAATACAATGTAAAGATAGATAGATTCTGGTACTATCTTTTAATTAACTATGACACCATAATCCTGGGAACCAGTAAACTATACTATAATTTTTTAAGCAGCATATGGATATTCAGACCTGTGAAAAAATTAATTGGCTAATTATTTTGAAAAACAACCCACAGATTATTTTAAGTAACAAACTCCTATGGGATGATTAAAATACGGGTCAATTGAAAAAAAGGAGAGAGAGAAAGAAAAGCCCTTTCATTTCACATACAGTACACTTAGAACCAAGTCTGTTATATAAAGAATGGTACATGTAAATCATGGTTTAATGTTTGGTTTGGGATCTAACAGAGAGTCTACTTGTCCAAATGAATTCACTTCTATCTTTGTCCAGGAAAGTCTTATTTTGGCTTTGGGAGCTGAAGGTAATTGGATTAGGATCTTTAAAAAAAAAAGTCAACAGAGAGGTACCATTCATTCTGCCTCCTGACATGGTGGTCTCAGACAACCAGATTCTTGTTGCAAGGGAATTTTAATGGTCAATGGTCCTTTCTATGCACTTCTTCCCTAAGGGTGTTAGCTAAAAATGTGGTATTTAATTTTTTTGTTAGCGTCTCTGTGTCAATTCCCAAAAAGTAGGCAGAAATTTCTGGTAATATGTGAATCATATAGAAAATAATCTGGGGCTCTTTGGGAAAAGGTGACTATTTGCTAGCCCAAGAAAATTAGTACAGTTTTAATTTCTTTCTGTAGTTAATGTTAAGATCCCCTAGCACATAAGTTACTCTGAAAACTGAGAAAACACCATTACTTTAGTGTCATGTTCTGTCTTTTAAGTAAAACTCCAATGTTATAAGCAGTGAAATATTCAGGGACACAGCATGCAAAGGGAGGCAGTCAAGATTGGACTAAGCCAGAGATAAGGCTTTAACTTAAGAAGAATGACCCGATATCTACATCCTACCATCCAAAGACATGTAGCATATTTTACTTGGAATAAGGATTTTCTTTGGTGTTTTGGCCTGGTAATACAGACAGAATGAAGAGTGAGACATGCACCAATATTGTGCTTTGGTAGAGCTGGGTGAGTATAGAGGTCTGTCTTGGGTTATTAGAATTTCTTCTCATGGCTAGGAACAAAGGATATGCTTAGTCCAAGAAAAAAATTGATTGAGGTAAGATGGACTATTAGTTACTTTACATGCTGCTATGATCAACTAACTGAAAAAAGTAACTTAAGGGAGGGAAAGTTTATTTTAACTTACAGTTTGATGATATGATAAATCATAATGGGGCAGTGAAGACAGCAGGAGCTTAAAGCAGTTGGTCATTTTGTGAACAGTCAGAAAATAGAGAGAGCTGAAAGATCACCTTGCTTCTTCCTTTATACTCAGTCTGGTACCCAAACCCATGGGCTTGTGCTGCCTATATTTAGGGTGTTTTTCTTTGCTTGGTTAAATCTTTCTGAAAATACCCTCAGAGTCACATCCTGAGGTATGTTTCAGTGATGCATCTAAACCTTATCAAGTTGGCAATCAAGAGTATCTATCACAGATGGGGACTAACACTCATAGCCAAGCTACTTCTGAATCCAGGCTCAAGATAATGACTAAGATTGGAGAATATAATTAATTCTTCTGTAAGCAAAAGATTGTGTTGTAGCTTTAGTCTAAAATGTCCTCTAAATTTTATGGATTAAATCTTTGGTTGTCACCTGATGGGCTTTTGGGAAGGGATTAGATACTTGGGCCTCTGGTGTGATAAGTGTATTCAGAATTTTATGGCATTACTGAGAGGGGTGGAATAATTAAAGACCCCCCAATTCAACACTAACTTCCTCCTATTTGGTGAAAGTAGGTCACTGGGGTCAGTCTGTAGAGAAATACACATTATCCTTAGTGACTTGCAGTCTGCCATGAGGTGAGCAGCTATGCTTTTTCATACCTTCATTAGCATTATATTCTACTTCACCTTAGGCTAAATGTAATGAATCCAGCTGATCTTCAACTAAGCCTTTTGAAATTGTGAGCCAAAACAAAATTATCCTCTTAGCTTGATGTTCTCAGAGATGTGTCACAGTGATGGAAAAATAACACATCCAGTCAAATAATAGTATCATTTTCTTTAGTCTATATAGCACATCTATGACACTCTGTTGGTTTTGTCTACCCACACTAAATATGCATTGTTTTGTGTGTGCATATTTGTGTTTGTGTGTGTTGCATGTGAATACACTTGCCCTCCTGTGCACATATATGTCAGAAGCAAATATCTATATTGGGTAACTTTGTTGATTATTTTTCTTTCACCTTACTTTTTAAGATAAGGTTTCTCAGTGAATATGATTTTCTTTTGTATTGGCTAGACTGTCTGGCCAGGGAAACCCATGGATGGTCTTGTATTGCCTCCCCAGTTCTGAGATTACAACACACTGCCACTCCCAGTTTTTAAATTTAAATATTGATGATTGAAAGTCAGGTCAGTCTTCATTTTTGCATAGCAAGTGTACAGTAATTTAGTTTAACTTTAAAACTATTTACTTGGAGTTAGCCTGACTTTGTAGATTATAGGGCTTAGTCCCATAAGGCTATCTTAACCTCAGCCATTAACCACTAATAGGGTTCTCAGGTGACCTGCACACATAATACAATTTCTATATTATCAATATAGAAATTACTATAACTCTCCTCAGATTTGATAATTTGGTAATTTAAATACCCTGTGAAAACATTATTCTTTTGTTTGTGAGTTTTTATTTTACACAAGAAAGTAATATCCAGTGGAAGAAATGCACAGAAGAAGGTACTGGACATAGATACAGAGATTCCACATTTTTTTCTTCTTGTCAAAACATGTGCATCCGCCAGCCTGGACTCTACCCATGTCTCCATTTGCAGGAATTTTTATAAAACTCACTTTCTATTGTTTATCTCTTCTCCAGAGGTCTGACAGTGTGGTGGAAAGCTTTAATTCTCCAATCACATTGAGTACTTCATATGATCACTTATCATCTAGAAGTTATCAGGGACTCTATCCGTTTCAGCTCAATAGCATAAACTCAAGTTTGATCAAAAAAGACTTGTTATGAATAGCAGTCATTCCTATCATTTAAGAAATTCTAAGACCTTTAGGAACTCTGTGCTGGGAACCAGGAATATGAGAGAAAATATATGCTCCATAATATCACTGGTAGATATTTCTTGTTATTTTTCTCTTACAGATATGGAATTTTTGGATACATAGAGCTGAATTGATTTCCATAAGGCTGCAGAGTTGAGAAGTGGAATTGCCTAGAACTGAGCCCAAGCAAGGCTGTTATCAAATGCAGTTAGCTGCCATTCCTGCCTCATCTCGGTCTCTCTCTCTCTCTCTCTCTCTCTCTCTCTCTCTCTCTCTCTCTCTCTCTCTCTCTCTCTCTCTCTCTCTGTGTGTGTGTCTGTGTGTGTGTGTGTGTGTGTGTGTGTGTGTGTGTGTATGCATGTGTGTGTGTATGTATGAAGAGACTGAATGGAAGGATGATGGAAGGAATACTGAAACTCAGGCAGCTCCAAACACATGCATGGGTTAGAAGAGGCAAGGTTATATAGGTCAATGTTTTTCAACCTGTGAGTTGTGACCCCTCTGGTGGTCAGGGTCTGGGTAGAGCAGCCCTTTTGTAGGAGTGGCCTAAGACCATTAGAATAGCAGTCATTCCTATCTAAGACCATTAGAAAACATAAATATTTACATTATGATTCACAATAATAGCAAAATTACAGTTATAAAGTAGCAACACAGTGAACCGGCGGTGGCGCAGCGCGTAAGGCGCCGGCCTGCAGAGGGCAGGCCGTGGGGCCCTCTGCACTCTCTCTCTACCCACGCGTTCGAATCCCGCTGCGTCCCATTTGTCTCCTCCCGAGTCTCATGGGAAAAAAATAAAGTAGCAACAAAAATAATTTTATGACTGGGGTCACCAGAACATAAGGAACTGTATTAAATAGTCACAGCATTAGGAAGGTTGAGAATCACTGTTATCACTACTATAAGATGGAATACAATAACCAAAAATACAACAAAGGGAAATTTGTGCTGGTAAACCACCAAGTATTGAACATAGTGATGTCAAAGTTATTGCTCATTTTCTTTTACATCTAGAGATAAATGTATTCTATATGCCTTCCTCGTATATGAAGTGTAGATTTTCAGAAACAGATTTAAATTAGCAAGAGGAAGTGTTTGTTAATTAAACTAGGTTATTTATTTGCCTACCATTTTCAGATATTTTGCTAATGATATCCAGTGAAGAAGATAAAGCATACAAGAAATTTGGTAGATGTTAAACCTATAGAAAGACTAGTCCAAAGGTCACCAGGTCACAATGTGTCAGTTCCTTAGGCTCAAAAACAAATTGTGTCATTCATTACCAATCATTGACTTATGGAATTTTCCTTGTGTGTTTTAGGCAATAAATTCCTGAGTTTCATCTATCCAGCCCCTATGTTTGCCCAGATAAGAATGTCCTGTGGAATTCGGTCAGCCTAGATTAGGTGTTACCCAAGAAGACATCACATTCCATTAGTAGTATGGAGAAGTGAGGTTGTAGCTATTCTATTGGTTAGTTAGTCTGTCCTTCTTCAATGAAGGCCAGATACTCTATTGGTGGCATACTTGAGAGAAAAACACATGGTATTACTGTGGATGAAATATTGTGTGGATGAAAAAGTCTAGACAAGTATAAAAAGGAGGAAGTAGCAGAACCATTAGCCAACATAGCAGTCGAGGGCTGGAATCCTAATGCAGATAAGGCCAACAGTGGAAAATGTATTCTTCTGGAGGAGCTTCTGGCTTTAAAAAAGAACCTTAGTGTGACTACCAAACTGAATGAATTAGGGTATATTTATCAAGGAATTATGCAGTCATAAGCTCAGTGGAGTCTGCTTAAGTCAAAGAACATTGGCAAATAATAAAATAGTACATAGAAGGGAGAAGAGCACTGGATTGGGGGCCAGGAGATCTGGATGCTAATTCACTCGTGTCTACAAGCACTTTCTATGATTTGCAACAAATAATATAACCGCTCCAGACTTTTATATTCACCCTCTGCTATAAGCAGAAGTCTGGGCTTGATTGATCTTATAAAACAGTAATTCATACTTAAGCAAGGCAGCAATTAAAATTGACTTCTGAATCCTGTCTTATTTTTGAGCACTTTACCTTATTCCTGCTGTCCACAGTGAAGAATTTCAACACAGTCATGGGCCAGAGTACAATCTGAGTTGGAAAATTCCAGGATGGGTAACATCCTACATACTTTCATCTCTAAATGTCTATGATATTTGTGTCTGTGTAAATGTGAATTTTAGCCACATTAATTTCAACCTCTGCAAAGATTGAGTGGTAGTCTACTAGAAGGTATATTTAAGTCAGATTGAGTGAAAAAAGGGTTGTCAAGTAAAGGACTTTGCAGAGATCACTGAAATTAGAAACAGATAATTGTATCTAAATTGATGGATCTCATCTGTTGAGAGAACCGATATGTTAAGTTGGTAAAATTCATAATGACAGTATTATTGCCATCGTTATTATTTTTATAACTGCTTATTCTGTAACAACCAACCAACCAGGCCCTTTGTGTAAATTACATATTAAATTTACACAATGAATCTATGAAATATTTGTTTTCTCACTCCTTTTTTTTTACATAAAATGGAGGCTTAGAGAAGATGGAGCCATTTGCTATACAGAAGAAAGAAAGTTTGTTTTTAAAAAGATGCTAGAAGTAGCAGAAACCATAATAGGTTGAGATTGTGTTAACTAAAGAGAATATGCCTTGGATTTGAAACAAGGATTGACCACAGAGCTTTCAAGACAAAGACTGTGTGTCTCCAATGACTAGAAGTAGTAGCTGATTAACTTGGAGGAGCAATAAGCATCTCATGTTACACAATTGAACTTATATTAAAGATATCAAATTTGTTTTGCCTTGTTTTCTTTGGAGGCCCCATCAAAAATTATAATTTTTGTTTCTATTTTGGATTTGTTTTTTAAGCAATGGGATATATAAACTGGATTTTTACAGCTGATAGAGAGAAATGTAGCATTTCTATACAGATATATATGCCTGTGAAGATAAACTATTGAATCTGATGATAATTTCCCTTTAGGGACACACTGCAATAAAGTTATTGGCTGATTTGATGTTCACTAGAGTTGACATCCCTTTAATTCATTGATCTTTAAGGATATTCTTTGTAGTACATGTCTGGCCTGCAATCACTAATTTTGTATTTAGTGTGAGTTTAACTGTAATCAAAGGATTGAGTGCTTCTTTGTCATGGCTCTTCATTGTAAATAAAAGTTATGGTTTCTATGTTGTAACCAGGGTAAATGGACAAGAATAGTTTGCAGCATTCTGCCTATGCTTTCAGAAAAGCGATAGTCATTTTTAGCCAGGCTAGGTAGCATAGAATTCAAGTTGTTTTGAATAACAAATGTATTCTTATATAGCATTCTCAGTCTAGATTCATCTTTTACAAGATGTCCCATTAAATTCCCTTAAGAGAAATTTGTCTGTTTTCATAGGAACTTAGTTGTATCAGTTTGATTCATTGGCTAGCAATATATTGTGTCATCATTCATTTATACTTTAATATTTCCTGCTGTTATATGTAACTATTTCCTCATATCTCTAATGAATGTCAGTAGAAAAAAATCAAGTAATTTTAAAGAATTTTTCTAAATTTCACTGTCATACATTTGTATTTTTCCCTGTATAATTTTCAGAATACTCAAAAAGGCCTTCTATTCCTGTCAATAAGATCAGCTTCTATCAGTTCACCCTGAGAACTCTAGATTGGCCTACATCCATGTACTGCCATTCCTATTTACATTCTTTTTCTTGAGACAGGATGTCATGATGTTATCCAGATTAACCTTGAACTCAACTCAAGTGTTCTTTCTCCTAGTCTTCTGAGTAGGTAGGAGTACAGATGTTACCACAGGTACAAGCTGACCCTTACTTTTGGATCTGCTCTGAAATTCTCTTCATTAAATAACACTGAACAAAAAAATGCTAAAATAAACACATACCATCAGTAAAAGAAAAGAGTTTTGACTGGTGTGGTATTTTTCTGTCTTGTGCAGGCACCCACATTACTGAGATAGTTCACAGGTGAAACATCCCTGTCATGTCCAAATGATATTATTTCATAGCAGTCCTTCTGGTCCTTTGGTCCTTAGAATTTTTCTTCACCATCTTCCATGACATACCTTGAACTTTATGTATATAAAGATTATACTCTGAAATTCTCTAAATAAATAAATAAATAAATAAATAAATAAATATGCAAACAAGAAAAGGACCTTAAATCAACATTTTTAGACATTACAATATTTATCAGATTACATAATTGTTACCTTGAAATACATAAATAGCTTACCTCTCAAGAGATTTGCTGTACAGTGAATGATGGCCAGAAAGTCAGGGTGCCTAAGCTCCAGCCTCTGTCTGCCTGTTATGAACTAAGGATGCGGCCTGGGTTTGGTCACTACACTTTCTGAATCTTAATACTATCCACCTAAAAGGCTGGATTAAGTCCATTTTCAGTAGGCCTATGCTCCAATCACTGGTAACACACTGTTACCTCTTTTCGCAAAGTAGACAAGTCTACATGTAGACAGCTAAAAGATTTTTGTTCTGAATTATCTGGATGTGATTAGTGTTATCATAAAAGTCTATAGGAGGAGACAAGAGAAGTCAGAAGAGGAGAGGACTGTATGATTATGTAGAGGTTGGGCTGGCTGTGTCTTAAAGGAACAAAAGGCCAAGAAATACAGGTGACTATTAAAAACTTGCAGAGACAGGTGATTAAAACAAGTGAAACAGAATATATTTTACTGAAAAACACAATTGTATGCAGCATGAGAATACTCCTTACTTTTATACAATAAATGCTCTTTACATTACCTCTTAATATATATTATCTATATTTTACCTTTGTTCTACTTTTCCAGGCATGGGCAGGAAGAATATTTTATTATTCTCGCTAGAATTAAAACACTAAGACAAATGCCATGATAAATGACCTCTAATACCTAACCATAGTGTTGGGGAGGGAATAGGAAATGATGAAAAATGTGGCTATCTAGAGAATTCATGTACATTCTAATGAGGGCTAGATCTAAGAGGTAACAATCTGTTACCAGTGATTGGAGCATGGGCCTGCTGAGGATGGACATTATCCAGCCTTCCATAATAGGTGGAAGTATTAAGATTCAGAAAGTGTAGTGACCAAGCCCAGGTCACATCCATATCTTCAATTACCACCATAGGTGAATACTAGTTAATAATTGCTATGGTTTCTGAAAAAAATAACAATGAAATTGAAGGAAAGGAAAATAAAGAGGAAAAAAAGAAAGAAAAGATTCTAGGTACTGTATCCATGTACTCTTCACGTACATATTTCCAGGGTATGTCTTCCACCTGGAACAGCAAATGAGGACATATGATCTGACAGTGAGATTAAGATCTGGATGTGAGAATGTCCAGGACATCCTGAGACACATGGAATGCATGAGAACATAAATGACGTGCTTAAGGGAGTTTGTCATACTTTCTGTCTACAAGGAAGTACTCCTACCCCTAGCCCCAGCCCAAGAACTTTTTGTGTTGACTTCAAGGTTTTTAGTACTTTGCTAACTGAAACTCCTCAGACAGAGCTGCCTGGCTCTTAATTAAAGATTCACAGGCACCCCAGTATTTGCTGTGACTCTCTAAATCCTCAACTCTGGCTTTTCAGAGAGCCAAGGACCTAGCTGACTTCACCTTGCCCTAGATCTCTGTCTGTAATGGGAGGAAGACCTAGGGCCACTTTAGTGTCCTTTCCTGTCATAGGGGCCCTTGGGCTGTTCTGACTTATAGGAGAAAGTGCACAGAGAAGCATGGTCAGCTGAAATGAAAGGGTTTCTCAGAGACTAGTCTTGGGAGTGCTTGGGAGTTGTTTCATCTTGGAGAGAGACTAATGTTTGCTAAGGGAGCAAGATGAAGATGAAGAAGGCAGTTGAAGGCAGTTGTAGTGTCATGGAGTCTGTTTTTTACGTGTCAGCTCCAAAGGTGTTTTAGGGCCAGGTATCCCATTTAAAATCCAAGAGTGTTAGCTGACTGGAGAACAGGAAAGATTCCAGATGTAAGCTAGTCTCACAAAACATGTGCTGGATTAGCCTCACTTGTTCCCAGCAGGAGCACTGGCCTAGTTCCTTTTTGAGGGCCTCCAGCTCTGACCTTTCATTGTTTGCTCTTACTTTAAAACTCAACCTGAAAGCTAAACACTTTAAATCCCAAAAAGGAGGTCAAGTGGGCATGTGTCCAGACTGTATCTAGAAAGAAAGGCAATTGCTCTGGGAAGAATAACCTAAAGAGAAACTAAGGATCGGGCAGACCATCATGTGGGTTCTTTGAACTTCCTGTGTCAGCTCGATCCTTCCTAACTTTTTTTAGACTGATATTCATCAAGGAATCCTTAGCTCTAGGTCATAGCTAAGTCTTTAATAGTAATTGCTCCCTCTTCTCAGCATTTTTCCTTACCCACTAACAAGCCAGGTGGGATTTATTAGATTAGATTTGAATTTGCTAATACCAGCTTGAATTTTTTGAAATGTTGAAGATTAAACTTGCATTGGAATGGCATATGAGGTGGGCTGAGGTAGTGCTGTTTCTTGGACTTTGAACACATGTCTTTTAAAAAGAAGAGAGAGAAGTACCTATTTGTTTAGCGAGGTTTTTTTTTTTTTTTGGTCACTATTTAATCATTTAGTGATTCCTCTTTTCTTTTCATGGTGCTGAGGCTTGAACCCCAGTTCTAGCATATACTATGCAAGTACCCAACCACTGGTTTATAATCCTAGCCCAGGGACTACTGTAGTGAATAAATATTTTGTCATGCTACTCTTCTGCCTAGGCTCCCCAGGGGAAGCAACTCTGTCCACATGCTCTTAGCTTTAGGAAATCTGATGCTTTTCTATAAGAAGCAGCAAGAGCAAGGGCTCTGACAGTGACATAATTTTTCTAATAGAATCTGTACATCATACTGAAAGAGCTTAACAAATCGCATTCTAGGCCAACGAAAAATTAAATTATTACTATAAGAAGCCCTACCCAAGTAAGCAGGAGTGATTTTACTTTTGCTAATGAGAAAAGAAAATATATTCAGACCCTCAACCATGTCAAGGGGTCCTCTCAAGTGTCTTTGTGAGTATAAAGAATTTCTGTAGAAACTTAAGTTGAAATTTTAAGATTTGTGAGAATTTAAAAATTATATCTAATGTATGTTTCAGAGAAAAAATATTTGATATCAATTTTTGGTTCAAACTCCTGCTCAGAACAATGGGATTTGTTTATATTCTGTTTGAGAAAATTGGAACTAATATATCTATACCCCTTAAACAAAGTCATAATTTTTAGGCTGGGAAAGCTTTGACTCTGTTCTCTTTATGTTTAATGTAGACACTTTCATATGGTTTCAAAAATCCCATTCAAGTAATAGTTCCTTCAAACCAAAGTGGAAATGGAAAACCAGTGTGTAAAAAAAAAATGATCTCTTAGAGCAGTGAATTGAAATTTCAAAGGCTCAACCTCTTAGGCAAGGAAATTCTGGGGCTTAGCAAAGACATTCCAAAATCTTTTCAGTAGTATATGTTCATGCACACTTGCTATCTTCCATCCATTTGCCATGCATGTACTTGACTCCGGTGAGTGACCATGTATGCCAGGACCTGTTTTGTGACACTGCTGATAGACACAGCAGAGAATACAACAGATAAAATTTCCTGCCATGATTAAACTAATGTGTATATTAGTCAGCCTTTGTTTCCAAGATACCTTAAGTAATACACTTGATAAAAGAGGAAGTGTTTATTTTGGCTCACAATTCTGGAGATTTCAGTCCATGGTTGGTTGTCCTATAGTTTTTCAGCCTGTCCCAGGGCTAATTATCATACCTAGGGACACATTACAGATAATAAAACAAAAAGAACAACAAAAGCTATTCAACTTAGATGTAAAGAAGAGGGGTTAGAGGAGAGGAAGATCCTAATAGTCCCTTTCTGGGCACATCCAATTTATCCAAATCTCTTTTACTAGGCCGCCCCCTCCTAAATATTCTATCATCTCTCTATAACACCACTACCTGAGTATAATGCCTTTAACACATGGATCTTTGGAAGACAGTTAAGATTCAAATCATAGTATAACATTTAGTGTAGTAGCCAGTCAACTAGCATGCTATAAAAGAAGAAGGCATAGTTTTCTATCTATAGTTTCAAGATGAATAGTAAAACAGGACAGAGGTGTTGAAAGTGTCTGGATATTTGTATTGCAATTTCAGAAAGTGTGGCCAGGAAAGGTATCACTAAAATAAATTCTGAATTAAGGTCTGAAGGAAATGGAGGTAAACCTGTGGAGATACAGTGAAAGAGCCTTTTATAACATTTAAAACCTTGAGGTGGGACTGGAACCTAGCATATTTCAAGAAAAGCTAGGCTTATGCTATGGGTGAAAATAAACCATCCAGAGAGAATTTTGGGTTTGTATTGTTAATTAGAGTAGTATTTCCCAGACTTCTGAGTGGAGAGAAGATTAATGTAGGTAATAATGAAGCAAAAAATATCTGTCAGTCAGTGCTTTTTATTTTCAGTGATGGGCATTGAACCCAAGACCTTGTGTATGCAAGGCCAAAGGCCATACAACTGAGCTTTATCCGCTAATGCCCCAGCCTTGGTTTCTTAAGTCAAAGCCTCACTATATAGAACCTGCTAGATTTGAACTTTCAATGTTCCTGTCTTGTAGGGGAGATATTCAGAAAATAGCACCCGGTCCAGCTTGTTCCCGGGAAGCCACCATGTTCCTGCTGCTCCTTGGCTCTGACTGGGGCTTTGACTAGCTAGATGTACAGGCCCTGGCACGATCCTTGTAATACCTGGTAGAAATTAGACCCTTAAAGCTAATGATTATCGAAAGGATTTATATGTTTAGAAATGCTCAATCAACAAGATACCCACACAATTAGAGTAGTTAGCCAATATCTAACCTTTTGATAGAAGTTGCTACCTAGGACAGCTTTTGACCCATCTGTGGTTATCCATAGCTGATAGTTTCCTTCTTCTCTCCTTCCTCTATTTCTCCCCTCCCCTCCCCTTCCTCTTTTTCTCCCCTCCCCTTCCTCTTTTTCTCCCCTCCCCTTCCGCTCTTTCTCTCCCAGCTCCATCTCCTCTTCTACTGCCTAATCACCGAGCTCCACTGAGAATACAAGGTAGCAGAATAAGTATCCTGCTACACTGTCTTTGCCTCCCAAGTAAATGGAATTACAGTCATGAATCAATACGTCCAGAATGAGTTAAGTTTCTACAATAACACAGAAGAGAAATAGAGTACATTGGTAGCATTGAAATGTGATTGGTGTTCCTCTTCTACAGTAGTGCCAACCATATTTGCTCTGGATAGGTGTGGAGTTTAAGAGAAAGAATGGAATAGACACTAAAGGTTTTTAATTTCAGGTTTTCAATGAACTAAGATGGGAAACCTGAGAGAGTAGAAGGGTTTATGTGTGAGGATGGAATATATGGGGTTGGGTGAGGGAGCGGATATCAATATCTTCTTGAGGCACCAATCTAGATAAATATGTCTCCTAAGCAATTTGATACGTGAGTCTTGGAGTCAGGAGAAAGTTGAGTCTAAATATTCTCATTCTCCATATGCCTGTATGTGATATATCAGAAATCAATCAGAGAATTATCTTTACATAGAAGGCACATACCCAGAGGGTTTATAGCTTCCCGTCCCAGTCTCTTAAGACTACTTTCTAGTTGGCATAGAAACTCCCTTGATTTCACACTTCACCAAGTAGGTTAGATAAACATGTCCAGTTTCTTTCAAGGACCCTTAGGGATGACTTGTGAAACTAGGAAACATAGTTCCACAGAACTAAGTTTCATAATCTTGGATCCAGAACATTGGTTTTCAATTGCAGTGACCTCCTTAGAGGGCCAAAAAAACTTTGGGATAAAGCAAAGAAAATTTGTTTAGCCACCAAGACTGGCTTCACAGAATCAAGAGCAGAACACAAAGCTGGCATTATCCCACATTGTAAATGACTTTATCAAGAGGAAATCCTCTTCAAAGGAATGTTCAGGGCAGTCAGGAGAGGAAAAGAAGTTAAAAGGCAAAAAGCAACCATGAGAGGAAGGGTGCAAAGCAGCTTTGCCTAGACCTGAGGAGTAAGTTGTCCTTACTCTTATATACAAATGCTTGTTTCAGTTGCTTTCAGATGGGCAAGCTCTCTCCATGTATTCCAGTAGCCAGATCCTAAAGAAACTGTGCAGTCCCAGGTCCAAAGCATGGGAACTGGAACAAAGCCACTAGTCATTCAGCAGAAACAAATATCATGCTGTCTGGAGTGCAGGAGGTGGCGAAGAAGAGGAGGTCAGACAGGAAAAGGATGTTGATAAAGTACAGGAAATAGTATTTTATTTATTTATTTTTCTTTGACAATTGCATATATAAATGTAATATATTTTGGTCATTTCTACAACTCATTACCCTCTCTCATACCCCTCCCACCCTAACAAAACCCATTCTTCACGAAAAGATATTATTGGGAGTTCTCAAAGGGAGAACTAAAATTAAATGAATAACTCTGAGTAGTAGATGGCCTTTGAATAATAAAGCAGATTTGGCTAGGCAGAAATAAAGAAGGAGGTAATCCTAAGAAAGAACATGGCATGAGCAAAGAGAATAGTAAATTACACTGGGCAGTCTTAGAGGCAGTGAAAGTGTATGAGAACTGAGGTCATACAGTGTTTTAGGCACATAGTCTCTAGAGTCAAGACAGTGGTTTGAAGCTTAGACCTGCAATTGACTTTGACTTTGGGCAAGTTATTCACCTTGCTTTATCCGGTTTCTTCAATATAAAGTGGAATTAATAAAATAATTGCATCCTGTGGTATTGGTATTTAATGATGCAGTATCTAGATCTTGGCAACATTCTATTTGAATGCTTGACACCATTTCCTCTAACCTATCAGAATTACCAGTAAAGATAAAATAGTAAAAGAAATCATAGTGAAACATTTATGGTAGTTATCCTCTGGTTGGGGGATAATGAGTAATTTTGCTCTATTCTATAGAGATACTCACATTAATAATCAGGGGAAACCTAGCAAAGTTCCCTGCCTTCTAAAGAAGGTATAAAAGGCAGTGGAGGACACTAGAATCATAAAAACAGATCACAGCTCAGATCACAACTAAATCATCAAGTACTTTCATGGTGAGAATTTCAAATTATGTAACATGAACTTTGAGTTGCAACATAGTACTCTTTCAGTAATTCCATGGAGCCTTGATTTAATTTTCTGTGTAAATTATACATATATAAGCATATACTTTAGAACTTAGTAATTATACATTAAGTAGGTAAAATATAAAAACTTATATAGTGGAGACATTAAAATTTTGCTGCCACTATTTTTGTTCAGAATGTAGTGAAGTTGCTTTGCTTTCTGTGTATGTGATTGCAAGAGGAACTATTAAAGTTGTTGGCACTTGCAGCTACTCATCTGTAAGAATTCTCTCAATATTATATAAGGAGAATACAATTAAATAATGAAATGTTAATATAACAATGCAGCACCTTAAGCCTTGATTGCAGATTTATGTATTTTTCAGAAGAGCCTCACTTTTCCTCATTGGTTGATTTTTATCACACATAAAAATAATTATTTGAACTTGAAAAATAAACTCATGTTAATGTAATTTTTGCTTGTTTTATATATCAGAATTCTGTGGGATGTTTTCATCTAGGAAAGAATTTATCTACTTTTGAAAAATTATAGAGAAATGCAAAGAGCAACATGCTAAGGAATCAGGTGGTTTTGAACATTTGGAGGTAGAGAAATATAAATGCTTGATCTGTGGTTTTAGAAATTTTATTTGGCATAAATGTGAGAAATAAACTGAAGAGACAATCAGTGGCTAGAGTTACATATCTGTAATACATAAGAATGTTTTGTGTTCAACCTTGGGCTGATCCAAGTATTATGCATGAAGCCCACAAATTTATAATACAAACCATTAATGAATATACAATGTTTTTTCTTTTTTAATTTTTGTGATTTTAATATAACTGTTTTATTTTATCTCTACCAACACTCTCATATAACATGCCTTCATTTCTTTCAAATTCATGACTTTGTCATTAACTGTCATTACATGCATATATGTATATGCAATTTATTCATAAGTATAGCTTGTTCAATCTGTATTAGCATTGCATGGTTACCTGTAGTTCTTTATGTAGGAACGAGGCCTAATGGTCTTTTTCCTGTCCACTCTGGAATGTATATTGCTGTTGTTCCTATTCTTGTTGGTGAGACTTTATGGGTATGATTTGTTGTGAGAT